>NC_133976.1:58778406-59093049 GCF_047716275.1 Strix uralensis
AATGGAAACTGCTAGTTGCTGGAGCTGCACATCTAGCAGGCTAAATCACGGGGTAGAACAACCTGGATTGTCGCAGGCAGCTGCCCTGTGATCTGGGAATGTTTCTGGCATCATGTCTCTCTTGTCTCCGTACTGAAGGCTTACAGAGCTGACAGGGCTTTGCTGTGGTGGTATACTGAAGCTACAAAGATCAGTATAACTCTCTAAGTTGGTGGAGTTTTTAATGGCTATTAGTTGTTCCTAGCAGCTTCAGCTGTTCAGTATCAACTAGGGATTGTACTGAGTGCCAAAATACCTTGTCTGCCAGGAGCACTCCCAAAACATTATCAGCACACAACTCCCAGGCAGGCAGAGTCCAACAATGCAGCAGCAGCAGCTCCTGGATGTGCAAAGCCACGCAAGTCTCCTGGGCTGCCTGGCAAGTTTGCTGGGGTCAGAGTCCATGGAAGAAACGATGCAGCAATAAGGAAGGGAAAACCAGATAATGACACAGGGGTGGCAAAGGGGTACATGAAAGCCCATGTTATGGGCTGGAGGGGGCAATGCCTTGCGTAAGGAGTGAGGAGAGGGAAGCTGTGCTGCAGAGTAGGGACTTCTACCCACACCGCTGCTGGAGGAAGAGCAAACGCTGGCTGTCTCCTCAGGGCAGGCAGTAACAGGCTGCTGCTTCTCGCCTTCTCCTCCTCCCTGCTCTAGCTGCTGCAGGACAGGGTGGTGCTAGAGCTGCCTGCCTTGGCAAAGGGAGACTCTCACATCAGGTTAGGCAAGTACTGAGTGAGTTCCTAGCATCATGTTCCTTTCTTGGCTCTGGAGGCACTTTCCCATGCAAAAAAACCCTTCTCTGTCCTGCCAGTCCCAACACCTTCCAGCTCCTCACAGTTCTCTTACCATGTCACGTGGTTGAACACTAACAACCTCCCAGCCAGGGTGATCATTAGTTCCCCATATTAAAGGCATCTACTCACTAATTAATATCTTTGAGCCCATTTGTTGTCTTTCTGAAGTGTCAGTTCCTTGACCAACTCAATAAACTTCTATGATGAAATGGCTGACTTGGTAGACGAGAGGAGAGCAGTGGACATTGTCTCCCATAAGATCCTCATAGAGAAGCCAGTAGAAGTATGGGCTGGGTGAGGAAACAGTGGGGCGGACTGAAAACTGGCTGAAGATCTGGGCCCAGAGGGTGGTGATCAGTGGCATAAAGTCTAGCTGGAGGCCAGTAACTAGTGGTCAATACTGGATCTGATCCTGGTTAGCATCTTCATCAATGATCTGGATGATGAGGCAGAGTGTACCCTCCGCAAGGTTGCTGATGACACAAAACTGGGAGGAGTGACTGATACACCAGGGGGTCATGCTGCCATCTGAAGGGACTTGGACAGGCTGGAGAAATGGGCTGGCAGGAACCTCATGAAGTTCAGCAAGAAGTGCAAAGTCCTGCACTTGGGATAAGCCCAGGCACCAGTAAATGCTGGGGACAGCCCAGCTGGAAAGCAGCTTGGCAGAAAAGGACCTGGGGTCCTGTTGGACAGCAAGTTGAACATGAACCAGCAACATGCCCTTGAGCAAATGAGGATAACAGTATCCTGGGCTGCCTGAGGACGAGTGCTGCCAGCAGGTTGAGGGAGGTGATCCTTCCCCTCTACTCTGCACTGGTGAGTCCACACCTGGAGTGCTGTGTCCAGTTCTGGGCTTCCCAGTACAAGAGAGACAGGGACATATTGGAGAGAGTCCAGGGAAGGGTCACAAAGATGATTAAGGGACAGAATCATCTCTTCTATGAGGAGAGGCTGAGAGTGCTGGGACTGTTCAGCCTGGAGAAGGCTCAGGGGGGACCTTGTCAATGTCTATAAATACCTGAAGGAAGTTGCAAAGAAAATGGAGCGAGAATCTTCTCAGTGGTGACCAGCAACAGGACCAAATGCAATGTGCATGCACTGAAAACACAGGAGGTTACCTCTGAACATCAGGAAACACTTTCTTACTGTGAGGGTGACTGAGCACTGGCCCAGCTGCCCAGAGACGTTGTAGAGTCTCCATCCTTGGAGACAGTCAAAAGCCATCTGGACATGATCCTGGGCTGCTGGCACAGGGAGTGCTGCTTGAGTAGAGGGGTGGGACCAGATGACCTCCAGAGGCCCTTTCCATCCTCAACCCTCTGTGATTCCATGAAATGGAAGAAAGCAGTATGCTTGAGAAGGTAGGCAGGAAGCACCTCTTAATATGCCGATCCCAGGAAAACAGGAGCATGAAGAAGAACATTTCAAACTAGGGGATAACAGGTTGCCAAAGTGTCAGTGCCCTAGAAGTCAGGCCGGTGAGAGCAGTCTAGCCAGAGGTCACAAAGCAGTAGAGGAAAGCAGCAGACAGGAGCACACACAGGCTGCTTCCAAGTTACCTGCCATCAAATCACAAATGCTGCACAAAAATGGGAGCAGTGTAGCTCGGTCCACTCCAGCTCAAGGAATAGTTTCTTAGGGAAGCAGGCTCACCTACTCATATGACCTTTTTCCACATTGCCCCAAGCTCCCAAGAGCCTAGAGAGACTTCTCACAGCTCTCTGCTCTCTCCACCCATCCATGCCTAATGATGGCTGGAGTCTTGGAGGCAAGATGAAGTTACCTCTGCCCCAGCCAGGGAAACACAGGGCATTCCTAGCCTCTCCCTGGGCCTTGCCCAGAGCAGGCAATTTTCTGCAGGTTGCTGCTTACATCATCCAGCTAGCCGTTGCCACAGTAACCGAATTTACAGATGAAAGATACAAGGATCCTGGGGTAACGGAATGACTGCCACCTGCCTGGGTGTTGTCTGTATTGCATGGCATGAAAGGACGATGTAGTTTTCTGAAGGTGAGAAAATAAATACCCTTCTCTACACTACACCAAGTTGGTCTTCCCATCTGCTCCACCCTCCCATGCGCTGCTGCAGCTCCACTTTCCAACAGCCCTGTGTTCCCTGGCAACAGTCCTGCTTCCTTGAACACTCAACCCAAGAAGAAAAAACTGCTTTAGACAAGAAGAAATCAGCCTACCCAGGCTGGAGCCATCACTTTCTTCAGTGGCAAAAGCAGATGTGCTCTGCATCCCCACCAGACCCACCCCAGAGGGAACCAAGGCCTGACCCCCATGAGGATCACAGACCCCTGAGTGTTAGATGTCTGAAGGGCTTGGTCCCTCAGGGACCCTTCCAGTCTAGTTTTCTAATAAGATCTGCTCACACTTATCTTCATGACATGCAGGAGTGATAGTAGCAGAGGAAAGCTGCACAAAACCAAAGCCTGGCAGACCTGATGGATTCCTATAGTGCTGCTCTCATCCCCATTCAAAGCAAGAAGTGGCTAGAAGCAGCACTTATCCCTCTGTTTCCATTGCTGGGAAGAGGAAACATTTACAGGAAGAACCAAGGGAAGGCTGGGTAAAGCCTATTCCCCTTCTGCTCCAAGTCCACCTCTGCTTCATAGCAAATCCCTCAGGAAGAGGTACACCAGATCAAAAGAGATTACATGGTCATAAGAGATAGGGATGAGCCATCACCTCTGCTGAACTCTGTTTTCAGCAGCAGCCGCATGAAAATCTACTCTACAGGCTCACCATTTGGGATCCAAAGTACAAACTCCAGTGTCTATTTGGAGAGGGCCCAAACACAAGCTGTAGCACTCTGATTAGCTACTGTTTTCCCTTCTGTTTCCCAGTGTGCCAGCCTGGGAGACCAAAGCCTCCAACCTCGCGTTTGCTGGCTGGGAGAGCTGGAAAGGACAGAGCAAACGAGGCAGAGAGCACAAAAAGCATTCACCCTCAAAGCACCCTAGAAAAAAGGGGGCATCTCCTGGGGATGCTCTTGCTGTGCACCGTCTCCTCTGTACATGCACATGTAACCAACTCAGTCTATGCAATTTGCAGCCATACTGAGTGTTCCTAGCTGTGGCCTCAAGTCACAACAACAGCGCTCTGAGTTTCAGCCTGATACAAGAACAGAGAGCTCTGAAAAATAAATCAAGGTCTCAGTATCTCTAGTTAAGCAGCCGGAGTTAGCAGACACATTAGGTCTCAATCTTGCTCTGCTTGGTGATGCAAGTGTTGGTCAGGCATTCATTAAGGGAGTACCAGTCCTCTGGTTGTCTAATTGGAGACAGAACAAACAAAAGAGAGAGTCAGACACATACAAAGGGGACTGATTAAGATGACAGGCAGTCTTCAGAACGCTCTTTGGATCTTCTTTTATTTTGGATGGCTGTTTCCAGGGCGCGGGGCAGCTGAAAAACACTCAGCACTTGAAATTATCCTAGGGCCAGTAAGTTGCATCTAGTTCTGCCACATGAGCTGACACAGCACTAACTTACACTGAGATCTGTTATTGGGCTGAACAGTCAATCTCTCAAGCGGGAAATGCGATGCTTGATTACCATCAACAGCTGTTAAAGGGGTCTGACAAAGGGAATGGTTGGCTCCCATATGAGGAAGGGAGGCAAAGTACATTCAAAGTGATTCTGAACTCTTCTTACCTTGTTTTCTCCCTCCTGGCTGGGACCACAGCCAAACCCATGGACAGCCAAGCTACGGTCCGGTGAAGGTCACCTCCAGGGGTACCATGACACCCACCACACCTTCACTCAAAGCTTAGTGTAGTCGAGATGGGTCAACAAAACCTTACCTGGGCAGTTCTCAGCCCTCTGCAAGCTACATGCAGGTGACAGAGGTGGCACCTCACCCCTACCCTAGCACAGCTGGACACTGCTGAGCAGGGCCACACAGATCACTGGGGCCCACCTGACTAGCAGCAGGCAGACTTCAGGCACAGCACAAGAAGTTACCGTTGCCCAGCAAGGGATCACCCATGCTGTGAAATGCAAAAGCAGCTGGCAAAGATCGCTCATGGCTCCAATTCGCTTGGCTGGACCCTGCACCCTATGCCATAGCCCCATCAGTCACCTCCACCCTTGACTACAGCTCTGAGACCCCAGTAAGAGACAGCAGCAAACAGCAGCTCAAAGACACTGTCCACCCTTCTCTTGTCTATCCAGCAGCACCCCCTTGAGTGAGGAAAGGTCTTGCCATGTCCTCATCTTCGAGGGCTCAAAGATACCAAGGGCACTTTCATCTTGATGGGACCAGAAGGGAAAAAAGGAGGCCATTTCCAGCCTACGCTCACACTTTATTATATACAGAGACACGGTGAGTGCAAGAACATCAACATGGGACATGGACAGTAAGGGAGGCCCAAAGGCACTGCCTCCTGTCCCCTTGGTGCAACCAGTCAGCATAGTTTATACAAATAATACAATATTTGAACAATAAATAAGTTTGATAAATAAGATCAAGAAATTAAAAAAATGTAGAAAGACAAAGCAGCAAGGAATGATTTTGAGGGCTGTGACACATTCACAGCAGTGACAATACCACCACCATCTCACCTGCACACCAGCAGCTGGAGCACAGACCCCCCCCATCAGCCCTTTTCTCTCACTGTACTATGGCAAAATCCAACTGAGGAGGGGGAACCAGGGAGAGTAATACAGTTCACTGCTGCTGTGCTGTTGTGGTCTAGGAGCCCTCTCTCCTTCACAAGCCCCTTTGGAAAAGGTGCTTGAAAACAAGGTACAACCTCAGACGTGCTGTGTGCAGTCACAGCTTGTCTGTTTGGCACAAAAAACCCTCAAACCAGTCTCTTCCCTTTCTGTAGTCCTTCAGATGGACACAGTCCACAGATGGACACTCATTATTAACCGAGTTGGGGCAGTGGGTGGTGAGGGAAACATCTCTAAGGAACAGGGGAGAGAACAGATGAGGCAATACTCCCTTTCACTCGTGGGAGGCAGAGATATTCTCATTCATTGCTCCAGAGGTCCGGCACACTCCTTCCACATGCCCTGGCACTGACAGAGACTGCGCGGGTGACAACACCAGCCAGTCCCCTGGCAAGGAGGGGGTTACAAGGACTGCAGGGATGCAGCTCAGAAGTCAAGAGTTACACGAGTGAAGGGACAGCAGTAAAAGGCCGCCACTGGTTATCTAAGAAAAAAAGAGTAAAACAGCCAGTCCCTAACCCCTGCAGGGGGAGGGGCCACACAGACACTGATTTGATGCCCCCTCCATCAGCCTCAAAGCCTCCAGCTCCCTCCCAGAGATGCTGGCAGCTGGCATATGAGGGAGAGAAGGACTCAGTCCATCATTGATAGCTCTCAGCAGAAAGGAGACAATTGAACCCTGTCCCCTCCTGCCAACCACCCCCCATTTTGCCCCCAGAGAAGGGTGTTGGAATGTGAAGAAACCAGGAATTGAGGGAATAGGGCGGTGAGAGAGACATAGGAACAGATGGAGATTTGGGATGGGGAACCTGACCCCTCTGCCCTCACATGTACAGACTGCTACTCATCCAGCCCTGGTATCAAGTCTGCAATGCTGTCCACATAGTAATTGGGCACCAGATCCTTGGCAGCAGCGCTGTCGCTGGCCATGTAGGCCTGCGCCTCTTCCAGGCGGGAGACACCCGTCAGGGTGAGGATGGTGGAGAGGCCGCAGTTCTTGCCAAAGAGGATATCTGTCTCCAGACGGTCTCCCACCATGAGGGTGCGGGACGGGTCGACGCCGAAACGCTCCACGATGCAATCAAACATGTATGTGTTCGGTTTCCCCACCACCAGCGCCTTGCGGCCTGAAGCGGTTTCCACAGCGGCTGTGAGGCTGCCAGTCCCTGGAGGGGGAGAAGGAGGAGAAAAAGAAGTAGCTGCGGGGCTAATCGGCTGTGGGCAGCTCAGCACCCCGGGTGCTGCCAGAGGACGGTGAGCAGGAGGGGCGCTGGCCACACGGCTTCAGGAGCCGGCAGGGACGCGAGGGCAGCCCTGCCCGTCCCGATGCTCAGGGAACCGCCTCGCCCGGGCCCAGGACGGCGATCCCCCACCGAGGCCAACCCCGCCACCAGCACCCCCGCCGGCCTCGGCCCCCCGCTCCCCACCGGGGGCAGCAAGGGAGGGCAGCGCGCGCTCACCGGGGGTGCGCTGGCCGTCGCTGAGCGGGTGCCAGGGGTCGGGGTCGGTGGCCACGAGGAGGCATTGCGGGTCGCGCAGGTAGCCGCAGGCCTGCGCCAGCTTGGCGAAGGTGAACTGGTCGTCGTAGCCCACCAGGACGGCCCGCACCGGCTCGGCGGCGCCGGGCGCCGGCTCGCCCTCGCCCGCCAGGCGCAGGCCGGCGTCGCGCACCTCGCCGCGCAGCCCCTCGCCGCCCAGCACGAAGACGCGGCCGCTCCCGCTGCCGTTGCCCCCGGCGCCGAGGAGGCGCTGGCGGAGGAAGAGCGCGGAGCAGAGCGCGGAGCTGAAGACGTGCTCGGCGCGGACGCCGCGGAAGCCGAGGCGGCTGAAGCGCCGCTCCAGCTCGGCCACGGAGCGGCGGCTGTTGTTGCTGACGAAGAGGGCGGCCTTGCCGCTGCGCCGCAGCCGCTCCAGCAGCTCGGGGGCGCCGGGGACGGCGCGCTCGCCCGCCCACAGGACGCCGTCGCAATCGAAGAGCAACCCCTGCGCCGGGCCCAGCACCTCCCGCAGCCCCGCGCCGCTCAGCCGCCGGCAGCTCGCCATGCCGCCACCGCAGCCCGCCGGCCAGCCGGCCGCCGCGTCCCCCCGCGCCGCGCCGCGTCCCGCCCCGCCCCGCCCCGCCAATCACCGCCCCCCGCTCGCCGCCACCACCAATGGGAGGCGCGCAGCGCGCCGAGCGGCAGCCGCACCGCCCTGTCGCCTAGGAGGGGAAGGGGCGGGGCCGAGCGGCGGCAGGCCGGCTCCCGAAGTGACAGCCGCGCCGCCCTGTTGGCTGCTGAGGGAGGTGGTGAGGGGCCGGGACAGAGCCCGAGCGCGCTTGCCGATTGGCTGAAGCCACCCTCCCCAGACACCGCCCTCCTCGGGTGAAGTCGCGGCGGCAGGGCGCTCCCTGCTGGCGGGCGGGGCCCGCGGGCAGGGGGCAGCCATTAGCTCTTGGGCCTATGTCTCCGCGGGCCGGTGGAGCCGGCTGCCCTCCCGTCCTGCGGCTGAGCTGTGCCTCTCGCGTGGCGCCCCCGCGGAGCTCCCCTTCCCTCCTCCCGGCTGTAGCCTGCGGGGCGGGCGGCCTCCAGCACCTCGGGCTGCCGAGTGTGCCCTGCTCACGCCTGCCTGCAACTGTGACACCAGCTCTTTAAATAACTTGGTTGCAAAAAAAATATATATATTTATATGTATCTGCCTGTGTGTTCCTGGGGCAACACATTAAAAGGCAAAATGGGGCAGAAGGGGCTGGGGTTGTAGCTGTGCACCTGCAAATGGCCCCACTGCGCCCACCTGCCCACACCAGCCTGGGAGCTGCCCCGCCTCGCCCCCTCCTTCCCTCCGGGTGCAGGAGGACCCCACGGGGACCTGAGTGGGTGGCTCGCCGCCATCGCTCGGGGGATCCTGGGCAGGGAGCTGGGTCCGTGGTGGTGTGGGGAGGAAGGCTATGTGGACGCTGGAGAGCAAGGGGAGGCAGGCGGGGGTCCCAGTGAGGCTGGGCCAAGGGAGCAGGATGGAGGAGCTGGAGGGGTGTGCTGTCCCTTAGGCCACGCTCGCGTTTCCACAGCACCTGCTGGGTCCTAGAGGGGCACCAAACCCCATCTCCCTGGCCTTGCGTTGCCCCTGTGTCCCACACTCTGCTCAGTTCTCTGTGGGCTGTCCTGCTGGCGGTGATGTGCCCAGGGGGCACCTTCCTCCCACAGGCAGTGGCTGCCCCTCATCTGCAGCTCCCGCGGCACAGTCCGTGGTAGCTGGGGCTTCAGCATCACCAGCGGGAGTCCTGGGGGACAGCGGGGCATCTCGGCTGTGGCGGTGTGCCGGCTGTGGGGGGAGCGGTGGCGGGACAGAGGGGGCTCGGCTGGGCACCCCAGCCATCCGTCGCGGGCGGGCTTTGGGGCTGGCTGTGTGCTCGGGGGCTGCTGGAGAGGGAGCCATGCTCCGAGGCTGGGCCACAGGTGGCGGCGGCATCATGGGTCGGGCTGGAGCAGGACGCTTGCCTGGGAAGAAAGCTGGGGTGAGCTGAGGTCCCCTCTGCCATGTTCTCTCCCTGGAGCAGAGGGCTGCCAGCCGTGGATCAGGAAGGGGGCTGCCCCTTGACTAGCTCCCATACTGGAGACCCCGCACACCAGCTTTTCACAGAATCACAGAATCATTCAGGTTGGAAAAGACCCTTGGGATCATCAGGTCCAACCATCAGCCCTACTCTACAAAGTTCTCCCCTACACCATAACCCCCAACATCACATCCAATGTTTTGAGGGATTTTCCCACCCTCTTCCCTTCACAAGGGGCCATGAACTTTGACACCTCTTTACGGGGGGTGTTCAATCCGACACTGGAGGACTTGCCATGTCCATCCCACAGTTCCACCTCAGCTGGGGCTGGAGCACACAATGAGGGGCTGGATCCCACCCATGCTTCCCCAGCCAGAGGCCCTTCCTCTGCCTCTGGTGGCAGGGATGTCCCCAGCACCCTTTTGTGCAGGGAACGGTGGGATGAAGGCAAACCAGAGGAGGTGGCACTGGGGGGTGTCATTTCCCAAGCACTGTGCTGTCTGGGGCACCCTAACCTTTGCGGGCGGTGGCATCAGTCATTGTTGGAGCCGGCGACCCCGCAGCTTCAGGAGATGGTCTGGTCACCACTGGAGGTGCTGGCTGGGACCTGGCCTCAGGGTCCCTCGAGGTGCTGTGCACAGAATGGGGCAAGTCATGCTTTCTCTGGGCATGGCCGTCCTGGCCACGAGGCACCTCACATCCACCTGCGAGGGTATGGCCCCTGGCGTGGGGTGAGGGGAGGACATGGGGAGAACTGGCTCAGCCAGAGCTCTCAGCTCCCCCTGGACTTACACCTCTCCATCTGGGAGAGTGGAGTTGCCAAACGGAGGGGGCTCGGGCGTCAGCTCTTCCACCAGAGAGGCCTCGTCAAGTCCGCTGTTTGCAGGTGGTGTGAACATGCCCGAAACGTTGAAATCTACCTCTGGGTGGAGAGAAAGCAGGAGACCCCATGAGGAAGCACTTGTCACCCAGCTTCCCCTGATGACCCCACAGCAGGGAACCAGAGCAGCCCCCCCACTTCCCTCCTGCTGGGGATGGAGAAATGTCCCATTCCTTGCTCCTCCCTTCACCCTGGGCTGCGGCTCCCCAAACGAGGCCCTGGCCCTACCTCCAGGGAAGAGGCTGTCCGCGTTCTGGATGAGGGCTTCTACCACGCCTACTACCTGGATGGAGGAGACCGAGGCCAAGTCTAGTTGCATGGGGTCTCTGGAGAGACAGGGGTGGGGGACCATCAGAAAAGGGATTTCAGGGCATTAACCCTTTTGGTGTTCATTCCTGAGGGGGCAGAGCCTGAAGGGGAGATAGTCTAGCTGAGGGGAGTGGTAGGGCAGGAGGCGGGCCTTGTTCCCTGTCCTGGAAACCCTGGTTTGGTGTTGGAGGCCAATGGTGTTGGAGGCCATCCATGTCACAAGTACTCCGGGTCTCAGCCTCTGCTACTTTGCAGGTGGCTAAGAGGACATGTGCTTGGCAAGGGGACATGCCATGTGAGGACTGCAGGGACAAGGGACAGGACTTGAGGACGGAAGAGGTGCAGGTTCTTTAGACCAGCCTGAAGGCTGCTGGCTCAGCCTTTACTATGGCGTTTGCACTCAGGGCACCCCAGCTGGGGCTGGGGAGCTGCCTCCCACCCCTCCAAGCTGGGCCTTACCCTGTGCTCTGCTGTGACCACAGCAGGTTGGGACCCAGCACGATGGCGATGTTGCTGGGGGTCATTTTATTTACCTCCTGGTGTTCGGCAAGCTTGGCTAAAAACTTGATCAGATACCTGGGAGGTAAAAGGAGGGTGAAGGGGCGTAAGTACGGATTTGGGGAGGGAACGGCTGCCCCCTGTGATTGCGTGGGGCCAAAGAAGACTTGTCCCTGCAAAACACCTCAGATTGTTGTAGCTCTCCTGGGGCAGGTGGCTGCAGGTGTCTCGCAGGCTCTGTACGCGGCTGTCAACGTCCTTTAAGCTGCAAGAGAGAAGAAGGAGGAGTGGAGAGCTCAGCCCGCTTCCTATGGCAGAGAGGGACACAGTGTGCAAGGGAGGAAGGCCAGTGTCGGCCACCCCGTGCGGGCCATAGCCCTGGGCATGGAGATGACCTGCTGCTGCCTTTACTGGGCAGCTAGGGCAGGCATCCACAGAAGACAAAATTGCTCCCCAAAGGCTCAGAGGGATTTAATATGATATGAATATAGCTTGTGGGTAGGCCTGGGGATGAGCACTGCCGTGCCATGAACAGCCACCCTATTTCACTGTAACTATGGGGCTCGTTGGCACTGAGCTGACCCCTTCAGAAAGATGCTCTCCCCCTTTCCCCAGGCTTTTTGCTTTGCCTCCTCCACTACCCCTTCCATCCCAAAAGCAAGATACCAAACTGGGCTGGTGGGCTGGTGAGATGGGGCTCATGCCATTCAGGCCAAGTGGGTCTTCACAAACTAAGCTCTTCTTGCAATCAAAAAGGCTGCAGCCTTCCCCCTTGCCCTGCTGTGTTTTTTATTGCTATTCTCCAAGATTTTGGGCCATCTGAATGTCTGTCAAGCATGGGACAGACCAGGTGCTGTGTTTGTATCTCCCTACATGGCAAACGAGGCCGAGCAGCCCAGCTCCAAGTGCTGGGAGGGATGGAGGGGGGTGATTGGGGGCTTTTTGAGACTTGCCAGGATTTCTGCCCTAACACCTGGACCCACCTGGCCACTTTGACCCATTCGTTGTAGAGCTCGAAGGTCATCAAAGGCTGGGGCAGCTCCCGCAGGTAGGATTTCAGTGCACCTGGGAGGGGAGGGGGAGCGGAGGGGGTGATGGCAGCTAGGGGACAGCAGGGACTGCCCAATTGTGTCCGCCCGTCCTGCCTTGCTGGCACCCACCGGCCACAGCGTGGGGGTCCGAGTAAAACTCCTCCAGGGCGTTGGAGCCACTGGCCAAGCTGCTCTTCAGCTTCCTCAGCACTGAGGCGCCTGCTGCCAGCCGGAAGAGTCCCTGGGGATGGAGAAAAGAGGGAAGGGATGCAAGGGGCTCCACTGTTGGGGGGGGGGAGGGTGGTGGGGGAATCAGGAGTGCTTTCTACCTCCTCCCTCATGCCGGCAGTCAGCAACATCATGACACAGGCTTCGATGGGCAGTGCAATCTCCCGGCCCAAGCTCTTGAGGTGTGTCTCTAGGGGCACACCGTAGTACCCCACCACCGGAATGTCTGCAGTGAAGGAGGGCTCTAGAAGAGGGAGGTAAATGTTGGGAGGGACAGCAGCCACCAGGGACATCTAGCACATAGCCACAGCGACACCTTACTCCAAGCCAAGCCTGGCTGGGTGGAGGCAGAGGCAGTGCAGGCAGCATCCCCAGCCTGCCTCAGGCTGCAGTCCCCGACTGACCAGCTTGATGTGGGAGGCAATGGCAGGTGCAGGGAGGGAAAAAACCCATCTTTCCCAGCCTCACCAGCCACACTTGCATCCCCCAGGCTTGGCCATGGCTCTCGCCAGGCTGCATGGAGAGCTGGCAGGTACCTGTCTGGCTGTGGCTTTCCTTCAGCTCTGCCAGAGCAGAGTCCAGCGATCCTAGGGACTGCCGGTGGTACTGGGCTTGGATTTCCAGCAACTGCCGGACAGGAGACAGACAAACAGCTCTCAGTTTGGCACCGGCCCCTCTCAGAGAGACCCCTGTTCCCAGGACATTGCACCCACATGGAGACAGGGTGAAGGGGGAGCTGCAAGGGTAATCCCCTGGGGTCCATGGGACCGTGGCTATAGTGAGGGGTAATGGGCAAACTGGAGAGGGGGGTCATTGGGACAAGCCACTCTGCAGTTGGTGACAGTGGTGGCATTAACTCACAGTGCACGGAGCAAGGCCAGCTTTGGGCATTTGCTAGTGATTGGGGCTGTCCTCTGCCCTGGCCAGAGGGCTTGGTGTGCATGGGGACAAGACTGGGCTCACACATACCCCAGGAGATGTTCACACACAGAGGAGGAATGTGAGAGAGGACTTACTCTGATGAAGTAGCTGGCATAGCTGTCCTCTTTGGTGGAGAAGTGGTAGAGGTCAGCCATGTACTCATCCTGGGAAGGGAGACACAGGGAAGAGCAACCTTCCACCTTCTCCTTGGCACCCAAGGAGGACTTCACGAAGCCCCCTGTCGGGGCCATGGTTTCCCAGACAGGGTCTCTGGGGTGCAGTGGGGAGGCAGGCTGGGACCATGTGGGGATCCCTCCTTGCCCACATCACTTGCATTCAGGTAGTGGCAGCAACCTGCCCTACGATCAGGGTCCTGGCAGAACTGGCTCAGGGACAAGGGGTCCCTGCACCTCCAACTGTGGTGAGTCCACGGGCTCTGCCAGACAAGGCAGAGGGCTTTTCAGAGAAACAGGGCAGAGGTGGAGAAAGCTGATGTGAAAGTCACCTGCCACCCAGCACAGACTCCAGCTTGGCTGGCTCCCAGTCTGAGGGGACGCCACAAGCTCCCTGCTCTAGCCCCTGGAGCCTCTTCTCTGCAGCAGCTTGTGCTTCAAATCCTTTACTCTTCTTCCCTGGGCTTGGGCCATCTCCCTGTTTCTGTTCCTTGAGGGACCAGTTTGCTGCCTGGCTGCATCTGTCTCAGCATGAGGTCACCTTGGATAGAGCCACTGAAGGGGAGCAAGTCTCTAGCCCTGGAGCTGCCCAGTGGGGTAGAGTGACACTCTCACCTTGCACTGCTCCACCTTCCTCTTCACTTCCTCCTCCTCTTCTTTCAAGATCTCCAGTTTGTTGGCAGCAGAAGATGCTCCCGGGCCAGTGCCAGCACCAGTGCTGTAACTAGAACTCTTGGCAGCTTGGTTCAGCCTTTGTGGTGGGAAAGAAGAGACTCAGTGTCAGGGACATGGGGTGGGACAGGTGTGCAGAAGGGGTATGGGGATCACGAGGGCGACAGCAAATCCCAGTACTGCCCTGTGATGGTTTTCCTAGGCCAGCACCTCTCACTTCCCTCACCCGGAAGATGCTGCCACACCAATGGGCGCGACCTGGTCAAGTCAGAGGGCACTCAGCAAGGATGACTGAAACACCCAGGGTCTGCAGGACCCTTCCCAAGCCCCGTTCCTGAGATCTCCTCTCCTCTTCTCCCTCCAGCCAAAGGGAGGACAGTGTGGAAACAAGCCATCAGTGACCCATGGCTGCCCCACTCTCCCAGAGAAACATGGCACAGCACAGGCTACCCTGCAAGAGTCGGAGCGGGGCAATCTCAGTGGCACTGAGTGGCACCGGGGCACTTTGCTGCCTTTGACAATGGTGCTGCCCTTCTCTCCTGTGCCATGGAGCCAGCAGCTCAGCCCAGAGTGAGATGCATCTGCAGAGAGGGGCTGGCTGGACACACCCAAAGAGCTGTTGCCTCTTGGACTTTGCCCCCAGCCATTGGAAATTCACGCCCCAGGGCAGTCATCTTCCTCTCTTCCCTGACCTGGCTGGGGGCTGTGCCCCATATGCCCTGGGTCCTTGGCCACAGTGTGCCCATACCGGCTCTTGATTGTGTTCCAGTCAGAAATCAACTTCTGGAGGGTCTTCTTGCGCTTCAGGATGATGGGAAGCTCCTCCTGGGTGAGAGAGGGACCAGAGTGAGTGCAGGAGGCTTGGGGAAGGGGAAGGGAAGGTGGGACAGGAGAGCAGAGCAGGGAGGGTGGCCAGGACTACCTCGCTGAGCCTGTTGAGTGGCTGCAGGACATCATGCTCCAGGGCAATCTCGAACTCGGCCAGGATTTTGGCCAGCGAGCTCTGTATGCAGCAGCCCATCTCCAGGGCTTTCCTGCATGGGGACAGAGATGAAATGAGTGTAGGCTGAAGCCATGCCACTCTCTGACCCAACACCCCCGCTATACCCATACCCACGTGGGATCCTGAGCTAGGCCCTGCCCCCTCTGCAATTGGAGGTGAAGGTGCTGACTGTCCCTTCTTCCACTCCAATGCCAGTGTTTGCTCTGAGGACAAGGTTTGACAGTTCAGCTTGGCTGTGGGAGCCCCTGACCCAAGACAGTGGCTCTGACAGGGTATGGCATCTTTTGGAGTTGCCCCCGGCACTTTGTCCCATCAGCACTTACCCAAGGCTGGACTCCGTGTCAAGTTCCTTGAAGCTCTCAGCCATCGTCATGGACAGAACCATCAAGGGCAGCTTCTTCTGCACAGAGCCAAGGATTCAGGAAAGGGATGGTGAGCTGGCATGTGGCAGCTCCCTCCTTGTGAAGCATGCCACCATGGAATAGAAGCAAGTGGCCAATCCCTGTGCTGGGTCCCCACATCTTCCCCTGGCTCACCCAGCCCCGTTGGCCCTGGAGCCTGAGGAAGGGCCCCTTAGATCCCTTCAGCCAAATCTAGGATCCGGTTAGCTAAATAAGGCACAGAGGCTTCATAGTTGGTTAGAAAACTTCCAGCCTTCTCCCAAATAGTGAAGGACTGTGACACTGGTGGAGGCCCTTACCAAGCCCAGTCCTGCCATGGCTTCAAATGTATAGATCAGTTTAATCACTGAGAATAATTAAGCCAAGATGGGGCTTGTCAGGTTGCCCAGAAGAGTGAACCCCACAAAATCATGGTGGGGCGAAGGAAAGCACTGGGGGATCCAGTGCTTGCTTCCTAGACAAGGGCTGGTGAGCACTTGCTGGGAAGAGGGTGGCAAGTTCAAACCGAGGAGGAGGAAGTGGTGGCACCACTGTGCCCAGCTGCACTGTGGTGCTCCTCACTGCAGGGCACTGTGGGTGCCAGAGGTTCACAGGGGTTTGGGAAGGGACATGAACAACAGGGCTTTGGAGGGTTATTCAACGCAAACACACCATCTCTTTCAGGAGTGTCTCAAGTTAGTGATGGTTGAGAATGTTGCCCTGCTCTGCTCTCCCTAGGCACATGCCAGTGGCCACTGTTGGAGATGGGACTTGGGCTGGGCGCAGCTTTGGGCCACCCTTTAGCAAAGCCTGCAAAGCAGGGGCCTGGCATCCCCTTTGCTGGCAGGGGCAGAGCTGGGGTGAGCACGGGCTGCGGTGGGAGGACTCTACTCACTACTCGCTTGTCCATCTCAGAGCCACATTGCCCCTGCAGGCAGGCTTGGAGCCTCTTGGACACACTGTGAGCTGCTCGCTTGGCCGGCTCAATCCTCTGCTCGATCTGGGGACAGAAAGGTGGGACTGAGAAAGCCCTTTTGCCAACCGTGGACACCCTGAGGTCATCTCCCCACCACCCAGCTCTGGGTGTAGGTGGCCTGCCCAGCATCCCACTGCAGTCCAGAACATCCCCGGTCCAGGGAAAAGGAAGCACAGCTCCTGGTCAGGATTCATCCCTCAGCGAGCAACTGGAGACGCCCTCTCCTGTGGCAGGAGCCTGACATTCCCTTAACGCTGTGGTCCTGGAGTCATGGGCAGATCCCAGCCCCGTGACTTGGATGTGCTGGCAGGGCAAATCGCAGGCAGGAACAGGGCAGGTTCCCACACCCAGGCACAAGCAGGCACACGCCTGCCAGCCCAGCCCATCCTGCGCCTCACCTGCAGCAGATCTTCCGGCAGGAGCTCGGTTGCTTCTTGGGCTCTGTGGAGGAAGGAGAAGGAGCCATCAGCAGATGGGGGTGACCTCCACCCAGCCTCCTCAGAAGGCAGGTCCTTATGCATCCCACCTGCCTCTCTTTGGGGTCTGGGAAGCAGGAGATGCTGGCTGTGGCGTGGACCACTGCACACAAGGCTATAGGCAGAATGAGCCCAGGGGGATGAGAACAGCAGGAGCAGGGCAATGCAGCCAGCCTTGCTGGCTGGTGGCCCCCCCATCAGACGGGGTTTCCCGTTCAGAGCACCACAGTCAAAATGTCCAGAGGTGACCTGTTTTTTGGAGATGCGATACCTAGCAGGGCCATGGCAGGGGTGAGATATTTGCTGGTGAAACCTTCTACCCCTGAGCACTTGCCTCTCCCCTGAAGGTGAATCCAGGGCAGTGCTGTTGGAGCCTGGCACATGTCTTTGCAAACCAGCGTAGCCACCGGCTGTGGGGCCGCTGGTGCTGGAGTGTGGGTATCTTTGTGGTCAAGCTGGAGACTGAGACCAACACCACCCCCTCCAGAAATGCCTACATGAAACCAACTTTCTGCTCAGTTTTGCAGGAGGTATTAGGAGCGAATCTGGTGAAGGAAACTTCTGGTTTGCAGCAAATTCTGCTCAAAACTAAATTCAAAACCTGGGAGCTGCCATCACCACCAAATGTCCCTGATGCCTCCCACAGAGGAAACCTTGCTTCATGGCACACTGCCATTGCTACACCCTGGGAACCCCTTTGCTTGCTGCTGCTGCTTTTTCCCCATTTCATGTTTCTCTCTTTTCACCGCCTGCCAGAGCCAATGTGGGACAAGGCGTGGAGCTACAGGAAACGGGGGCGGCTTGGTTGAAGGCAAGAAAAATCACGTGAGATTGCAGCCCATGGAGGAGAGGCTCTGCAGTGAGTGAGGATCTTGCTCTTGGACTACACAAACTGCTTGAGACTGGCACTAAATGAAAGGAAGACGTATCTAACAGGGGGATGAGACATCTTGAGGGAGAAGGGATGGGAAAGGGGATCATGGTCCCCTCCAGGGAATGCAAGAACAGCAAGAGGCCACCAGGATGTAGGAGCTGCTTCCCTGTGGCTGCTCTGCTGGGCTGGCTGAAGGACCTCAGTGGTCCAGGAGACATGATTGGTGCCGCTCAGCTTCCTAGCGCTGGGGAACCTGCGGAGGTGGCTGTAAGAAAGAGGGAGTGAGGGGCCTAGGAAGGGAGGGCCCAGCCCTGTAATTTCAGTTCTGGGTTTTACAAGGGGAGAGCTTTGGAAAGCCAAAGACAAAAATAAGGAAGCGGTGGAGGTAGTATGGGGCCAGAAGGATTTGTGTGAAGCTGCAAGTCCTCTACGGGTGCACTGAGGATGTCTGGTCCTCTCCTCAAAGGGCATCCCAGGATACCCACGCTGGTGGGCCAGCTAGAGTTATGCAGGGTATCTGGCTCCTGTGGGGCACCCTGGGCAGGTGCCCAGCTCCTAACACCCTCCTGGTCACCACACAGCCAAGGGCATGTGGCTGGAAGGTTCTGGCCCATTGCCCTCACATCCTGGGAAAGCCAAGCTTGGGAGAGGCCTGTTTCCAGGCGGGCACGGCATCTGTGGGCCCTGGAAGAGGTAGCTGGGCTTGGGGATCACGTCCCTGCTGAGCAGCCTTCCTGCTGCTCTGTGGGCGCTGGGGAGTTGGGGAGCCACAACCTCTCGGCTTAGCCTGAAGATGCTATAAACCCAGCATCGTTGCCCCCTTTTCCCAGGCCACCAGCCCTGGGACATCAGTCCAGCCACAGCACAAGCCCTCCAGGACCCGCATCCCGCTTCCTCCCAGCCCTCCAGCACAGGTAGTGGAGAAGTCCTTACCGGCTGGTGATGTTGGGATGGGACAGCTGCTGCCGCATCCAATTAAACTGCCTCTTCATCATCTTGAGAGCTAGGAGGTGACCACAAGAGCTGCTCCACTTGGCTGTACCTGCTCAGCACCCCTTGGCGACACTTGGCATCGGATGCTGGCAGCCCCTTGGCTCCCCAGAGCCACTCTGCCCCTTGCTTTTCCCTGAGGACCTCTCCCTCCTTACTCTTCTCCTTCCTCCTTCCCTTGTTCCCCCTTTTTCTGTTTCCCCAGCTGGTCCCCTCCCCTGTCCCTCCCTGGGGATGCCCTGCCTGCTTTCTCTTCCTCTCCCTTGGAGTCCCTTCTCTCGCTCCCTCTCTTTTTCTGAGCTTCCTTCCTCCTCTGTCCGCCTCTCCGCTGCAGATCAGGTAAGAGCAGCTCAGGGCTCCTGCTCCGCTCTGTGTTCCTGTCACCACCCCACAAGTATAAATAACTTCAGCCCAGCCTTAAAGGGGAAATATTACAGCAAACACGTAACAAGGCATGACAAGTACACGCTGCTGCCGAGCCTGAGTGAAGGGTCCACGCTCTGTTTCTTGCTCTGCCTCAGCCGGGGTGGTTTTTCTTCCCCCTTGCCTTGCCCACCATCAGCTGCTCTGTGGGGTAGCCCATGGCCATGCCAGCTGGCTGTGCGGTACATGCAGGGTGCCTGACGTACACCCTGCCCTACCCAGTCACCCTAACTCTGCCAACACCCCTTGGGCACCTCTCCATGTTCGTGGGTGCAGCTCCATCCTCTTTCCCCTCCAACATATCCCCCTCGTCGTGACAAAAGCAGGAGGACAAAGAGCAAAGCCACCCCTGCAACCCCTTCTGCGCCCCCCACCCTGCTTTCCCTCCCTGACGTTGCCAAGGCTCTCTGGAGCCACTGCAAAGCTGCAGCCAAGGTCTGTTGCCCTGTGCCCTGGGGAGGCCCCCCTCCTCCCCACTCTGCCACCACTGGCAGAGGGCCTCCGAAGCGGGGTGGCTGGGCCAAGCACAGAGCAGCAGCGCCCGTGCACAGTTGCACGGGGACCACAAACTCCCGGTTCCCAGGCTCGGGTGCTGCCTGCTCTCTGCAGTTCTGCACCAGGGCTCAGCTTTTTTTTTTTTTTATGTGTCTGAAAACATCCCCTTCACACTGCCACCACCACCACCACCACCACTGTTGCTCCTGGCTTTATGAGATATCAACCTTGCCTTTTTTCTGGCTACCTGCAGCTGGGACTTTCCTCCTTCTGCACTAAGAAAGAGCAGAGGTCGCTGTCGACTGGGTTACGTGGTTGGCAAAGGAACAAGCACCCGAGCCCAGACAGGAAGCGGTCAACTTGTGGGCTGATGAGACAAGCAGCAAAGGAAAAAGAGGCGGAAGGGGCACTCCACCTGTGCCATGACGCCTGGGGAGCAATAATTTGGGGGCTGCTGAGCTCTGCAACTTGGTGGGGGGTGAGTCTCCTGTGAGTGCATAGCAGAGCAGTGCTGGCAGCTGTTTTCAAGCAGGGACAAGGTGGAGACCACCCATCTCCCTGCCCAAAACACCGGGTTGCAGATCCTCACTGGCTGCATCAGGTGGTGGCCAAGTCATGGTCTCTTTCCTTCCATGAAAGACCTGCTCCCAGTCCCAGGTTGCTGCTTGCCAGAGCAGAACCCCCCTCTTTGCACCCCTGCGATCAAACCGCACCACAGAGCCACTTCTGAGAGGCAGCCACGGGGAAGAGGAGGAAGTGCCGCTACAGGCGGCGGTGAAGCTGCAAACAGCCGTGTGAGGCCTGGGAGCAAGCTCAAGTCCTGCTCCCTATGGGCTATGGTGCACTGACCTCTGCCCACCGCCTCTTCCCAGGGAGGGAGGGAAGCAGGCAGCACCCAGCTGGCAGCCTGGAAGTGACTCTGCTCTCAAACAGGAATTGAGAGCAGATGGGGGACTTCCACCATCCCCTCTCCCTGCTCACAAGAGTGGGGAAATCACTGTGGCAAGGCCCTGGGTGACTGGGGGATGAGTTACAGGGTTGCAGGGGCAGGATTTGAGCTGGAAACAACCCCCTGCAGGGTGGAAACAGCTCCTTGGGGGTCAGGGAAGGTGAGGGGAAAATGCATTCACAGAATCATCTAGGTTGGAAAGGACCTTGAAGATCATCTAGTCCAACCCTTCCTTGGGTAAAACGGGAGACAAGACAGGGTGAGGAAAGAACTCTTTATTTCCCATAAATACAGCAGATTATTCGCGCCGGGCGTTTTCGTTTTAAATCTTTTTGTTTGTTTTCTTCCATTTACAGAATTTTGCACTGAAAATATATACAAGTCTGTTCAAGAACCAAACAAGATCTGCAAAGAAAAAAAATCCATACAAAACCCTGAAAAGAGACCAGAAAGGGAAGTAAGACACAGCAGAACCCCAGCATAAAGACCTTGCTTCCCCCTCTCCTCCACCACTTGCTGCGCCCAGCTCCGAGACACCTCACCTTCCCTGCCCCCAAGCCAAGAGCATGAGGCACCCACTCACTGCCATCTCACACAGGCCTCCTCCTACCTCTAGCAAGCCGATGCAGGGCGCAGCTTGCCCTGCTTTTAAGATCAGGCTCTCTTAAAACCAGCTGAAGGATGGGAAGCAGCTCCTGTGGTTGCAAATCCCATGGGGATGGGGATCGCTCAGGATGTGCCACCCCCGGTCTCCTCTGTGCCTGCAGATCCCCGCTCTTGTGTCACAGTGATCAGGCAGCTGGGGCAAACCCCCTCCCCGCTGCAGGGAGCCAGGCCTGCCCACGGCTGTGGGCAAAGGTGCACAAGGCACAGCTGTAACCCCCCTTCCACCCCCCACTGCAATGCTGGGCTCCCAGTGCAGAGCTTAGTGGTGCCCCTGATGATGGGCTGGGCTGGGCTGCAGTCGCTCCCCGACTCCCCAGCCCATCACCAACCCCCACCGTGAGAAGACCCTGACGAGCTGAGCCAGCCCCCTGCCTCGCCAAGCTCGCTGGGGAGGAAGAGCATGTGCTGCTTCCTCTCCCTGTCTGGAAGGAGGCTAGGGGAAGACTCACCTCCTCAGAGCACGCCCCTCTCAGGGCTGGCACATGGGACAAAGCCCAGCAGCACTCCCCAAAGCTTGCTGTGGTAGATAAAGCACGCGGGAAGGGTGTGGGCTTCCGCGCGGCAGCGGTTCAGTGCCCAGGAGCTCCAGCTGAAGGGGATGGGAGGGCATGGAGCAATCCCTTCCCTGACCCCGGGGTCCAACCCCAGGGCCCACCTCCCACCAACAGCACTTAAGCAGCTGAAAGGAGGGAGATATGGGAAGATCACTTCCCCCTGACCCCCCCTAAAGAGAGACACCTAGTCCCTGCCCAGCCTTGCTCCACACCAGCTCCAGTATGATCCCACCACACCGGGAACCCCTGGGGCCCAACTCCAAGGAGGGGGTAAGGGGGACAAGAGGGAGCACCACAGAACACAAAGCAGCTGAAGGGCTGGGAAGCACAGAGGAGACAGACAAGGAAAAGGATCTTCCTCTGCTAGGCCTTGCCCCAGGCTGAGGCTGTTAAAGCTCCCCATCCTTGTTCCCCACTGCACCCAGAGGGGGAAAAGCAGGGTTAGAAGAGAAGCTAGACAGAGTGGGGAGGGAGTGTCGCCTTCAGAAGAGCAGGGAAGGCAACTGTTCACCCACACTAAGCTTTCCACTCCACTGCTAGTTTTGTGGGATGAACATCTCCTGGCGTCTCTGCTCTCCTCCTTGAGGCACGCTCCCTCTGGCCCTTGCCTGGCCGTCTGGAGAATAGAGCATGAGCAGCAGCCTCCCACCCGCCCTCCCCATCTCCTCAGGCTGCTCCAGCCCTGCAGGGCTGGCTTCCCAAGGACTCTGCAGTGTAGTGCCTGCCACGTGTGGCCCTAGAGGTTTCCCCAGGACTCCGGCGGAGGGAACTGGTCCACGTCCCCCATTTCATTGTAGGTTTGCTCTCCTATGGTGAAGGTCAGCTTGTACCGTAGCCTCACTTTCTCCTGGAGACAGGGGAGAAAGTATAAGCGGTCAGAAGCGGGGGAAGAAGGGCATGAGGCACAACCATTCAGGTCTCCTGGAAGCTGCAGAGGGCAGAGGAAATAGGGACAGGGTAGGCAGGCTTTATCCAGGCAGCAAGACCAGCCTCTGCTCATGCCCCAGGGATGGTGCTGTTACCTTCTGTGGGTTAGCGAGCAGCAGGACTTGTGTGATGGCACTGGGGTGGACAATGGGGTTGAATGCCGGCAGCTCCATGCCTGAGGGAGGCTGTAGCTTCACCTTCATCACCTAGGGAGAGAGAAGAGCATCCTGCATGCCTGAGAGAGAGGGACTTGGCAGCCAGATGCCCTGTTCTTGTATCTGAGGAGCTTCCACTGCCTAGTCAAAGAGAAAAGCATTGTGCTGGTTCCTGCTAATCTGAAGGCAACACAACTCGCTCTCAGCCCCAGAAAGCTCTCTCCACTGACCCTGCCTTTCCTGCAAAAGCAGAATCACACTTTGTCCCAGCCTGGGAACCTCAGCCCCAGAAGCGGCCTTACCTTGGGGACGGCGGACTGAAAGACAATGTTGCGGATGGGCTGTGGGGCCGTGCTAAGCATAGAAATCACCACCACAAGTACATCAGGCCTCTCGGGCAGGGCATCCTTCGCGAAGTGGAAAAGGACACGGAAGCCATGCTGATCATACACCGTCACAGGGAGGATGCTGCCTGTGGGAAAGGCAGGGACAGCCAGCAGTCAGCCAGGAGGCAACTGGCCCTGCAGCAACCTTTCCCCATCACCCAAACTCCATACACAAGTAACAGAGACACCATGCCTCCTTAACCTCCACAAAATCCAACAAGCAAGAAGTTTCCTCACATTCTTCCCTTCCATGTGCACATGGTTTGTTCCCCCCAGGCTTGCCCCCCTCTTTCGCCCCAGCTCACTGGGTTTGATTGACTCCAGAGGCACAGTGATGTTGGCCAGCGAGATCTCCTGGGGCAGCGCAGTGGCAGGAGGCCGCAGTGGGACTGCAGTACTTCCTGCTGCTGTGGTGGCAGCTTTTGGAAGAGTAGCAGGGGCAGGCAGCTCTGAGGTCAGGGGCAGCGTGGGGTTAGGGGAAACACTCTGGAGCACAGGCAGAGAGCTGGGATTGTGGGCCACGGTGCCAGAGCTGCTCCTGTTCTGGAGATCCCTCAAGGTGAGCCGTGGGGGTGGCTGATGCTTCTCCCTGTAGGGAGAGACAGCAAGGAGTGGAACAGGGCACTGGAATGTTGTGTCCAGCACTGCAGAAATGGAAACGATGGGGAGTCATGCGAGATTGTGCCACCCCTGCTTACCATCGCACTTGTTGAGACTCTGGAGGCAAAGACTGTTGCAGCAGAGTCTTGCCCAGGAGGTCCAGGTCATCCAGGCCACTGGTGAAAGGAGAAGGTTTGGGGGAGGATGCGCCAACATCTGCTTTGACTGGTGGTGTTACTGCGACAGGGGTGATATTGAGCTCGTTGCTATCCGATGACTGTAAAAAGAGTGCACAGGAGAGCCCCCCAAGCAGGGTCACATATCAGCACCAACCATCAGATGTGGAACGTTCCCCTACCTACTCCCTTTGTTGCTTTCACCACCCTTCCCACCCTCTGCCCTGGCTCCCAGCACGTTACCTGGAAGCTGTTCCAGCCACTGCTGTCACCAGCCTGGGCAGGATGCGGTGCTGGGTCATTCAGGCCTGCCGAGGGTAAAAGCAAACATGAAGCTTAGCTACCAAGTGGGTAAGAAAATTAAACAGGGCCTGAATAAGACACAAAAGCAGCAGGCCAGAACCACCAATGTGGTCTCTATCTCTGGCCCTAATCCTTGCATGGGGGAGAGCCACGAGGGTGAAACATGCTTCTTCTGCCCAGAGATCCTCATTTACACTCTAGTTCTTACTGCAGTTAGCAGAGAAATGAATACTACTGGGCTGACAAGCATGACTGACAACACTGTCTACTTCATGCTGTTGTACTCAAAGGACCTTTCTTAGGAAACAAACACTTTGTTGGGAAAAGCAGGACTCTAGAGCCTTCTAAGATTGGCACCTCACAAGATTTCCATGTGAGCAGTTCTGGAAGTTCTGAGCATCTGTTGTCAGCTCGTGACTTCAACTGCAAGGAGTAAACATGAGGAGCTTGGGGTGATCCACCCTTGTGATCCCATCTGGGATGGCCATTGCATCACTCTCGATGTACCTGCCAGGTCAGTTTTCCCAGAGCAAATCAGAGGGCACATCCCTGCAGGCTCTCTCTGACTAGCCAGGAAAACACCACAGGACTGAGGTTCAGAATCATAGCAGGGTCTTTCCCTCCTCCCTCACACTTAGTGAAGGACACCTCTTGGTCTTTCATTATTCACCTCTCCCAGAGCTCTCCCTTACGCATGTTCCTGCCACAAGGAGAACCATCCACGCAGACTGTCCAGAGTCAAGGAGAGAATAAAGAGCTTCTGCTCTGGATTTCTCACCTAAAGACATGAGTTCATCATCCAGCAAGGACACAGAACCAGCTTGGTCAGGCATGGGAACTGCTGAGCCACCTGAAAGGGTGGGCAAGGCTGGGTAGGAAGGGCCTGTTGCTGGAAGATCCAGGCCTGATAGATCCAGAAGTGCTGAGGTGCTGCCTGCAAAGAAGAAACACTGAGAGACAGAAACCTTATCCAGGCCTTATCCCGTGTGCTGATGCCAGCTCCCATCCTTCCTCACACCTGGGAAAGGGAACTCCTGCTCTGCTCTCCCTTCCAATTCCCTCTCTTCATGCCTCAATCATTTCCACAAGCCCCACTCTGACCTCCTGCAGGTTTCACCTTTCCACTTCCCTCAATCCTCTCCTACATTGCAGGGAACCAGCAATAGGGTCCCTCTGCTTGACCTGCCTGTCCCCATTCCCCAAGTCTCCTCACCTCGAAGGGGAGCGGCCACTGTCTCCCCATTGATCTCTTCTCCCTGAACAAGCTGCTTGTAGAGATTGATCACCTGTGTCAGATTGTCATTGGCTTGCAGGATCTCCGCTGAAATGGAGTAGGTGGGAAGTAAGTTTGTAAATTGTGAAGAAACAGAGTGAGTTTTATACCCCATATCTGTCTACTCCTTCAAAGCAAGGCCCAAGGAGCTGGTAACAGCCCACTGAAGATAGTGTTTTTGCAATTGTTGCTGCAGACTGCACCAGGGTACACAGACACCTTCACGGCAGTCTCAGCAGGACAAGCTCAAGCATCATTCATTCCTACAGTGAAGTGGAAGAAGCCTGTAACACTGCTGATTGCTGCCATGTGCCCTTGCTTAGTACCAAGCCATAGACTAGCTAACCTACAGTGAGTAATTACCCCAAACAGAGCTGCAGCTGCTGATAGATGCCATGCCATAGGCAGTCTAAGCACAGGCTCCCTGAAAGAAAATGAAGGGAGAAGGGGACAGAATGAGAAAGGCCAGATACGCTTACCCAGAGCTTCATCACTGTCTTCTGTGTCACTGGCGAGCCGGAAAAGCATGGGCCTCATGCGCTCACAGCGCTGATACAGCTCCTGGGGGAGAGGAGAAATGGGTGCTGAGGCAAGCAGCAGGATGGTCATTTGAGGGTGCAAAACAGGCAGGAGGAACTTGGGGGGGATGGGGTCACCCATCTCTGCTAAGCCCAAGGAGGATGCTGGGATGGGCTTTCCTCACCTTCATTAGGTCCTCATTGCTCTCTGTTGTCTCCCCCTTACTGTAGTTTGTCACCATTTCTGTCAGCAGTCTCACATTGTTGTTCACCTCCTCAATGGCATTCACCCTCTTGGAGATCTTCTCCATGCGCTTCTGATCCTGGAGGGGAAGGACATGGGGAAGGATGTCCTTGCTCTTGTCTGCAACTTGGAGAGGAAGAAGGCTGGGCCAGCCAACACACCAACTCCTAAGGCACAACACTGCCCTCAAAACAGCTCCCACTCCAGTGGAAAACTCCAGATCATCTTTGGGCCAGCACTTGCCAAACAGGGATGGAACTGCCGCAGATCTAGTGCTGCAGCAGGGCTTGGGCCACACAAAGCGCCCAGAGCCATTCCTCCAAGTAGCCAAGGGATGGCAGAAATCATGTAAGAACTCTTTAGCAGCTGCTGCTGCAAAATTTTGGGCAGAAGCTCCATACATCTGCTTGAGGACAGAGAGCCACTGCTCCCTCGGTGCCAACCACTGCCACCCAGACCATGACCTCCCAGCTCCCCTTTTCACCAGCCCCACCTCCTGAACCATCTCCTTGATGAGCTTGTTGGCAGCCCGGAGGTCCTCAGGATGGGAGCTTTTCAGGAGACGAGCCAGTATCTGCAAAAGAGAAGGTACCTCTGAGCCCAGGCTGAGGTGGCAGCCAGAGTCACTCTTGCAACACGGGAGACAGTAGTTACCCCTGCCCCAAACTCATGTCTGGCAGAGGCAGCGGACAATGCCAGCCGTTTGAAAGCCCAGCCACAGGAGCTTGTGGGCTATCGGAGGCCAGGGAGAGAAGTACAACTGGTCTTCCTTTTCCTGTTGTGGTCCTGGTTATGTAAGAGAGGTCTTTCCCTGAAGATCCCCTGTATTCAAAACCTGCTCCTGCCTGCCCATTATGCATCATGCATGGAGCACAACAACACTAGTACTGAGGAAGAGAGAAAGCCTGGTTTATGCAGGAATTGCCAGGGGATTGTAACAGACTCCTCCTCAGACCTCTTCATGTGCCCCTTTGCATGCACAACTGGTGAAAAGGGACATCTCCTGCTTTCTCTCCCACTCCGTGGTCAGTGAACAGTCCCACTGGCCACCTACATATCCTCATGTGCACACTGTGACCCATGGAGGCAAAATATATCCCCTGCAGCAAACTGGCATCACCACTCTGCTGCAGAACTAGACCCAGAGGGGCCCAATACTTGCTTAAATGTATCAGCACTGATAATGCAGGGGTTTGTCTGAGTGGTGACAATTCTGATAGAAAGGCAATATAACGTGGGTCCAGGAGGGTACAAGTAGTTGGGCAATAAGCAGATTGCAGTGCTGGGGGTGGGGAAGAGATAACAGCAGCAGCATCTGGGGCTGGGATTTAAACCTCATGGCCTGATAACTCAGAAGCCTGGAGAGTGCACAGCAGCAAACCTCTCAGAACCTGCTGCACTAATGTCAGCACTTCACCCTTTGCACCATCCTGCAGCTAAGCACTCCAAAGGTCAAACAGACCCACATGTCCCACCTCTGGCTGTTTCCTTTGTCACGGTTTTGGAGCAGGCCCTCAGTATTCCTGTGATGTATTTTCTGAAGGACATCATGTGGAGCAGGGGCCTTGACTCTTTCTGGATCTCTGCCTCAGGGGGTCAGGAGATCCTGGAGCAGGGAAGATGTTGCTGACTATGCCTCTCCTTGCACAGAGCCCTTACCTTGGATTTCTCTTCATCATCAAAGATGATGTTCTTGGGCCGAGGGGGAGGTGGCGGAAAAGGAGCGTCGTCAGGCAGTTTTGGGTCGCACTTCACAATTCCTGCAGTAGACACCAGTGGAGAGGTCGGGAGGACTCACCCACTGGGTGACAGCACTGCCACATAGGTCTTTGCTTCCCTAATGGCCCACCAAACCCAGCTGGAACTGAGGGTGTGTGGGTTTGCTCCCGCTACCTGTGATCCTGGATTGTATTTTCATGGAAGAACTGCCCTCCACTCTCCATAAATATCCTCTTAGAAAAACCCAGCATCAACTGCCAAAGCACTTGCAGCCCTTCAACCCCAGACCTTTCCAGTGCCCCACCTCCTGTAGGAGCAAGCAGATGTTCCGTCCAACCCATCAAGGAACTCAGACCACCAGCAACTCCCTCTGCCCCGCTAAGAGCCCCAAGGCACCCACTCCTTCACCTGCCCCTGGTGCTGAGCCAGACTGATGGATGTGCTGGGTCTGGGCACAGGAAAGGGAGAGTCTTGTTTCGGATTCTGCCCAGACAAAAAATGAGGGAGGGCAAACTGTCTGTCCACTTTCCCCTTCCAGACAACTACCTCTCACCTTGTTTCTTCAGCATCTGGTAGGCTTCCAAGATCTTCACCTCGTGAGGCAACCCTAAAGTCCAGCTGTACATCAGCTCCAGGATCTTTGACTTCACTTTTTCCGGTGTCCGGCTGCCAAGGTACTAGAAGAGAGAAGAGGCGGCTTGAAGCTGATCTGAGCCGTTGCAAGCCTGGCCTGTTCCTCTCCTCCCCTCCCCCAGGAGAAGTGAGACCGTTCCCAACGGCACAAGGACAGGGAAAGAGGAAGCAAGTAGGAAAGCTCACGAGGCCCTTGCAACACGTCTTATGCTGTGCTTGGTTTTCACCACAGGAAACACAAGAGGTGGGAGAAATGCTGCACCAGCAGCCCCTCAGCAACATGCAGGGACAGGTGGGAAGGCTCAGGCAGGTCTCTGTCACCTTCTGAAGGAACAGGTACTGTTAACAGAAGCTGCTCAGCAAGGCAGCCCTTCAGGAACGAGGTGACAGTGGGACTGGGAGGGGAAGAACTGTGGGTAACAGTCCCTAGGGCACGGCCAAGCCCTCTCTCGCAGGGGCACTCTCCAGCACAAGTGCCTGGCACTCTTCAGAGCTAGGTGAGCCCTAGATGACCAGCACCCAGCAGTGAGATGTCCAAACGTTACAGCTCTCCCCCTGCCATGAAATCATCCTTCACCCTTCTCCTGTGGGTCTGCTGGGAGCACTGGTGGTAGAAACAGTGCACATGCCACCAGAGGCCAGTGGCTTAAGGTAGAGGACATTCTCTAGGGTGCCTAGGGAGAGGACTTTAGGATGCTGCTGTCACTGTCCCTGGCTATTCATCATCACAGATCACAAGCTGTGACTGGCAGACGAAGGTTTTCCTTAGTCATATTCAGTTTGTGTTCCCTTAACTCTATACTTGCTGGTGTTAACTGCCTTGGCTGAATAGGAGAGCATGCACAGCTTGTTCTGCTGCAGGAACAGCAGCATCAGCAGAGGAGCAGGTAATGACTTGGTGCTTCAGATGAACTTGCCAGAGCACCACTGACTAGGCCTGGGCTTGCCCTCTGAGAACATCTCAGCCGGGTTGGGACACCCCAGAGAGACATGGTCACAACGTCAAAGCTGGGGCAGGTTCCTGAGCACATGCAGCATGGACAGATCCCAGCAGAGATGCCGGGAAGATGACTTCAGGCACACATGTGTGGTCAGTAGTCTCACAAGCGCTGGTTGCATCATGTCTAGCTGGCCCTCAGCTTACTGCATCAAGAATCAGCCTGGAGCAGAGGGGTGAAAGCTCACCTTCCCACCAGAAAACTCATCAGGGAACAAGGACTAAATCTCCTACTAGCACTGTCCTGTATCCCCCACATCCCAGCGGGTGTCTGACCTTTCTGCTCAGCCACCACTTCTTCCCAAAGCCCTCCTGCCACCAGGTTCCAGTCCCCTCCAGCATGATGCCCTGAGACCCACCTTGGGTGACACCACTTTGATGAGCTCATTGAGGAAGCGGAACTTGCCCACCTCGTCGTGGAAGCGTTTGCCGCAGCTCTTCATGCAGGACTCCAGCACCTGGGGAGAGGGGCCGGATGAGCCCCAGCATGGGGTCAGCAGCAGGTTCAGGAGCCAGCTCCCTCCTGCTCCCTCCTCACTAGTCACGGAGCCTGTGGCTATCCTCACAGCAGCATGGAGGGACACCTCATCTCCCTCCCAGGTGGTTAAGCACCCTCCCAAAGGGAAGCAAGAAGCTTTTCTTCTTTGGGGTCAGTCTTTGCAGAGATGGCTCAACTGCCCATGGAAGGGGATACCCTTAGAGAGCTCACAAACACCAGGGTTTCACAGTGTGGATCCACAACACAATTAAGAATCATAGAATCATTTAGGTTGGAAAAGACCCTTAAGATCATTGAGTCCAACTGTTAACCTAATACTGCCAAGTCCACCACAACATAAACCAGAAAGCTTCCTATCAACTTCAACAGGCTATGATCCTTTCTAGGAACAAGACCTTTCCTACCAGTCACCCGTCCTCTACTGCGGAACCACCTTCAGTCCCTCTCCCACCCAAGGGCCCAGGTGCTCCAGGGCTTTCTCAGAGGGAATTCAAAGCTTCTCGTGCTCCTCCAGTCAAACTGGAGCAACTCCACACCATAGCCCTCCATCTAGTTCTACCAGCCTGCAGATGCTCTTACCGTGAGGGCTTGGATAGCTTCCCATTCCTGCGGAGACTGGATCTTGTGGGCAAGAAGTCGAGTAGCAAGTGGAGGACTGGAAGGAGTGAGGGGGAAAAAAAAGCAACTAGCTGGTTATTGATGAAAAGCCTGGTACCTGTGTTTCTATCTGAGAATCCAGGGTTGAAAAGCATGTTGCAAGTTTAAGGTACTGATAAAGCACCAAGACACCTCAAAACCCTGAGGGAACCTTCTGTTAGTGCACCAGGACCCACCCCCCGCTCCCACTTTGAGAGGCTTCATGCCTATTCAGCTCTTGGGACAACCCTGCCAAATTTTACCAGGTGGGAAATCATAACCCAGGCCTGTGACCCAGAGCAGCCTGGGGAAAGGACGAAGCACTTACCCCTCTAGCTCCTTATTGAGCTGCTCACAGAAAGCATTGATACCATCCCAGTCCAGGTCCTTGTTCAGGGGGTTTGTTGCTTTGTCTGCAGGTGGGAGAAGGGGACAGTGAGAAAAATCTCCCCAGGAGGGCAATATTGCTCCTGTTCCCTCCCTGTCAACTCCACCAGATGCACTGATTTAAGATGACATGGAAGCAAAGACACACTCGTGTCCGCTAGCACGTTCCTGTCGAAGCCCTGTGCACAAACTGTCGCCGCCGCCACCACCACACGCTGACCCACCGTTGCTGCACAGACACCCACCAACACACTGCCTGTCCCACACTCAGCTGCAGGGCCTCATCCACAGGCCCCAGGTGCACCCACAGCCATGGCCACGGCCACCTCCCCCCTCACACGAGGCCCCAACACCCCCACTTGCCCCAAGCCACCCCCTCCACACGCAGGTGGCTCCGCCCTGACACCTCGCTACGTGCGACCCCCAGCCCCTCCCCGTGAGCACCCCCCCTCCCCTCAACACCCCAGTGCCCCCCAAAATACCTGCACCCCACCCCATCTATTCGCTCCCGCCCCCCCGCCAGCAGTGTCGGCCGGGGCCCGCTGGCGGCGCGGCCGGGCCGTGTCAGAGAGAGGGAGGGGAGGAGAGGGCAGGGGTGGTCCCAGCCGCACTCACTGATGCGCGCCTCCAGCGTCTCGGGCTCCATGGCGGAGGGCCCCGCCCGCCAGCTCCTCAACGGGGCAGCGCCGCGCCGCCGCCTACCCGCCCGCCCCGGCGCCGCCGAGCCATCAAGAGCACACCGCCCCGTCTAGAGCGCCGCTCCGACGGCCTCACCATAGAGCGCCGGAAGTCGGCAGCACAGAGCGCCACCCCCGCTCCCAGCGCGCCCCCTGCCGAAACGCACCCCCAACCCACCATAGAGTTCCCGCGCAGGGGAAGGAACGGCGCAAGCCCGGGGCAGGAAGCGGAAGGCTCCAGGAAAAGGACACAGAGAGCGCGGGAGAGCAAAAGCGGCCGGGGGCCGGAAACCGGCTGCCTCGCGGAAACGCGCCGGCCCGGCCCGGCCCGGAAGAACCCTCGCGCTGGCAGGTGAGGCCACTTCCGACTCGGAGCCGAGCGCTTCCGCCGCGCGGAGCTGCATGTCCTTTGAAAGGACACGGGCCCGGCGGCTCCGGCGCAGGCGCGGTGCGGCCCGTCCGGCCGCAGGGGAGCGGGCCCGGGCCCTGCGCTTCTCACGCTTTGGTGGCTGTGGATGGCGTCTCCAGGGGGCGGGTGGTGGCTTAGGAGATATTACAAATAGTAGTAAGAGAACGCCCGTGCCCTGGCCCGGGTCATCTTTAAATAGCTGCCAGTCTTCGCCTGGCAGGGCCTGGCCCGGCCTTCTCCAGCCTGGCAGAGCAGCTGAAGGGGGGGCGGTTGGTAAAGCCCTGGAAATAACTAAGGGCTCCAGGAACATAAACTCCATTTGTCCTCTTTCTCCTTGCAGCTCTGGTAATTCAGGCCAGCCCTAACTGTGTCACTTGATACCACTTGTGTTCTCTGTGCTCCAGTGGTCTTGGAAGGAACGGTGTGCCCGTGTTCCTGTGGTGATTTAAATTCTTTTTAAATAATGCCGGCAAAAGGTGCCAACTCAATGACCTTTGGGAGTGTAGGCCTCCACCTGTTTGAAGAGTCCCTTGAGCGCCTCTTCAGCACTGGTGCTCAAAGCTGCCCGCTGGGGCTGGCCCTGCTGGAGCCTCTGTGATAAGAGTATGATACAGCCTATTCAGCCTTAAAGCACCTAATCCTGGAGACGGATGTCTGAGTCAGAGTGGTCCTGTGTTGGGTTACTCATTTACAGTGCTAATCCCGCAGATGGCAGGCAAGGGAACTGCCCTGATGTCACACCTAATGTCTTTTCCTTATGGATAGCCATTGTTTTAGGGGGGATTTTTTTGGCCATTATAAAGTACTTTTTGGCACTTAAATGTAGTTCTTTTTTTAACTGTTACTGCCTTGCATCACAAAGCCTTTTTTTAAGTGCCTTTCATAGTAAATTGCCACATCCTTTCCTCTGCTGTGTTCAGGCAGGTTTTACACAGGTTATTTTAATCTTATGAGTCAGCCTTGCCTGTCATTACGACCTCTCTGATTTTTCTGAGAATCCTTAAGTCATCTTTAGGAGATTGAGGCCTAGATATTGCTCTTCTAGGTCATGTATGATCTGCATAGAAGGCATGCATCTCTTCTCTCTAACCCACAAAGCCATGCCTCTGAAGGAGTGGTTTTGCAGTCTGGTATTTCACAGCCCCCTTTTCCTCAGGTTTCGATCTGTCTGAGTCTCAAGGTTGTTTATTTTCCTCTCTTTGGCAACACCCAGTGGTTAGCATGTCTAGGATGAACGGAAGGCTGCACCTCTTTTCAGCTGGTTGCAAACAATGGCGAGTGAACTCATGCATAACAGTCGTGTCAGCAGCGGCCTTTCAAACCTTACTTTTGTTTCTCATAGATTTAGGAGTCTCCCTTTCGGTTACATCTGCTTTCCATATAACAAGAACCCTAAGGGCAACAAAGAAAGCTATCTGAGTCTGAATTTTGCTCCCTGTAACACTGGCTAGATGATGTGTGAGCAAAAACCTTTCTCCTCTTCCTCGATTTATTTTTAACGACAGCTGGAATCTCAAACTAGGTTTGGATGCAGTGAGACACTCCGTGTTGTAATTAACACTGCTCCAGAATGAAAATACTGGATCTATAATTAGCTCGTAGCCAGTTGCAGAGGAAGGTGATTATGTGCAAGCTGGAGGCCGGGGTAGTTGGCGTCCTGGTGAAAGGAAAGCTTGTGCTGGCAAAGGGGTGCGGGATCCCAGTTTTGGCAGGCCCTGCCGCAGACTGCCCCGCAGAGGGCAGCAGCAGGCAGGAGAGCTGCTGCCTGATCAACCTGGGTTTAGCAGATAGCTCTTGCTGCCTGTACAGTCGAGGTGAATCGCAAAACAAACAAAGTCCCTCTCAGTCGGGAAGGGAAGGCGGCCTTGCAGGAGTGGCGGCGTTGCTTGGGAAAGGGGTTTTCCACCCACCAGGTCATCTTCAGCCAGCCAGAACCACCCTGTCAGCCTCCCTCTGTCCCAGTGTTTGTTTGGTTTCTCTGCCTTGTGTGTTTATGCAAAAGCTGTGATGTTTTTCAGATGGGCTTGTGTGCAGCAGCGAGAGCTTTTGTGGGCTTCCTGCTGGGTCGTCGGCTCTGGCCCGTGATGTGAGGTTCCCTTTCCCCTGTCACATTCTTCTTTCCTTGGCAAGGCATTCTCCTGGAGACCTTTCACTTTCCTGAAGCTTGGTACCGTGGTCTTCTGTTCCCATTTCTTGTTTTCCTGCTCTGACTGACTGCAGCAGCCAGTTCCTGGGATTTTGGGCTCAGTTTTACCTCTACTACTTTCTCTTGGAACAGAGCTGGCAGCACCTCTCCTGACATCACCTCAGACCACGCATCTCTTACGCAATCCTCTGGATTTGCAGCCCTGCTATTCCTGACCTTGGCTAATCTCCTTTCTTTCGCAATACTTTTAAGCACCTTTCCCAGCGGAGGGTTGCAATTAGAGAGGCAAGTATAGAGTTGCATACTTCTCTAGAGGGAGAGCAGGTTTGAGCTCCTTTAATCTAATAGGAAATGTCTCCTTCCCTTTCATATGCAGCACTTTCTTGTGGTATGCAGTCATTCACCAGGATTGCTCCCTTCCATTTCTTTCAGCGTTTCCCTTTTCACTGTAGGAAGACCTGTCCCCGGTGATCAAAGACATCCTTCTACAACTGAAGGAACAGAATGAGGAAACAGGATGTTGGATAAGGGATCAGAAAACCTGCTGGCTAGATCTCTGCAATTAAGCATGTCTCGGAGCAAGACTCAAGGAAGGGCACAGCTATACTCGCTGCCTCAGTTTCTCCAGTCATTAGCATGGGGATAATTGCACTTGGTTCCTTTGGGGAATTGCCTTGACCTCTATATACTAAATTTCCTTTCCAAGTTGGTTCTGTCAGAGCAACTGGCTCAGCGGGACAAGCAAGTGAGAGAAGCAAATACCAGAATTAGAGGTGAGCTGTGCAGCTTTCCACTTCCTTGTGTTCGAGCCCTCCTTCCAGACTGGGCAACTCAAGGGGTGTCTTGATCCTTCGACTGAGTGGGCAGCAGTGCCCTCCTGGCCAGTGCAGGGAGTGGCAGTGCCTTGTTACCCCTGGGGAAGGCTCACCTGGATTTGCTGTGGCCAAGTGTCTTCCCAAGAGAGTCCAGGAGAGTCAGGGGATGCTCTGAGAACATGGGAACACTCTTGCTGCTGAGGAACAGTATCAGCAGCAGGCAAAGATGAAAGAAAACCGACAGGACAGAAGTCATAGTCATGGCTTGGGGGCTGATAGGTTCTGTATCTGGGTAAGCCAAAAACAGAACAGGGAGAGGAAGACCTGCCAGTTTAGAGAGAGAGCTGCTTATATTTATGGGGCTGAAGTGCACTGAAGCCCCCCCAGCCCGCAAGAGGGAGCCTTGATGAAGTCATTCACTGCACTGCTGATGAGATCAGCTCCAGGCAGGAACAGATCCGCTACCGATACAGTGCACTTGGGATTCAGGTGTTGAGAGGCACTTGAAAAGGTGAAGAGATTCACCCATTCTTGCTCTAGCCCTGACTTGCTGTGTTATTGCTAGCAGATGGAAGAGGCGTCATTAGAAAGCACAAGTATTGGGAAAAAGTGGTTTAAGAGCCTGGATTTTGCTGAGGTACAGTTTGGCTCTAAAGAACAGCAGGAGGGAGAAGGAGAAGGAGAAAAATCCTATTGCAAAGGCATTTTTCACAGGCATCCAAACATGATCTGAGCAGAGATTGGTGGCACAAAGCTAGGCATCCTGGAACAGATCAGGGAGCCCAGCTGCGGCAAATCCCCAGGCCAGGATGATGAATACATCCCTGCATTGCAGTGACAACGAAGTGTGACTTAGTGAAGCGTTTGCCGGGGATGTTTAGCGTAGCAGCCGCCCGGGGAGCTCAGAGACGCAGCCGTGTGCAGCCTCTCTTTTACAACGCGGCACAGGGGGGAGGCATTCCCGCTGCGGGGTGCCCCTGCGCCAAATGCACGTGTGCTCGGCTGTGCAGCTAGCTCAGGTTTGGCAGCTGGTGAGCTTGAATAGATGGGTTTTGGCTTGGGCTTGAAAATCCCTCATTGCCAGTGATCCTGCTTTGGCTGCAGCTGCCTCAGGTTCCCTAGGAAACTTCAGTGCTGGCTTAAGTCCGGACTGTGAAATGGCAGGAGGAGGAAGTCCAGCAACTCTCTCACTCCAGCCAGGCTGCTTGGCCTCTGCTGCTTGGCACCGCAGCCAGCTTCAGCCCCACTTTTGGAGGCGGCAAGGAGCAGCAGGAAGGAGTGAACCCAGTGCCGGGGCATGGTTGATGTAGGGTTAGGAATAAAAAGAAAACCATGACCCAGGAGGAGGAGGGAGATGCAGAGTCTGCATACGCAGATTTCCTGAGGGTGGGCCTGGCCTTCTGAAGGCTCCTTTCTGGTCCCTCTGGCTTCGCCTGTCTTAGTAAACACAACAAGAGCAGGGTCAGGCCTGAGTGCTGCCTCGGGATGATGGCTCATGTGGTTGTTAGCACCCTCCCTGGCGTGGTTTTGGGCTGTGCCAGCTAGCAGTGACGCAGCACCCAGGAGGCACAGCTGGGGACAAGATGGACTGGGGACTGTTCCCAACAGGACCTTGGTGTCGCCGAGCATTTAACCCCATGGATGGGAGCTGTGCTGTGCTCCTTGCTTTTGGGGCCAAGAGTGAAATAGCTACACCCTGTAAACCCAGATCCCTCTTGAAGGCAGGCTTTTGAAGTGCAGTCCCCTGCAGCCTGCATATTTACCCCCTCATTTTCCACTTTTTCCCTCTCTGAAGATGGGAAATGTCACACAACAGGTTGTAGGTGAGTGTGTGGGGTAGGAGGGTGTGCGCACCAGACTGAAATTGGGAAATGCTCTGTCTGCTGGACATGGCTGAACACAGGGTTGTGACTCAGTGTCCTACACCCCGTGCTAGTGGTCACTGGCCACATTTGACCTCCTAACTTGTGGGGTGGGAGAGACGCTATTAGGAAACGTTGCCCAAGCGCATGAGGTCATGGGGGTGTGGGGGCCAGCTCCTGGATGCAGGGAATCAGACAGGCCCGGGCACACAGACTTGTTGAATTTGCCCCACTGGCTCTCCTGCCTCGGGCAGGCAGAACAAGGAGCCCATCATATTGTCCACGGAGCACATGATTCTGCAAGAGCTTCCCATGCATGCACACCTCTGTCCTGTTTCCCCTGCCACCCCAAACTACATCAGGCTTGGGAACTCACTCAGGGGGCAGAACAGGGACAGAGCTCGTGTATCTCCCACTTAATGTGCTGCTCATGGATGAGTTCCCCAGCCAGAGGAAGGATCAGGTACACACCTCTGGGTGCGTCCCAACGGCCTCTGCCTTGTCCCTGCCTGGAGGGGCTATGTTCAAGCAGCACGCTGCTGCTGCTCTCAACCCAGTGGGCATTTCAAAGGCAGTGTCCACAGTCTGTGTCTCACCGCAACCACGTTGCACCTTTGCCATCCTCAATATGCAGCCCAAGTCCTCCTCTGTGCAGGAGGAGGAGATGCTCCCAGCAGAGGCTGCTATTCTTTCCACCTCCTTCCTCACGCAAAGTAGCTTTGCAACTTGAGTAGCTTGCCTCCCCGTAGCGGTGCTCTGGCTGAATTTCGGGAAGAGGATGCATGCTGGGAGTCGATGCGGTTAAAAGCAATAGTGTCCTCACGTGGCTTAGGAGTGGGCTATGAGACCTCTTCCGTCCAGCCATCCTCTAGCTGCTGTGCTGCTCCTGCAGTCTGCCAGCAGCTTGCTGGTGTCCAGAGTAGACACTAGGCACTCTTCAGCTCATCCTGAGCTGGGTGCCTGGGGAGCTGCATCTCTGCTGGAGCTGTGCAGGAAAGATTCCCACCCCTTTCCTAACGAGACTGAGTGAGTAATAGAGATGTTCCTCAGGGACGGTGTTGTAAGGAGTGCTACATGTGTGTTCAGTACCAGAGAGCAGGTCTCCACTAGCTTTTCCCTGCTGTTGTGCAGCAGACATTGATGCATGTCCCATCTTGACAGAAGAGATAAGCTATCTGTGTGCAGATGGGAACTTGCCTGGCAGTTGCAGCCACTGGTCCTCCTTGCACTGTTCTTATCAGATCTCCTGGCTTGGCAAGTCTGTTTGGTTCATGGTGGATAGCAGTGTTTGGGGCTATTTAGCCTGGGATATGATAAGATTTGTCTGGTATGAGTTGTGTTCAAAGCATTTAGTTTGTAATACCCCTCTCGGGAGCAAGCATTCTCCATCCAGGAATCTGACTGCAATTAAAGTCAGGTGTCTGCTTTGCTACTGGGCAGCTCTCAGGGGGAGCAGTGCAAAGAAACCTGGGGTCAGCCAGAGAGACACAGCCAGGTTCTGGCCTGGCTGTGTTGCCACTGGTGGGAAAAGTAAGGACAGCAGGAAGAGACACAAACTGGAGGGAAGGGAAAGAGAGCCAGAGGCAACAGCCTAGCATGCCTGCTGGGAACGCAAAACAAACATCCACTATGGTCAAGTGAGCGTTTATGTACTACTGGCTACATGGGATGGGTCAGAAACAGGAGCAGAGGCTCACAGGAGCCAGAGGAGGGACAGGATGCACATATGGGACTGGTCAGCAAAACAGGGTGTCCTCAAATGCATGGGGTGTCCCTTAGTGCCCAGTATAGTGCTGGAAAAGGAGACGAGGTGTCCCAGCTGCTGCCCTGCTCCCTGCCGTACCGTGTGGACAGTGCCATGACCTAGCAGGCTCAGGTGCTGGCTTCAAAAGCTCCTTCACCTGGTGGCAACTCTAAGCAAGGCTGTGGCTGTAGCTCCTCACAAGAAAGCAGGGAAAAGGTAATTTAGCACTCTTTGTGCCAGTGAGAGTTGAGACCTCCTCTGCACTTTGGTTGTCTTTGGCACTCTTTCAGCGGGTCAGGCTCCATCCACTCTTTTCTCTGTGGCTTGCTCTGGAAGGGGGGAGGAGAGGAACAGGGAGAGTTGTCTGTGTGGGCCTGGTCTTTTCTTAGGTCTCCTTCAGATGCCTGCAGTTCCCTCTTTAGATGCCCATTTCCTGCACTGAGTCAGTCATTTTGGGATGTGGATTCCCTTTTTTTTGGCAGCTTTTCTTTCCCATTTCCATCTGGTTTGGTTTTTACCATTTCATTTTGCAGGGCCATCAAAGGGAGTTTGTTCAAGCTGATTTTGGAGCAACAGATAGTTTTGACTTGACAGCTCCTTCCTCTGCAGACCTCAGCCATGGCCTTAGATCCAGGGTGGGTTGCCCCTTCAGACCCTCTCAAAGCTGATGGGTGTTAAAGTGGCCTGCTGCTTCCTGGCAGGGATGAGGGACACTTGACTTCAGTGATGCGAACATGGGAGAACAGACCTTTTTTTTTTCTTTCTCCCCTTCTTTCCAGCCCATGAGCTGTTAATTCTTGTGGCTTTTCAAAACTTGCTATTTCTCCCTTAGCATTCTTTCTCTCTTTTTTTTTTTTTCCAGTGGATGAGCCACCCTTGGCATCACGCCTCATGTGTGTGACTCAGATGGATTCTGCTTGTCTGAAGAATTCCTGCAAGTCTTCAGAGTTGTCCAACCCGCCTGGGCTCACACTCAAAGTGAGTCATGCAGTGCCAGCAGCCTTGTTCTCCCTGTGCAGGATGGACCACTACGTGTGGGGATGGGGCAGTCACTCTCACTGCATACCCTTGCTGTCCTGTGGGGTTGAATCTGGGATGGCTGCTCAGAGCTCAATGGAGGGAGGTCCCCATGGACCTTTTGTGTATGGTGCAACACTATGTTTCTTTTTGCTTATGTGAGTTCCAGCCAGCTGGCCTCACACTTCCTTTGTTGTGGGAAATGGTCCCCTTGAAGTCAGGGGAGTTGGGCTTGGGGCATCTCGGAAGTCCCCTGGCTTCCACTGTTGGAAGGCATCCGTTCATTTTGAATGCCTCTGGTTTTTGGACTTAATTGTCCCAAGGGCTGATTTTTTTCAGAGTCACTGAATGCTCAGTACCTCCTACTGATAGTAGATGCTGTGGTGAGAGATCAGCATCTCTGATACTTGAGCTCCATTTAGCCAAGGGAGCCCAGCTTCCTTTTAGCTTCTAGGACAGGTTTGCCAAGCTGATTTTTTTTTTTTTTTAAACTTGTCCGTGGGAGCTTTAAGATGAGAATCTAAACAAGAAGAGGTTTTTTTGGGTGTGAACGTGGGTATCTGTGCCTCAATTTCCCTATGTGCAAGATGAAGGGGCTGCCATCTTCCTTACTCAATGGTAAGATAAAGCTGTTGGAGATCTTAATCTCTTGGTACAAGATGGAAGTGGAGCATAAGACCTCATGAAGCTGATCCTTTGTGGAGAGCTCTTTGGAAGATCCTTTTCCCATTAAGCTAATAATATCTCATCCAGCAAATCTGGATAAAGCTGGGAGATCCCAAAAGTCCAGGAGCAGGGGAAGCCATGAGCCTTCTATGTATCTTCTCTTTGCCAGTAGGGAAGCTTTCAACAAAGGTGCATTTTTAATCTCCAGATGTGTTTTTGAAAGCCTTTTCCACAACACACATTCCTGGCATGCCCCCATGAGGGAAAGAATTAGAGAACTGAAGGCTGGAAACAGAACTGGGTGGCATGTAATCAGTCCTCTGACCACCCTTCCCCACTCTCTGCTGGTTCTGTTCATTTTCCTGCCCCTCAGGCAAGCTGAGGACCCACAAGACGTGACTCATCTGGCTGCTTGTGTTGATGAAATGACCCTGATGCCTTATGAACCAGCTCCCATGCACGTGAACTACCTTCCTCCCCTCTCTGTGCACAACTTGTAGCACACAGAAGTGTTGCCACAGACTTCAGAGCTGCCCGAGTGAGATGTCCCCTGCAGAGGTATAAGGACGTAACTTCGCCCTGGGGATGAAAACCATCTGTTAGAGCACATTTGAGCTCCCCATGGAGATGGGAGATGCAAGTCACTGTGTCACCACCACCTTTCTGACAGGGTAAGGAGAGAGATGGAGTCTGAGGCTACCCCCTCCCTTGTGCTCTTGATCTGCACCACTGCTTGGTGCAGGTTCCCTCCACTGTTGCCCCTAGTTCTGAAGAAAGGTGGTTTTTTCCCACATTTCAGCTCTTCATCTAGCTTTGTTCTTCCTCCTTATTCCCCACATCCTAAGAAAGAGAAATTGCACTCTGCAGATGAAGGGTGGTGATGCTGGTGGACAGTCTATTGGAGGCTGATAGCCCTGTAATCCCTTGCCCCCAGGTTCAGAGCATGGATGCTACTTCCATACTTCCCACAGGGGTTCCAGGTGATGCACTGTCAGGGAGCTGGGGCATGAGGGGTGGCAGGAGATTCACCTCCGGTCCTTTGTTCCTTCTCATTTTAGTTGATCCGAATGCAGAGACTTCAACGACTTCCCTAGAGGAGCCATCCCGCTCTGGTTAACCTCTTAGGCATGAGGTTAGTGCTCATGGGCACCAGTTTCCTTGTGCTCATCGTTGCCTTGGCTTCTCCTGCATCTCCTGGACAATCCTCTCTTGTACACGCCCTCCAGATCCACAGACCTGCTTATCCAGTCTCCTGCTTACCTCAGTGTTTGGCTGAGGTAAGTACTTTTTGTTCTCTCTGTCCTCCTCCATTAGGAAGCTGGCTGGCTGTCAGAGCTTAGGGATCAGTTGGGTGAAGGTTGCAGCACTGTCTGCTGAGAGGTAAACCAACACCCCTTGACTAAAGGGGAAGCCAATCCCACCAAACCTATGGGAATTTCTGTGACTGGTAGGTGGAGGGCTGTGCAGCTCCATCACGAGGTGTCCTGAGCCCTGGCCTCTGAAAATCCAGAGCTCAGCTTCTTGAAATCCACCCCTCTAAGGCAGGGAGCATTCCCCGCCTAGGCTTCATGAAAGGGGGAAACTGAGGCAGAAACGTGGCTTAATCTCAAATGCTGGGAGGAACCACAATCAGGGCCCAGATGAGGTCAGAGAACACAGTTTAAATCAGGTCACCACTTGATATTTATTGTGTGGAGTTTTTCTTTTTTCTTTATTCCTGCACTGAAATCCTTCCCCAGAGGCTATTCAAGGAAATAAATAGCCAGTGGAAAGGGACAATAGCTTGCTGTGGAGTACAAATTATATGAAGCAGTAGGAAATAATAGCAGAGTGAGCAGCTGCCACTCTAAGAAAGAATGTATGGTCGGTCTCTCCAGCTCCCTTTGCCTCAAGCAGACGCCAATGCCCAGTCCACGGCACAGACTCCCTGGTGCCTTGAGTGCAAAATGGGACACAGGCACCTTTTCCCCTCTGCAGTGTCCTCCTCCTGTGCTGCTTCTCTGATGTCTAGTGCTGAGCTGAAACCACACCCTTTTGTAAGGGTGCTAAGGGGATCTCTCGCTTCCTTTTGCAGAGATTGGTTTGATAGGGGGGCAGCGGTACACACATTCATGCACCGGGTGTGGCTGCCTCACCTTTCCCTCTCTCCCTCTTCCCTTTTGGGCTGAGCATCATGTCTGGTGATGACCCATGTCACACCTGCAAGGGACTGTTCATAGCTCATGTTGTCTAGAGAGGATGTGTTGGCTGCCCTCTCCTCCAAGCACCTTGGAGCCCTTCCTCAGGGCAAGGATGGCGGGGACCATTTTGGTGTGCTGGTGGGGATTTTGAAGGCTGCCCACTGCCACAAAAGGCCCTGAGAAACCTCTCACAGCTGGAGTGGTTGGGCTACCTTGGCTGGGAAGTGGGAAAGCCTGTGGTTTTCCTCAGGGCTTCATACCTAGCTGGCTTATCTCCTGCCCGAGTAAGAAAACAAAATACTACTGCCAGCAATGATGCTGCCGAGGATCTTGGCAGCATGCTGGGGAAGGTGGCATTCAGTCTGTTCTCAACAGCTGTGTGGGTGCCCTGTGGTAGAGGTGGCAGCTCTAGGCTATGGTACATGAGGTGCTGCTGTCTGGATCCACCCTAAGGGTCCTTAGATCTCATGGGTGCTCCTAGTGGCCTGAGATCTCCCCAGGACTAGCAGAAAGGGTGGGAAGGACTGTTAACCCCAAACCCTACCTTATGGGACCTCTGCAAATGGAGCTGCCACATTTCATGGGGTGAAAGCACTCTGCAGAGGACCTGCCCTGCCACCCTTCTGGCTGAAAGCCAACGTGGTTGAATTGGTCTCTTCCCTCCTTAAAATACGATTTTTTTGGTTTTCTCCATGCAAAATTGCAGGCCTGCTTGCTCCCTGTTGGAAGCTCGCCTTGCCCTCAGGTTGGTCATGGTCTCCACCCTCGCCCCAGTGACTGCTTGTCGGGTCTCTGCTGTTCCAAGGCACCCTCTGGGAATTCAGCAAAGCCTCTCCTGATGCCAGCAGTGTGAACATGGGCATCCTACACCAGTACAGGCCAATTGCCCTCTGGCCAGGATAAATGTCTATATGGGGCCCTGGAGAGACACTCGCAGGCAGGTACCCTATTATAGGATCATCTCTCTGGGGGTGAAGGGTTCCTGGATCCCTTGCACTGGTGGCTGCCAGCTTCCACAACCATTGCTTATATTTTCCTCACTGCACAGACCCTCCACCTCCTTCGCAGATGCCTTTTAGCTGGATTTCCTCTTTCTTTGGGATTTACGTTCCCATCATATCACTGTTTCCCCATGCTTTTTGCTTTGCAGTGTCTGCAGGGAAGTATCATCCCGTCCCCTTCACCCTTCTTTCATCATCCCAATCACCACCTCCAATTGCACTGGAGAATTTGGGCTCTTCTGGAGTCCCTAAAGTCTCAGCCCCTTCCTATGTGGGGAGCACATACCCTTGCATGAGACTGCATACCCCTGCACAGGACTGGTGTGTGACCATGCAGAGACTCGGCTCTGCAGATGAAGGAAGTCACCAGCACTGGCAGAGTTGCTGCCTGGTTTCCCACTATTGTTCCCAGTGGCAAATAAAAGGGGGTGAACGCCCCTGCTGAGCATTGTAGAAGGGGGGTTAATGTTACTTGATAAAATCTCACAGCCCCTCTCTGAGCAGCTCGGGCCTCTTTCCTACCCGTCTCCCTCCCTGCACATATAGGATATTCTCACATCCGTGGTAATTGTGGCTCTGCACATAACTCTCTGTGCGGGTAGTTTTTCCCATCCCTCAGACACATGTTGCTCTCCCTCCTGGGCAGCCTCACGCTCTGCCAGTGGGATCAGTGGATAAATCCCAGTGAGAGTGATGTTTCTGTCTGCTCTGTGTGGGAAGTGGGGGGAAGGCTCCTCTACGTTGCTGGCCTGGGACCCGGGTCTTGTCTCTGCCATAACATTCCTGTGTCACCCTGGCCAGCCACATAGGACAGGATTTTTCTGACCGAGTTTAGGATCTGTCTTGGGAGGTAATCTCTTGAGTTCTAGAAGGGTTGTTTCTCCTGGCTGGCTTAAAGTGAGTTCAGCTAACTAATCTTGATGGTGGCTACGCAAACTGTCTTTGTACTGCCCTTGTCCCTGCAAAGGGACAATGTGAGTTGCTGGAAAGGAACCTCTTTCTTTCAAGCCAGTGGGATGCTCTGATATTTTGAGAGGGGGGTTCTGGGCTCTGTGTTCTCTCTGGGATGACTGCTGGGGAGCAGGGTGATGTGAAGGTGTGTGCGGGTGGGACACAGCAGTGTGACGGCAAAGAGACCCAATGCCAGAAACCACCATCCCCAGCACCTGCTCTGGCTGGCTCCACGCTCAGCCCGGGGAGGTTTCACCAACAGCTTCAGTGACTTCAACAGCAAACAAATTCCCCAAGCCTGCTGGGCTTTATGACCCTCTGCTAATAGGAAACACCTCCAGGGAAGGAGTGCTTATCAGCACTTACCTCTGTTTGCTTCAGGAGGTTTTGGGGAAGGGCAGAAGCTGTCTTCCAGCTGGCTGTCCAGCAGCAGGATGACTGCACTCAGCTACTCTCTGCAGGGCTTGGGAGGGGGGCTGAGGGACTGCTGGTCTCCTGAGCCTTGGCCTCCTCCTCCCTCATGCTTTCCCACTGACTTCTGGTGTCTGGTAAAACACCACCTATTTGTTCAACCAAATGAACAGAATGTCACTGTCTGCTGACTCGTAGCTCTTACCTGGGAAGCAGACAGGAGGGGTGATGCTCCCCTGTGAGGACAACATTCCTGTGTCCCAGGGTTAGGGAGGGTGGGGCTACTGAACCTGATGTGCATGGCTGCTCAAACTAAAAGGCTTGGGTCTCGATGGAGTTTGGATGGGAGGTTGCAGAGAGCTCCCACGTATTGCTACTGCAATCCAGGCAGTTGGGCCTGAATCTAGAGCCACAAGAAGGGAAGGAGCTGAGATGCCACTAATGTCACTCCTGCAAAGGACTGTTCATAGCTCATGTCATCTAGAGGGGATGTGTTGGCTGTCCTCTCCTCTGAACCCCTTGTAGCCCTTCCTCAGAGCACTGTGGGGAGGGATGGTGGGGACCATTTTGATGTGGTGGTGTGGATTTCGGGGGCTGCCCCCTGCCACAAAAGGAAGGAGCTGGAATGCTTCTTTTGGTAGAACTTCTACATGCAGAAAAGAAGTGAACATGGTGGTCACACCTCCATGGCCATCTGGGAAGACGCTTGTCCTATGTGGTGTCTGGAGTAGCACCCCTAAGGGCTGTGTGTGGTGGTCCCTCCACTGGGAGCCCACCGAGGAGGCTGGGAATTGGTTAAATCTCCTGAAGTCCCTAATGAGAGGAAGTGTACATAGGGAAGCTATTTCTTTGGATCAAAGTCTCCTGGCTTAATAGGAGTTGGTGGAGCCTTGCAGAGGCGGGGGTGCTGTTAATGTGTAAGCCACAAGGAAGTTTAGGGATGTAAGGTCTTCCGTGTGAAGCGTTTCTGAGCTAAACTGCTGGTGGCTCCCTGCCTGGTTACTCTACCCTCCAAGGAAGATGGCTGTAAGGGCTGCTGCTCCTGTTCTCTGTCACCCAGGGTCCCCAGCTCAGCAAGGCTAAGCAAGGGACCGGCAAGCCACAGCAACCTCTGTTCTCACCTCTTGCATCGCTTGGGCTGCAGGCGATGCTGCCCACCAAACCCTGGGTTGTGCCCCTCTGCTTTAACCCTCTTTGTACCTCTGCTGTCATGCTGTCCTTGTCTTCTGCTGAGAACAAGCCTGTTTTCATCTCCTCTCTCTCTGATGTCATTCCTCGCTTGCTGGCTTCACTCAGCCTGCTCTTCCCTCACTGCATGAGAAGCAAGACCTCCAGCATGGAGGGGTTTTGGCCATGAGAGGAAATCTGTCTGAGAGCAGATGTCCTCCTGGCTGGGGCACCTTCTCCAAGCAGCACCTTCTCACTTGCAGTGGCAGGGGAGGAATGGCTGAAGGAGCCCCGCAGAGTATTCTTCTCTCTGCCTTAGGAAAAATTTGAAATCTTCAACCTGGATATGAAGACTGGGGATACCCTGAAGGTCAAGGGCAAGATATCTGATGATGCTGACAGGTAAGTACAAAGAAACCACCTCAACTTGCCAGGACTGAGGTGGGATGCAGAGGGAGGTGGTTTTCCAAGGTCTCCAGGTACAAAAAGCATGAGCATAGTTCAGTGTTAGGGGAGCCCCTACACCACCACCATGCAAACTCTCCTGGTGCCTGAGCAGAATGAGGAAACAGGAGGCATTAAACACCTGCAACACTGATGGAGAAATTTGGTGCAGAGCTGTGTGTTGGATCTCAGGTCTTCCAAGACCCTGCCCTGCCCATGCAGCTGATCTTCCTCCTGTTCACCCACAGCTTCAGCATCAATCTCGGCTGCAGCTCCTCGGATCTGGCACTTCACTTCAATCCCCGCTTCAATGAGTCTGTCATTGTCTGCAACTCCAGGTGCTCCAAGGCCTGGCAGGCAGAGCATCGTGATAACCACCTCTGTTTCTCCAAGGGCTCCACTATCAAGGTGAGGGGTTTGTGCTGGCGTGCTCTTGTAGGGGGTGTGTGTGCTGGGGGGATTCCTGTACCCTAGTACTCCCAGTCCCATCCAATGCCTCCTGCTCCCTCCCAACAGCCCCTCATCCTCTGCAGTTTTGGTCCTGATTGCCATTTCCACCGCTCCTTCAGAACCCCAGTGCTTCCTCTGGGAACTTTTCATGAGCTCTGTCTGTCTCAGGCTGTAAGTGCTTCCTGACCCCCATACCTACCCAGCAAGTGAGTGTACCAGGGGCACGTATGAAGGTAAAGGGGACCTCCAGGAAGCAGGATCTTGCTGCTCTTTACCTTATTTCTCTCCCTAGTTCCTTCCTGTGCAAACATAGGCTTTAAGACAACCCAGAGTTTGGAGCAATGTCCAAAAACCTCTCCCTCAGTTCTTCTGTCCTCACTAATCCTGAATCCATGCTGCCAATTTGTCCTCCATTTCCTCCTGCTGTGGATCCTATCTTAGTTTCTGTCTCACCCCATCTGATGTCCCAAGACATTAACAGGGCTGCATTTAAGACCAGTCCTTTTCCTACTGTGGTGGAGAGGAAGCTTGTTTCCTTAGTCATGGCTGGCTCTTGGGGAAGGGTGGCGAGGTGACAGCTTTGGGGAACAATCCCTTTAATTTGCAATGATCAGTGATGCGTTCTTGTCCTGTCTGCTTGTGTGTGTTTATCAGTGAAGGTTCTTTTTCCTGGTCACCGGCAGCTGCTGAGGGCATTGGGGTGACAGGTTTATTCTGCCCTGTTCAGAGCAGATCTAAGCCGTGTGGCATATAAAGACACACTTGAGTTTAACTGCTCTGAGTTTACAATCTGAGTAGCTGAAGCAGCCCCAGGAGAGATCCTGTCCCCAGGTCTATCTAGCTGCTATCTAGCAGCTTAGACCCTTGATGTCAACTGCTTATTTCCTGCATCACCCTCAGCTCAGCCCCCAGCATCTTGCTTAAGGCTGTAGGGTCCAGGTCCAACCCTCATGTGTAACAGGCCTTCTGCCTGGATGCTCACCTCCTAGTCTCCTTGTCCCCAGTTCCTGCCCTTCCTCCCCTCTTTTCTCCCAGGTCATCATTGAAATGCTGGCAGACAAATTCCAAGTGAAACTACCAGATGGGCATGAAGTGGAGTTCCCCAACCGACACTGCTACGACAAGATCAGCTACATGAGCGTCAAGGGAGGCTTCAGGGTCACCTCCTTCAAGCTGGACTGATGGGCACTGCTTCCTAGCTTGAATAAAAACCCAAGCAGTGGGAGACTGCTTGCTCCAGCTGCTATGGCTTCTGTGAGGTCTTTGCCTCTGTGGCTCTGTGAGAGACAGCGACAAAGCTTAAGGTTTTTTTCCCACCAACAGGAAAGCAGCCCCTGTTGGATGGAAATAGCTCCCAGATAACAGCAGGTGTTTCTCCAGGTCAGACCAGGATGAATGGATATTAGGTAGGGCAAAGCAGGCTCTAGGTAGGGTTCGGGAGGGGGAGTTCACTATGTGATTGGTCCGGGAATGGTTGTATAATCTCGTCACAATGCACCATTTCTTCCTGCACCAGAGTTTTTGGAATGGCGGGGGGAGGAAGCGGAAAGGGAAGAAAAGTGTGGAGGTGAGCAATGTGGCATTTGATGTGGCATTCTGTGCCCCAAAAGCACATAATTAAATGTTAGGTTTGGGAACCTCAGGGCACGAGTTTGACGAGTTCCTCTTGGCTGCTCTGGCAGCCAGCAGGCAGGAGGAAGGGGTGCCTTGCCCTCCAGCAAGAGTGGTACCACTCGAAGTGGTGGCATGGGGAAGGCAGCACAGGTGTGCCCCTGAGCCAGCATTCCTCCCAGCGAAAGGAGATAAGGAGTTGTCTCCTCCAATTTTCCTCCTTATCTCACTTATCTGCTAGCACATTCCAGCCGGGTTACCCATTACTCTGACATTTTGCCACCAAATCCTCTTCAGTGAGAAAGTGAGGCAGGGGAAGGCAGTGGGGGAGGGAGGATGGGGTTTGGGCTGGGTTGTGGCTCAGGACCTCCCAGTCTGTGTCTCTCACGTGGGACTACAGGCAATTAGTGCTGATTATCAGATGCTGCTGCTCTAATTAAGAAGTGTCTCACCAGCCTTAAGCGAGACTGATGTATGACAGCAAACATCAGGGTGCTTTAGGCTAGGTAGGAGGAGAGCAGAGTAGAAGAGCATCTTATGGAGAGCCTGGTCCAAGGCAAGGTGGCAGCTGCCCTGCCCTCCCTCTCCTTTGTTGCTGCCCAACCCACGAGGCTTGCTGCTGCCTAGGTGCACAGGCAGAGGATGTCTGATGGGCTGGAAGAGCTGTAGCCAAGCTAGCTTTGGGAAGGGTACTAACCTGCTTCAGGCTGAAAATGAATTGTTGCTGGGCTGGAGAGGAAACTTTTCACCCTCCTGCATGCTACATGGGGCTAGGTGGATAGCAGCTTGCTTTGTTAGCCACGGTGAGAGGCAAAGTACTGTGCTAGTTAATCCAGGGATCCCCGAGGTACTGGCAAATCCTTCTGAGAGTGGAGAGGGTGGGATTTTGTGGCTGGGGCACAGGCAGACACAGCAAGGAAGATAAGGTCGCTGCAGCTGAGGGGAGGCACCAGGGGAGAAGTTAGTAACAAAACTTTTAATAAGAACAACAATAAGTGCATGGGATACAGAGTGGAGGCAGAAGGGATATTCCACGGATGTGGATCTTTGGTCTAGAGCTTGTGTTATGGTCTGGGAAGCGGAGGGCAGGGGGAGCTCATCCAGAGAGCCGGGGTCCCTGCCCCAGAGGGTGCAGGGGTAATAGGGCTGATCCTGCTGGGTACCAGTGGCCAGAGCTGGGGACTCCTTGAAGCTGCTGCTGGGGTGGCTTGCTGCTGTCAGGCAGCACAAGGCAGCTGCCTGGGGAGGCTGGGGGAGATGGGCTTGCCCATAACCTTGATGGCCTGACTGCAAGTGGCGCTCCCATGTACAACATGCGTGCATGCCGGAGCCTCTTTATTCTGCTCTGAAGAGCTCCCTGCCAGAAGCAGCTGGGCGGTGCGTGAGCTGCATGGGAGCGGAGCCTTGCAGCCATGGCCCGGCATCTTCCCCCACTGCACACCCCCTCCTGTTGCAGAGAACAAGGAGTGTCCTGTGAGGGTCCCTCTGGTGACCTCAGCCCCTGAGCATCTTGGCTCCATGCTGTGGCACAAAGGCACTTCTGTGAGGGCCAGTTTGCACGCGGGGCAGCGTGGGGGGCAGCTCGTTCCAGGGCAGCTGTGTCGCCCAGGGCGGCTCAGCAAGGGGCATTAGCTGTTCTCCACATGTACCCCTGGGAAGGGGTGCACTGGAAAGAGGGGTGCACACATGGAGAATGGGTAGAGGGGGCAAGGATGGAGAAGAGGTGGCACAGACAGAGTAGCTGCAAAGTGGGAGTCTCCTTGTTCTGAGGCGGGGGGAAAGGAAGGAATTTTTAGGTCATGAACTGCAGGATTTGGTGACCTGACAACCTCGCCTCTGCCTCCAGCCAGCCAAGAAGTTTCTCCCCTCCCTGCTGCGAGGGAGCGGGGGTGAGAAACGGAGCCATCCTAAGTGACGCTCAGCAGCAGGAGGCAAGTGGAAAGACCCCTGCAATTATCTCTGTGTGCTCTCACCTCCTGAATGCTGAGCTCATGGCTTTTTTTGGGGGAAAGGAAAAGAGAAAGCTCAGCTCTGTGGGGTTTGCCTGCCCCTTGAGCCCCCAGCTGACCTCCCCCAGTAGACAGATGTGCTATATGGGAGGGTCTTGCACCAGCTGGAGCTGGGGAGACCCCCATCCTCTACATCCCAGAGCTGTTGGTGGGAAGATTTTCAGGAGGGCACCTGTGCCAGCGCAGAGGGTGGTTGGGGACTTTGGTGGGAGGATGGGGCATGTCCCTGGGCATGCTGGTGGGCCCAGGCTGAGGGATGGCAGAGAGGGCACCGGGGGGAACAGGATGGGTAGGAAGAGGTTTGGAGTTTCTTTGGCACATGGGAATGTCCCTTTGGTGTCTAACGGCAGTAAGGCTGGGGAAGGGCTGTGATGCCTGGTGCTGTGATTCACAGCCCTCACCAGCCCTCTGCAGCAGCCTGGCCCAGCCCCAGGGAGCCCCCCAGGAGACAGGCTCTCCTCCTGCCCCACTCTGGCCCCCCCAGTGCCCCCATCTTGGCAAGGATGTCACCTGCTGGGTCTGCTGGTGACACTGGTACCTGAGGGTGGGGGATGGGGAGGAGGGTGAAGACCCCAGCACCAGTGCCTCTGGTGCGGGGTCATGATGAGAGGGATGGCTGTTCACACCTTGACTTCATCATCTTCCTCCTCATCGGCATACTCAAAGGAATTACTGAGCCTTCCCTGGGCACCAGCATAACCCTCCTGCAGGCTGGAGAGCTTGGCCACCTCCTCCTCCTCTTCTTCCTCCTTCTCCTCTTCCTCCTCTCCTTGGTTCCAGGTGGCCTCAGGGGACTGGCTCTCCTCTGTCACTTGTGACCACAATGAGCTGCTGTTGGGGCTCTCCCACAGCATCTGAGTCCGGGCCTGCTGGGGACCCTCACCCTTCTCCGAGCTCCGTGGGGTGCTGGTCCCACCGTAATGGCGGGCCAGGACCTGGGCTGCCCGGTCAAACTCTCCTGCCTCGATGGTGCAGTCGTTCCAGTGCCCCTGCCACGGTGTTCCTCTGGGCGCAGCCCCCGGCCCCAAAGCCCAGGCAGGGTCCTCTCCAAGGCCCTCGATGGCATGTGCCTCTCCATTGGCATGGACTGACAGTCCTGGCAGCGAGCTGGCCCCCAACAGGCTGCTCTGCCTGGAGTGGTCCCAGAAGCTGGACGTTGTTTTGTCCTCTCCATAGGATGCACCCAGTGCTGGAAGGACCCCATCCTTGGTCCCCTCACCACGCGGGAGGTCTGGGCTATCTTCCCCTGCCTCACTCCCATTGGTTTCGGAGAAGCTTATCACCTGGAGGAGCTCACTCATCAGGGAGGGCCCCAGGTCCAGGCGGAAAGAGAGCAGGGAGTCTGAGCGCTTCAGCTCTGCTTCCCCGGGGAAGGTGCTCTCTTGGGCCTTTTCCAAGCGAGGGCCTCGAGGGATGGTGCAAAACCCGGACTCCAGCCCTGCGAGGCAGAAGAGATGGCTGGTGAGGGGGGAGGAAGCCTGCCTTACATCTACGGGGGACAAGGGACACTGCCACTGAAGTGGGGCAGTTCACACTCCCATCCATGATGCTGGCCTCTGAAGGACAGGCCAGTGTCTGTGTGGACACCTCCAAAGCCCAGAGTCACAACTGAGGGTCTCCAGGTGGGCTCTGGGCTTGGTAAGATGCTGGTGGGGGCTGAGCCAGGCAGGTGGGACCAGGAGATGGCAGCATTGTCTCAGCTTGCCTTTCCCTCTGAGCCCAGACATCTCCTCTGGCTGCTGCAGGGCCCCCAGACTCCCCCAGACCCTCTTCCCCAGACCTCCCTCCCTGGGGAAAAACTGAGCCACTGCCCAGTGCTGTGAGGCCAGAGAAGAGCCACCCAGCTGTCCTGTCCCATCCTGTCCTTCCCACAACACTTGCCCAAGGATCCCTCCTGGACCCCGGCTGGCAGGGAGGCAAGGGAGGGATGTGGGTGCAATGGGGAAGCGGGAGGACTGAGATCCTCAAGGAGCACATGATGATGGAGGGGTTGGGACAGGGTTGGAGCATCTGCATGGAGGTGGGGAAGGCTGTGCCATGGTTCCTCTTGACCTTGCTACCTTGGTGTGGGTACTGCCCCACTGTCCCAGCATCCTCTTTGCCTTCCTCAGGGAGGCTGCTCATGGGGAAGGTGTAGGGCTGGGGGGAGATGGGGGCACCTCCTTACAACTGCCCCACCCAGGCTGCCAGCTGTGTGGAGCTATGGGGGAGGGAGAGGAGGAGAAACTATCCATGCTCCACTTTGGGGGGCATCTGGGAGGAGACCCTCCAGGGGCAGGAGCAAGGACAGCAGTTGAAAGCAAGGTTAGGGTTATCGTCTCGCAGGGATTAATTACCAGGACTGGGGACTCTTAAATGTCCTGTCTCTGCTGAGAGCCTAAAGTCCCTCGATGGGGAAACTGAGGCAAGGGTTGATGGAGAAGGGCTGCAGAGGATGCACAAGCCTCTGCCCCATGGTTCACTCACCATAGGCCTGGTGCGTTTTGGAGAAGCTGTTGGAGGCACTTTTGAAGGAGAACTTGCTGGTCAAGCCCCGGCTGCTGCCGCTGTCATATGTCCCTTCATTGAGCTGCGGCAGTGAGACGGCATTCTTGATGATGGGCGAGACGGCTGGTGGGGCGGGTGATGTTCCCACTTGGCTCCCACTGCCCCGGCTCCTCAGCGGCGTCCGGCGGACATGCTGCAGCGTCCGGGTGAAGAAGTTGTTGGTTTTGGCCGTGTTGGCCCCACCATGGTTGCTGAGGAAAGAGGTGTCCCCGAAGACATCCCCGCCATGCCCCACGTGCATGGTGTGCCGAAAGTCCCCCAGTGGTGGGCTGATCATGTCCGGCGTCAGCTCTGCCTTCAGCCGCCGCTTGCCGTGAGAGCCTGACACCCAGCTGAGCAGCGGCAGCTTCCCCAAGCTCATGTTGCACCCCTCACCTCGCCCCCGCCTTTGAAAAAGCCCTCAGAACCAGTCCAGCACTGGGGTGGCTTGTCACATCTCCGGCCTCCCCATCACTCCTGCTCCGATGCTCTTGGGGGAACAGCTCACGTCACCTTGTCTTTCAGCAGGTGGGAAGGGTGCCTGTCGCCCTGCTTCCCTGCACTATGTTGTGCCCATAAAATCACCTGCAGCGGGTATGTCCCCAATAGTGGTGCAGAGGTGTCCCCAGGGGGAGTCTGGGGTCACGCCTGGTGCTGTGGGGGCCTCTGGAAGCTGCGTCTGGCTGCAGGTTTAGGGGTTAATCCACTGTCTTCTGCTGCCGCTGAGTGAGTGGGAGCCGGTCACGGATGGGGCAGTGGGTGATGGGAGCTTGGGGTGGGCTGACAGGGCAAGTGCCTCGGTCCCTTCGTTGGCCACCTATAAAGGTAAGAGGAATGGTGAAGTCCTCAGAGAGGATTTTCATAACCATGTTGGCTATACCCTCAGTACTGACTAAAGAGGTTAAAGGTTGTGCATGAGCAACGGTGGGGAGGTTGCTACCTGCTGTCCCCCTCACTTGGCCCTCTTCCTGGGGAGGAAAAAAAAGTCCTTCCCCCCAAAACACGTGCTCTCCCTCACCCCTCTGATCTACCTTGGTGTGCCTCAGTTTCCCCTCCCTGCAAAGAAACTTTGCCAGACCCATGCCACAACGCAGGCTGAGGATTTCCCTCCCAGGCAGCACCTCCTCCTGGAGCGGTGCCCTGCCTGCCTGCCGGGGCTCCTGGGGCGAGAAACCTCTCCCTCCTTTTTTGCGATTCAGATGAACCCTTGGGGAGAGGGTGCGGCCTGGGGACTGCATGCTTCTCGGGGAGGAGGGACAGCAGGAAGGGAAAATGCAGTATTTGTATATTGGTTTCTTTGTCCTCCTCTAGCTGGGTCCCCGGGTGCTGGGCAGACACGTCGGAGCAGCAGAGAGCTGGGGGTGCGGGAAGGTCAGCTGCTCTGCAGTCAGGGGAAACTGAGGCACGGCAAGGAAGGTGATTGCTTGAGGTTGGAGAAGAAGGCAGGATGGGTCCCCACACTCTGGGAGCAGGAGGGGAGGCAGCAGCTGGGTGCACGATGGCAGGGTGAGCACTCAGATCAGCAGATCCCCTGTCAGTGTGTGTGACAATAAGGAGAGGGTGAGTTGGGGAAAGGAGAGAATTTGGGACGCAGGGCACCTCAGAGCATCAGTGGTTTGGGTGCCTGCCTGGGGACATGTCCCTCCCTGGGCTCAGTCCCCATTCAGGGGCTGGGGGGACAGGATGGAGCTGGATCCCTTCAGCAGGACCAGCTGCGGAGGGCAGCATGCTGAGAGGCGATGCAGGAGCCTTGCATCCTTCGGTCCCCATGTGCTGGGACACCCCTTGCTGTGTGGCTCTGTCTGTCTCCCCCAGCCACGCTGCCTGCCTCCCCTGCCTGTCCCTGGGTCACCTCGGAGCAGTCAGGTGGTGCCAGGGTGGCAAAGCCTCTGGCAAGGGGGAGTCCTTGACATGAAGCTGGTTTCCTGACTGGCTACATGTGTTTTGCCTTGTCCTGGCCTTGTTTGCTCACCCAGGGCCCCTCTTATCTGCCAGGGGTTAATGCCTGGGGAAGGGAAAACAAACCTCCCCCGCCAGCTGCCAGCACCATTGGCTGCCTCCCGGGGTGGCAGTGGCCAGTGGCAGCTGGGATGGTGGCAGACTGGCTTCCTGCTGGCCCCCAGCTCCCTGGCTCATGCAGCACATGTCTGCCTCCTGCTCACGGAGGCCATGCCATGCTGCCTTATAGCCAGGATGGGCCAGACCCATGGCAGATTCAGAGTGGGAGGACAACAGGGGAGCAAATTTCCTCCCTCTGGCAGAAGCCCACCCATAGCCACTGGTCAGGGCTCTCCTGGAGTTCAAGGAAACTGCTGGAGTGATCCCTGCAGCACATTGGATCTCGGGAGAGAGGCGTGACCCCATTTCTGAGCTGTCCTCAGGTCCTCCAGGAAGGCGTGTGACCCCAGGACAGGGTATTAGCCGAGTTACAGCCCTCGAGTTTTCCTTTCCCTCTGCACATTGGAGTCCCTAAGAAACCCAAAGTGGGGACTGCGCCATTCAGCACGTGCTGTACTGGGCAGAGCTACTCTGAGGTGTGGGTCCCCCCACTCCAGGTCCCCCGCACAGCAGAGCTGCCCTGCAGACCTGTGCAGGGGACTGGGGCTGGCATGACCCTGGGGATGGGATGGGGAGGCGAGGGAAGGGGGAATGCAGAAGGAGCACATCCCATTGCTCCCTGCCTGGAGAACTACTGAGCAGGGAGCTGGGAGGAGGAAAATGTTGCTCCTTCCTTGTCCCTTGGCCACCGTAGGGCACAAGCCAGCACGTCCTGGCCCTTGGCTCTCCCTGCCTGCTGGCAGGCAGCAAGCTCTGGGAGAGGAGGGAGGGAGGGAGGCAGCTGGTGCCCAGCTCTACCTGGATGGCAGGTTTCTGGCAGGCCTGTTGGACTTTTTCTCCCTCCAATCTCTCCATTTTTCCTCCTTCTCTCTGCCCCTGGTGTGTCTCCCTGCCAGCTGTGCCCCTTTGAGCCCTCCCCTCCACCCAAGCGGACTCCTCCATGCCAGGGAAACTCGTGACTCTGTGGGCAAAGGGTGACCTGTGTGCTCTCCTTTCCTCCACTGGGCAAGGGGACCCTCCGTCTGGCCACCCATCTGTCCGGATGCTGCTTCCATCTGGCAGCCCACCATGTTCACCAGCCCCCGGCATGGCGAGTCTGCAGCCCATCCCGACCTCCCCTTCCCCAGCATCCTCTCCCTGGCTCCCTCCTTGCCTCCTCTGGGAAGCCTCCTGCTCTCAAAGACCAACTGCTGGCACCTCCTCCTCCTCTTCCTCCCAGCCTGGCCTCCCCCATTTCCCCCCCGCCCCCCCACCCAAGTTCAGCTGGTTTCCACTGGTTTTTCACTCATCAGGAGTGGCCAGAGCTATTCTGCTTGCTGGGAAGAGCGGAAAACAGAAAGGGGGGAAGAATAATCCAGATGTCTAGTTGGCTGGAGCTGCTGAAAGCAGTTTCTTCCCTCCTTCTCCTCCTCCTCTCCATATGTGCCCCCCCCCCAAGTGACAGACTTCAAAAGAGGACGAAGAGATGTTTGGGGTGGTCTCAACAGGGGGAAAAGTGGGTGTAAATGGCTCTGGGCAGCCAGGAGGGCTTTCCCAGCCTTCCCGAGTGCCAAAAAACCTCCCTTTCCCTGGAGGAAGGGAGGCAGAGGCTCTCCAGTTGGGTCACTGTTCTGGGATGGGGAAAGCTAGCAAAGACAGGCTTTTGGGGAAGGGGGAAAGGGGCTCGGCTGGCCGGGCTGGGCCTCTTCCACCTCCCCTGGAGCGGTGCCAGGCAGTAGGCGGACAAGCCTGAGTTCGACTCCTGTGCTGCCGGCTGCTATATATATATATATATATATTTAGTTATATCTCTCTGTATAACAAGGGTATTTTTCCAAGGAGACGTGCTGGGACATGGAGGGAGGCCGAGGCTCCAAAGGTGGGTGGTTTCCATCCATCATCTCCCTGCCCCCTTGCCCCAAAGCCTCCCTTTCTTCCTCCAAATGCCCAAAATCGAGGCGCTGAGAGCCTGCAAGGCTTCAAGGGGTGTCCAGAGTGGGGTGTGGGAGGGGGGTGACCCGCTGCCCTCCCCCATCCTTGGGACTCCCTCTCATCTCCTTTTTCTCCCGGCTCCCCCCTCCCCGCCTGTCTTCCCTCTCCTCGCTCCTGCTTTCCTTCCTCCCGGTTTCCTGTTGCATTCCTGCCTTCTTCTTGCTTTCTTTTTCATCATCCTTCCCCGTCTCCATCGCCTTGCCACCCCTCCTGCTTCTCCCCTCTCTGACCACCCTCTCCACCCTTTTCCTTCTGCTCCAGACCCACCCCCCCAGCTCTACAAACTGAGGAATCAAAACTTTCAGGATTTACCTCTTCCGAACCAGGGTTATTTTTTTCCCCCGTCCTCCGGCCGAAAAGTTGGGAGACAGTCTCCGTGGGCCCCTGTAACTTGCTCCGAGGGTTACTGGCACTACGTCCCAGAGTGGAGGGGCGGAGAAAGAGGAGGCATGGCTCCCTCCCTTTTCCCACGGCTGTCCCCCCAAGGCTGGCTCTCCCAGGCTGACGCCCCGATGCCACGGGAGAGAGGGAGCGAAGCTGGCGGGGAGGGGATGTGGGAAGGAGGAGGGCGGGCTGCAGCACCGCCGAGCCAATCCTCGCCTCGGCAAAGAGACCAGAGAAAATGAGATTTATTCCAACTATCCAGGACAGAAAACTTCAGGAACTTCTCTGCCGCTCTCCCCCTCCTCCCCACTTCCCCAGTGACATTTCCTGTCCTCTGGCATCGGCTGCCTCCAGCTTCTGGGCGGCCGCTTCAGTGGATTTGGGAGAAGGGGGAAACCCAGGTTGCCGGCTAACCTGGTTAGGGGAGCCTGGCCAGGGGGAAAAGGAAAGGAATTTGCCCCCTCTGTGTGTGTGTGACCCCTCAAGTATCACATAGGGTCATCCCATCCCATGTTGGATGGGAAGTGCCCACCATGTAGCGCTGCCAACCAGGAATGGGGCCTGGGGGTGGGTGGTCATGCCAGGACCTGTGGGTAGCGTTGGGTTGAGCATTAGCAGGATAACAGCCTCCCCAAAGGCCATGGGGGCCAGGCTGGCGTTCATTACAGGCTCCGGACAAGCGTTACAGGGTCAGGACAAGCATCATATCAGTGGCAGCATGTCAGATCAGGGTGAGGGGGTGGCAGTAGGTAAATTCAAGGAGGTCCTCTTTGGTGGCAGCAGGGAGGGTCTCTGCCCACACGTGAGACACCATATCCCTCTGGCATCATGTTTCATTGCTTTGTCCCTTGATGGTTGCAGGGCAGAAGACCCTATCAGTGTCAATGAGGGGCAACCTTCTGGTGGGCATGGCATCACCAGTGCCATCAGTGACTCCCATAGCGTCCAGGCAAGACTCAGTGGCTCTGCTGGGGAGCACTTGGTCAGGCACAAGCACCTATTCAGGGCCCTGTGGAGGAGAAGGGAGGTGTCTTCACTGGTGAAGGCAAGACAAGACTTGTTGGGGTTAAGCAGGGCCTGGCTGAAGGGACGACAAGATGTCTGCAGAGGAAATGTCAAAATGGAGCCTGGCCTCTTGCTGGGCTCAGGTGGCTCGTGCTGGGGTGCCCAGGCAGGAGCACTTCATTGCTCAGAGGTTTGCTAAGCAGCAGTAGGGTTTTGGCACTGTTCTCAGCCTCTCGGCCTCAGGCTTCTCCTCTGTGAAATGGGACAGTTAGGGTTTCAGCCTTCTGTGGAGCTCTTCTTCATTAGAAATTAAGAAAACATGGACAGTGCATTTTGATGGTACTTCTAAGTGGGTCTATGTCCTAGAGGGAGACCGGAGCTCAGCTCCCGTGAGCTGTGCCACCAGAGGTGAAAGGAGGACAAATCGTGACCTGTGTCATTCCTGCTTGCTGGAGGTATGGTAGGCATTTCTTCCCCCATGTCCTGCTCAGAGGAAGCAAATGGGGGTGGTGAGAGAGGCAGGAAAAGACTTCTTCTTTGGGTCTCCCCCTCTGCACGGCCTGCCAGGGCATCTGACCCCCAGCCCAAGGAGCTCCTCCTTGCTCCCCTCACTCCAATCCCTGTGCCCTGCAGTGGGGTCTGTGGCAGGGAGTGGAGCCTGGACGACAGCAGCCGCCTCTGCCGGGGAATGCAGAACAAATCTTTTCCAGATGGGACAGGAGCCACGTTCCTCTCCTCACAGGGCGGCTGGCTCTCCACTGCCTCCTCCTCCTCACCCCTGCTCCAAGCATCTCTGCGCTCTGGGCCAGGATGGGCTCCATTTCCAGGAAAGCAGCTGGAAATCCCCCCTCTCCAGCACCCCTCCCCACACCCTGTGGTCTTGCAGCCATGCCAGCTGGGCTGTGACTTTTGTCCTTCTGGGGCTGGCGCTGAAGTGCTTTGGAGACCTCCAGGGTATGTGCCAGCTCCAGGGCTCAGTACCATCCTGGCCTCTGGCTGTCTGGTTACGAGCAGAGGTGGTGTGGCCCCTCCAGCTGTACTCTAGCAGGGCTGCATCCTCCCGACACCCCCTTCTTTTATACAGATGCCTGGAAAGCAAATCCATACAATTCTGCCTCCCAGCCTCTTTATCCAACTCTGCTGATAAATGAGAAGTGGCTGTGGGGCTGGACAGCGCTGCAGAGCCACTGTACGACCCATGGGTGCCCTGGGCATGAACTAATGCCTGGACCTCTCCCAGCCCACCTATCTCATTTACCTTCAGTCACCCCAACCTTTCATCCTGTCTGTAACCCTGTGCCCCAGGCAGCAGTACCAGTCTCATCATTACAGAGAGACTGGCCATCAGGCTTATCATGGGAGCAGACAAGTGGCCCTGCAGCTTTTCTGGCTGAGGATTTGCTTTGATTCCCACAACATCAAAGATGGGGCTGTGCAAATTGCATCCCCTCTTCTTCCCAATGCTCATCCCTCTGGTGTGGGGCTGAGGTTTTATGGGTGGCTGAGTCTGAGCTCTCTGCCCCCATCTCCAGGTGCTCAGTCCTTCCTCCTATCTTGCTTTGCAGCCCCTGCTGCTCACAGACTGGAGGCTGCTGATTGCAGGACTCCCCTCCAGAGAAGAAAAGTCCCCCTTCTCTCTTTCCCCAGTGCCTGGGGGAAGCCGAGGGAAGATGATCGGAGCAGCCCACTTGTGGACAGGGCACTTGCCCCTGGGTTTGATTTCCCTGCCATTTCTCTTTGCTCTCTTCTTGCCTGCCCGCCTTCCCTGTGATATTTCCAGGGATGGGGCTCTGGGGGCACTGAAACACTCCTGGAGCCCCATCCCTGGAAATTTCCTGCAGATGGAGGGCAGGCGAGGGGCTCAGTGGGAAGGGGCTGCCTCGCTCAGTGCACAAAAAGCAGATATCCTGTTGCTGCCCAGGGTCTCCAGCTCATATTTCCTCATTAACTAGGAGCGACGCTTGTTTGTGAGTGACTTCCAGATGTTTCCATTCTCCTCATGGTGGCCGCGAGGGCGCATACCACATGGGTATGGGAATTACTGTTGGCAGTGGGGTGGGGGACAGTCCCCTACCATGATGGGAAGGGGGGTCCATAGGGCCCCCTGCCCCACCACACATCCCAGTGTAGCCTCATCCATGTCCCCCTCACCTTTGTGCTGTCAGGTCCCTCCTCCCTGCTTCCAGCCCTCAGCATTGCCTCCAGCCTGTGTCTCACTGCCCTGGGAATGAGTTGGAGGCAGAGCTGGTTTTAGGGTAAGCAAGCCCAAGCTGGGGTGGTAGCAGAAGGTGACACCCCGGGGTGAGGGATAGGTGTGAGGCAGCCAGTGTCTTGCCCAGAGTATCCCTGGTCTAATGCCAGTGCTGGCTCTGTGGGCACTGGATCCCTCATGCCCCGTAGTTTCTTCACAGGGATGATTTCTCCTCTGGCAGCACCCCCAGCGATGTGCTAGGCCAGGCTTGGCCCATTTTCAGGGCTGTGCTGTGGGTCCCTTGCTCTATGCCCGTAGCCTTTATGATAACCAAAGAGAGGGATCAGACCGGTGCAGTTCCCGGCATCCTTGTGCTGCACTGGGGAAGGAAAGCGGGTGGGTTGTGGTGAGCACCACCAGGCAGGCAGCAGCATTGTTTTAGACCCACTCATGCTAGAAGAGGGTGGATCGACCTCTGTAAAAGCTAATTTCTAATTTTGCCCACCAATTCCTCCAGCTCCCCTCCCCTGGAGTAGCGGGAGGCTGAAGGAATGGGATTGACCATGTCCTGCTTGTAGGGATTGCAAAGGCAGGGGGAGGGGGGTGTGTACTTTTCCCCGGGGACTTGGGCTGGGAACTCAAAGCCTCAGAGTTTGCCAAAGCCCAGGAGGAGGTAGGGATGAGTTCCCAGGCTTGCTGGCAGGCTGCCTCCCTCCCTCTGCCCATGTCGTATCCTAAATGTTTTCATCCTTCTTCCTCCTCCCACCCTCTCCAGCTTCCTCCTTGTATGCTAGTCCTGTTTGCTGGTTGGGGATGTGGGGTGCTGTAGGGGTGTTGTGGGCTGTTGTGGGAGGGAGGATGGAGGGACAGACCCCCAGGATGGACCCCAATCTGTGCTCTCCCTCTGATTTTCCCCTGAGCACAGAGGAAAGGGAAGCGGGGCTTTGGGACATGGCTGGGAGGGGAGGGAGGATGTTGCATAAACCAGAAGCAATCCAGGAACAGCTCTGCCTGTGGCCTGGAAACACCTCTGTGATTTTGGGCACTGAGAAAGGAGTTGTAAATATATATATATATATATATATATATATATATATATGTATGTACATTATGTGTCCCCAGAACAACCCCCCCCCCCCCAAACACCACTTGATTGTCTGGTTCCTTTTCATAGACCTCATGGAGGTACAGGAGGAACTGGGGAGCTCAGATACCAATTTGCTGCTTGGAGAAGCAGCTCTCTGTGTGCAGGGGCATGTGGAGGTCTGTTTGCCCTCCTTCAGATATGTTCTCTCAGCAGGATAAGGAGAGGGGAGCACATCTGCAGGAGTTTAAAGCCTGTGCAGCCTGGAGGGAGCTGGGATGGAGGTTGCTGGGGTGAGGAGAGAAAAGGGGAGATGGTGAGGGTTGGAGGGATGCAGCAGGGAGGGAGGGTGAAGAGGAGATGGGGGTGAGAAGCAGGAAACTTGGGGGGTTCTGGTAGCAAAGAGCCTTCTGGAGATGAATTGCATGAGAAGGTGGGGGAAGGTGCTTTGGGGGAAGGAGGAGCCGGGAGATCTCAAGAGAAGGGAGTATGTCCCCAGGGTTGGTGTGGCATGGGAGAGGGGACCATCAAGGGATGGGGGATGCATCCATGGAGCAGACGGGAAGTGGGGTGCAGGGATGAGGAAGGATGTGATGTATGGAGAGAGGATGTGGGGATATAGAGAATGAGGGATGAGAATGAAGAGATAGGTCATCCATGGTGGGAGAGGGAGACCATGAGTGAGGAATGTCCTGGTCAAAGGGAAGAGGTGAAAGCCAGAGGAGTGGTTGGACACAAGGCCTGAACAACTCTTTTGTTTTAATGATTTTGCCTGTCCATCCAGCCCGTGTATTTTTGACCCACGGAAGGAAGGGGGTGGGGTTGCAGAGGCAGCTAAAAATAGGGGTGTCCCTGCCCTTTCCCCCAAGGTGTACATCCATCTGTCTGTCTGCCTGCGGGGTTGCTGCGGGATCTGAAGGAGGGGAGCAGGCCCAGCCTCCTCCCCACAGCGTCTGGCTCTGCTTTTGTTTGTCTTGCAGCCCTACGGGGACAGGAAGAGGCTGCAGGGCCGGGGAACAATGGCTCATTCTCTGGGAGTCCGCGCCTGCCGAGGAGCGATAGGGGACGCGGGATGATGGCCAGAAGGCAGGCACAGCCTCCCAGCGCTGCCGCGGCGGGAGCTCGCCCCCCAGGAGATGATGGGGTCCACCGGTGGGATGCGGGAGGACCTTCCCCAGGCCATCCCTCTTCCCCAGACCCCAACCAGGCTCCTGTGCCCAAGCGGAGAGGGGATGAGGAGCCGTTTCTCGTGGGAGCACTTTATGGAGATGAGGGAGGCAACACCAGCAACTTGAAAAGCGGTGGGAGCGTGTCTCCAACTGGCACTGGGGAAACCTGTTGTTTTGCAGCCTCTCCTTGAGCCTGTGAAACCTGCAGGGAGGATGGCTGGAGCTGGCATCCCCCGATGGGAATGTCTCCAGCTGGGGCCATGAAGGTATTTATTTGGGACCTGTAGCGTGCCTTTCTGTTGCAGCCATTATTGCACTCGCTGAGGCAGTGCCAGCACTGCTGGTGGAAGCTCTCTCAGTGCTCTGTGCTCCCCGCTGTCTGGGAGACAGCCAACGGGCACGGATGGGTGTGCATAGTGGGGGGGGGTGTGTGTGTGATAAATCCTTTTATCCCACCTCTTTCTTCTCCAGACCCTCCTTTTGTGGCAGTTTCTCTCCCAGGGGCCTTTTCCTCCCGGGATGTCAGATCTGACAGCTGGGTGCTGGAAATGCCTCAGGGAGAGTCTCTCCCCACACTTCTCTAGATCTGGTAGGTGAGAGGAGGTGGCATTAGCACCTGAGGTAGGGGAAAGGTTAGGAGGTATTTTGCAGGGGTTAAGCAAGGAGGGGACAGAAGAACCTCCCTGTCTCCAGCCCCTTTTTTTCAAGGTCTCGGATGCTTGGGGCTGAATGCTTGCCAGGGCTCCTCTTGTTTACTCAGCCGCAGAGCTGACACATCCAAGGTCTCTGCTGACTCCACTTTCCCACATACTGCTGGCAGGCGCATTCCAGGGCAGAGTGGAGATCAGCGCAGAGGCATGCCAGAGGTTTCCATCCGGGATGCCATCCCCCCGCCTCCCTGCTCTCACCAGGCATCCGGCACCTCCTGTCAGGCCGTGAAGAGTGGGCATCACATCTGGACAGTGTCCTGGGCTTTTACAAGCCAGCGCTGGCACAGAACCCAAGCATGGACCGGGACCCTGGGGACAGGGATCTGCCTCTCAAGTCTTCAAGACTTCAGCAAGGCTCAGTTCTTCTCTCCACTCCCCTCTGGAGATCTCAGTCCTGCTCCCCATGATGACCCATGGGAGACATGCAGAGGGGCAGGGGATGCCTGTCTTGGCTTAGTCCTCCCCAGAGGGACCTGGAGGAAAGGGGTAACACCTTCCTAGTAAGTAGTCCCAGCTTTTTCATTTTAGGACTGGCACCTATTCCTACAGCTGGGCTTAGCTTGCTGAGGGTTAACGGTGCTGGGCTCTTCAAGGGCGACTGTGTGAGCTGGAGGAGGAGCTGTACCCTCCTCCTGCAGGCCCCTCCTGGGCAGCCTCCCTGACCCTGCGTGGCTGCCTTTGGTTTTAGGAGGGAATGCCACAAAACTTTTAAAAATAAGTGCCAGGAGATAAACAAGGGTTTGGAGAGCTGGCTGCAGAGCCGGGATGGGAGTGTGGCCCTCGCCCTGTCATTTTGGCTGGAGGCTCCCTGTCCCAGCGATGCTCCCACCTCTCCTGGGGCAGCTGGCATCTTTGCCTCCTCGCACCTCGGGTTGCTGGCAAAGGACTACCACGACCTCTCCTCCCTGCCCCTGGCTGGCCTGAAGAGGGCCCTTTATGCCCAGCCCCAGCGTCTGGAAGAAGGGGCCTCATCTCCCTCCTCGCCTGCCACAGGAAATGCAGAGCCTGGAGGTCAGGGGCCAGACGGCAGCTCCTCCTGTGGGGGCCAAGCAACCCAACCATGGGGCTTGTATGACGCCGGCGCCTGCCGAAGAGGAGGGGAGGGAGGCAGAGCCGTGGAAGAGGGGAGAGAGGGCCAGGCTTTTCCTGTTTATGTGACTACCAGGCCCCCAAGAAAGGGAAAGGACTTGGAAAGCTCGTTGCTCTTGGGCGGGCTCCAGCTAGCATCTGTCTGCAGCTCTCAGCCTGGGGATCGCATCCCTGGGGGAGGGTGTGACTCCTTCCCAGGGGGGAAATGGGCATCCAGCTCCCAGGGGGGATGGGGCTACATTCCCAGGGCTTGCAAAGGTCTGGTCTAGCTGGGAGGCTGCGGTTGGCTTCCTGGAAAATGAGGCACATGGCTCCTGCTGCACCCCAGGCTTTGGTTCCTTCCATGGTTGTCTCTGGCTTTGGCTGATGCTGGTCTCTGTGGGATGGTCTGAAAGGCAAAGAGCCACTCAGGCCAAGATGTGGAGGTAGCTGGACATACTGGCTTTGGGACACAGAATGGGGAGCTCTAGGAATGCCAGGCATGGAGGAGTGCTTAGGGGAAGGTTACAAATCACACCATGTTCAGCCACGACAGCTCCACCACAGATCCCATGCAGCAGACAGAAGGGCTGCAAGACCTCTCGCGTTATCTAGGGTCACATCCTGCACCTTCTGCATAGTGTGGCCATGGTGGTGTGTGGAGAAGGAAATGAGGTCCAAGATGTTGGTCTTTTGCCTTCACTTTTAGCACCTAACTGTTTTGGCTTAGGTCACATCTGTACCAAGTTTGTCGGGCCTCAGATTTGGTTTATAGTCCTTGGCCCATGCTTAACGTGGGTTGAGAGGTACTCTGTGCAGACCCACCTCTGACAGATGCCCTGGAGCATACCTTATTAGGTGGCATTAATGGGAGCAGAGGGGAGTTACGGCCCCTTTGCTGTTCCACAGGTAAGCCTGGGCCTGGCTCAGTGCAGCAGCGATCTCTGATCAGCTGTAGGATGAGAATAGCTGGGCCCAGCATAGGTCAGGGCAGTGGGTGCTTGTTGGGGTGGGTCCAGCATCTTCGGAGTGGAAAGGCTTGGGAAGGGCCTCAGGAGCAAGGAGCCCTGGCAAGTCTGCACGGCAGGAACAGGCAGAGCTCTTGGCTCCCCACATCCTTCCCTTTGCAAGGGCTCCAGCATAAGGCCACGCCGACACAAAGCTTTTGGGCTTTGCTCAGCCACCTCCTTCCCCAAGGGGCTGGACGGTGAGCTGGTGCCACCCTATGGCTCTGGAGCAGTGTTACAAGTGCTGATGGCACTTGGCTGCTCTTTGCCCTCTCCAGAGAGACTTTGCCCCTGTTAGCATGAGCTCAGCTCTCTTCCCTGTCTGTGTCCTGGACAGGTTTGCTCTCCAGTCAAGGGGAAAAGGTCCTAGCCTGGTCCTGGCCTACTGAAACTCCGGCAAAGTCTCAGCGTGCTCCCTCTCTTGCAGTTGCATTGCCCTCTCTAGGGTAGTCAGGTATTCCTGGGGCTAGAAAACCACCAAGCTGGCTTCTGTTGCCCAAACCATGAACTGCAAGGCCAGCTGCACTGGTGAACCAGGATCTGTCCTCTGTCAGTTGCTGCTGGAGCTTCGATGGGTTGCAGGCTGAAAAGCCAACATGCCTTCCCACATACATTACCAACACGTGCCCTCAACGGTCCAACTATCGTAGCAGAAAGGAGTTTTTTGGGACTTATTTTATGTTGTCTGTTGCTTTATGGAGCAAATTTGCTGGTAGGTCTGAAACAGCAGCATCTTCTTTCCCTGACACATGAACCCTGTCCATTTCCCTGATATGGCACATGTGTAGTGTCATGGGTGCTATGGGACGGTATCACCCCCTCTTGCTTCTCCTCCATCAACATCTGGCCAGTCTCAGCTTGACAGCAACTCTTAGGGACGCTGGCTGCCAAAGACCCTGGTGCATACTTGTGTACCAGCTCAGCAGAAGAGCCATACAGGACTTTGATCATCTCAGGGAGGAGAAAGATAGAAGTGATGTTTTCCATCTATGCTCCTTTCTTCCCTTCTGTCAAAGCTGCATGAGGGACTGGTGTATTTTTGAAGTGGGCTGAGCAGAGCTTCCAGCTAAGGAGCTGGTCTCTTAGTGGCAATTTATTCTTCTGAATTCAGACTGCTCACAGTCAGTTTGCACATCTATATAATGGCATCTGAGCTGGTGTTGGTGATTCTTACTGTCTCGGTGTCTTCAACTTCAGCTGCCCTGCAAACACAAGGCAAGGTTTGCCTTCTGGTCTGTCTTTGCTCCCACCCTAAGCTAGTGCTCATATGAGATGGTGGAAACATGCTTAGTCTGGGCAGCTGGCTAGATCTGGGCAGAGGACCACTGATGATCCCATAGTCCAGTGAAGTCTTCTTCGAGACGAAGATGTTTCTCGTCTAGGGAAATCTGACATTCCGCAAGGTTGGAGCTCTGCTGGAGGGGGAATAGGAGTGTTTTGTTTGTTCTGACTAGATGATAAAGAGGCTGGAAGGTTAGGATGGAAAGGGCCTCTCAATGACTGTTTGAGGAGGTCTAGGGAAGGACGTAGGTAAGATGGAGAGAAGAAGATAACTGGTACGTGTGGGAGTGCTGAGGAACAGCTGGCTGTTACAAAGCTATCTAGACATATTTATTTCTGTTCTGCACAGTCCCATCTTCCCTGTCTGACTTCTTCTAATCCAGATTGATGACCCTGCTCATTTAACCCATTTCCCTTCCTCTGGCTGCAGTCAGATACTTGTTTTATTCAGCCAGCCTGGATCTGTGGCAGACCTCATTCACTGTGACAGACCTTAGGCCCCAGGAAGCAGAAGTGGAACTCAGGGGAGGACAAATAGCCCATTTCCACCTGTTGCTAACAAGGCAGGTCTGGGATTGGTGAAAACATCTGAGTGACACTGAAACCAGCAGTATGAGACATGCCCAGAGTGACTGGAGCACTTGCGGGGTCCTGTAGGACCTCAGGCAAGTAACAGGGACTCAATTCAGAGGTATTTGCAGGATGCTAACTGGGCTCATCGTCATTCTCAAGCCCTTTTTTCCAGGATAGTGCTGAGGTCACATTGCGATTAACGCTTTGGATGTTGGTTTACATGCAAATCTACCCCAAAGTTATGTCCTGAGAGGTGGAAAACACTACCCACTTCATATTTCTGTTTGTCATCCCATTTTCAAAGGGGCTGTGTGCAGCACCCAGCGACAGCTGGTTGAGGTTGACGTGGTCACATTGACCTCTGGTGGCTGCAGCCTTAGCGTGCAAGGCAAGCACTAAGGAAAAGCGGGTGGGTTTGGTGAGCTGTTGCCTGCTGCAATTAAAATACAGTTGGGTTTGTTCCTTCCCTGGGTTCCATCCCCCAGCGCCTTGGCTCTTGGACAATCATATCTTTTCTGCCTGAAACAGGTGTGATCCTCACCCTCTCTGTGTGTACATCTTCAGTCCATGTGGTTCTCATTCCTTAGAATCAAAGTCTGTTTGCACACACACCAGTAAGAAACAAAGGTGGATACTTTGTTGGAGAGCTGAATTCACTCCCAGTTTCTAAATAAAGTGGGTCATACCTGAGGAGAGCAGATACTGGTCCCCTGAATTCACTGTAACCTCTGTACCAGTGTTTGGACCCTTCTTATGCAGTGGAGGGCAGACTTTTAATGGTCCCCTTGCAAAATCTGATGCAGAAGCAGCCAACTAGAGAGGATTCAGAATGAGCAGCAAATGGGGCTCTTGGTTGGTGCATTTTCTGGAGAGAGAGGAAAAAAGCAAGCTGGGACCGATCCCACAGGGATAATGCTTTAAGAATAAGGCATCTGCAAGCAAGGCTGAGGTGGGAGCCAAGCATGAGGAGATTTCCAGGCTCAGCCCTATGGAGGTGGCCCCTTTGCCAGGGGCAGCTGAGCAGCTTTGGAGTGATGAAGCCCATTCCAGTGGCTTGAATCCGGTCAGCCTACTCTAATTCAGGTCTTCCTTGCCACCCTGCACAACTCCTTGCCCTAATGAGGACAGAGATGTGTTGCCAATACCTTTCCAAAAGGCTCCCACACACTTTTGCCTCATGTAGCTCCAGGCAATGGGTGTGTGTGTGAGGGGGAGGAAAGCTGGAGGAAATATTCGCTTGTTTTGCTATCTCCACACACAGATACATGCGTTTCCTTCCTGCTAGAAGGCCACTTGTCCCTTTTTTTGGGGGGGGACCTTGTTCCTCCTCCCCTTCTGCAGTCATCACCACCACCGTGAAGGGAACAAACCGCTGTCTGAGTGCTGGGGCAGTATTACATTTGCAATGAAAAGCGTCAGGGAGATGAGCAGGTAGTCAAAGTCCTTGCAAAGGTTGTTAATACAAACACTGAGTTTGATGAGTGTCATTAGGAAAATAAAACTGGGTTTTTTTTCCGTGTGTGTTAACTAATCCGTTGTGAATCAGCATATGAGCCTATTAGATCAGGCTGAAGTCGCTAATTCTGTTTCACAACCTCTTTTGTGTTTTCAGCATTTGTTCCACACAGGAACAAAAACTGTGGAGAGTTTTTTCACGACACCAGATTGTGTTGGGACAGCTATTGCAGGGTGGAAGTTATTATTAGAGGGGTTATTTCAAATTCTTTTCCTTGTCCTGACTAGGGAGACCACCCTGGACCTTAGCAAACCTCCCCCCTAGAACCTCACTGGAAGCTTTAGGTCTTTGCAAATCACTGGGCTGCAAGAAGAATAGTATATTTGACTGGATAAAAAAGGACCAAACAAGAAATATATTACTGAAGATATCCTGACCAGCTCACATTACAGACACCATGTGGGTAGGAAGTTTCAGGGCAGATTTGTAAAGATACTGCGCTTCCCAAAACACAGGGCAGGACTTTACAAAGCATCTAAGCTCACCATCTGTAACCACAGCTTGAACTTTATACTGACAGTGTTTTAGCCACATGATCTGGAATTTAATGAATTCCTTCCCTGCCTCAGACCTTCCTAAAGCTGTTTCCAGGAGGGGGCAAACGACGCAGTGCTGTGGCATACCCAGCCCTGCTCCACGCAGCACAGGCTCGCTCGCCTCTGAGGGATCCCACGGACCTCTTAGTGCTGTCTGTCGGAGCCACACTGCAAGGTCCTGCAGAAACCCAGCTGCCTGTCACGCTCTGTGGGCTATATGTGATAAGCCCTTCCTCTGGCAGTGGAAACAATGCGTGCTTCACCATTTGCTGGCTTGTCATAGATTTCCTGCGAGCCAGCGTGGCTTGGAAAGTTTTACCAGTGTGACTATTTTGGTTAGCATCTGAAAAAAAAAACAACAAACTCAACAAACACCCCAACACAAAAAACCCCACCCAAACATCCCAATGTCATTCCTAGTGTGAACTCAAGTGTGCCAGCACAAAAGTAGCTGCTACTGGTAAGGCTATCTTAGAAACGTCATACCTGGGTGTGACCACATGCAGTCTAGTGTGACCACACATCTGAGACAAATTGGGGTGTCTTGTACAACCGCAGCTTCCCTCTGACATGCGAGCTCTTCATCTCTGTGCCTCCAAACCCTGGCCAAAAACCAGGGATGGAACATATCCTTCCTCTCAGGAGCTGTCTGATCTGTCGTCCAGACCAGAGCCTTCAGGGGTGGTCTGCTTGATCCTGGCGAGCTCAGAGACCCTCCATGAAGGACAGTTGCTGATGGTGCTTGATGTGGGACCTGCTTTGTCTGATGTCTGCATGCTCTGAGTCACAAAGCGCTGCAGCCATTGCCCGTAGGGTCAGGGTGGGTGAAGGGAGAGGTTTCCTTGACATCAGCCTTGAGTTCGTCTCTCTCTGGGTGAATGAGAGAAACCAACCCTTGTTTTGGGGCTTCTATCATGACTGTGAAGATCTTATCTTCTATCACCACATAATAACCTGCTCAGGAAATCTTTTCCCTAGAGAGAGAGAGATATACCTGGGTTGTTTGCGAGAGAGTAACCAGCAGGCAAAAATTGTCATGGCTTGAGTCAGAACTGGTTCCCTGCAGGCAGCCTTGCTTGTACTTGCTTCTGATCACTCAACTGGATGCCTGTGGCTGAAGGTAAGGGCTGGAGACCAGAGCTGTGCCCCGCTGCTAGTGGTCCTGGTCAGCGTGCACCCTCTGGGGGGGGGAGCTGTGCAGCACTGGGCTTGCAAGAGAGAGGAAAGGAACGCGGCAGCTGGAACCCCTCGAAGGGAGGGTGAGTCAGCAGCAAATTCATACGCTTGGGGTGTCAACCGGTGCCTGTTGGGACAGATGCCACACGAGAGGAGGTGGTGTTTGCTGAAAGCCCTGCATCCGCGCGTGTGCCTGGTGTTTGCTCAATACCTGTGTATATTTTGCAACAAAAGGCTATGTATCTGTGTGATGCTCTGTGCATCACACAGATACAGACTCAATTCCCAGATGGTGGTTGTGCTTGATCTTGAAAGAAACACAGCAGCGACAGGGAAAGAGTCTTGCTAAAGCCTCCCTTCCCTCAAACCACCTTGCTGAAGCTGGTGCAGGAGCCCTGTGGGGACCAGATGCATCTGCCATTGGCCCTGGAGGAGAAACAAATGAAGATGTTCATTTTGGGTGCAGCAGGAATCCTTGAGGGCAGGGGGCCCAGTTCATACCTCAGGATTGTTTCATACTCCCTCCACTTTGGTTTTGTCACTTGTCTGAGGGAGGAGAAAGGTTTCCACGCAGAGGTGGGGTCTAGAAGATGCAGTGGTGGGATGCTGAGGGCATCTCCCTTTTGGGAACATGTTGGCAAGGGCAGGAGCAATGTAGGGCTCCTTCATGTTGTGTCCAGAGCCCTGGAGCACATCAGTACTCTGGGCTATCCTGTGGGCTGACCCTGAGGCTGGGAAGAATCAGGTGAACTCCCATGTCTTACGAGTTTGATATTGCATTGGGAATCTTTTGCACAGAGCCTGCACTGTCTATCCCGGCCACTGAGGTCTGAGGTTTCACATGGCTGAGAGTGATGAAATGAGAGTGAAATGGAGTTGCTAGAGAAAATGAAAAGCACCTTAGCCTTGGAGGGTGATTCATGTGATGTTGGGACAGAACCATGGTGTCCAATTCCATCTCTCCCAGACCTCTCCTATTCCCAGTGGTATTGCACAGATTTGGGCAATTGGGTATACAGCAGGCATGGAGTTACCCTGTGCGGGCTCTTTGCAATGCTGTGTGGACACACGGATCCACTCCTGGGATTGCTGTGGCCACTTGAACCAGAGGAGGAGGAGGAGGAAGAAGGCTTCCCAGCATCTGCCCCTGGCCCAGGAGACTCAGTGTTTGGTCAGGCCGGCTGGTGCAAGCCCCTGCACGCCCTGGGGTACAGCTCAGTCACGCTGCCCTGGGGTGCCTCCCCGCCCGGCTCCACCCACAGACACGACTGAGGGCCAAAATTAAGCCTATGGGACCTCTTCTCAGCCGTGATCAGGCTTCTTTCAATCACCCCCATCTTCTCCTCTTTCTCGACCCCCCGGCTCCATCCAGAACCAGTCCCACACCCGCGGTGGCCAGGCTACCATTTCCGGGGACCCTGAACCAAAACCCTTCTCCTTACGCTCCTTCTCTCTGCGGACAGAGCTGGGGAGGCTGCACCCTGCCCGGAGAGACACCCCCCTCGCCGTGCCTGGGCGGGGCACCGGCTGGGCGGCCAAGCCGGGCACCCCCTTCCCCCGCCGGCCTGGCGGGAGGTGAAGTCGGGTGCGTTTCAGAAGAGAAGTCGCTGGCGAGCCACATCCTTCCGGAGAGCAGCTCCAGCCCGGGACTGGGGAGCGGGGCGGGGGGGTGCAGAAGGACGGGACAACACGCAGAGAAAAACCCTTCCCCGGCTCGCCCAGGTGAGGAGCAGCCGGAGGGTCTCAGACACGGGGAGGGCCCCCCCCGCGCCGGTGAGTGCGACCGCCACCGCCGGGGGCGGGCGGGGCTGGGCTGGGCTCTGCATCGCCCAGGGGGCTGCCAGGTCCCTCCCAGCCGGCTGCAGGAGGGAGGGAGGGAGGGAGGGAGGGAAGGTGCAGCGGGGTGGGGAAAGCGCTTCAGACACACCTGCCGGGGCGGTGAGACGGGCGGCGGCGGCGCGGAGCGGGGCGCGGAGCGGGGCGCAGCCCCCCCGGCGGCGGGGATGGCGGGTAAGGGGCGAGCCCCCGGCCGGGGAGAGCGGGGGACGGGCGCTTCTCCCCGGGCCTTACGGAGCCCTCGGGGGCGGCGTGGCCCCGCTGTGCCCCCTCTCCCGCGGAGGCTGTTGCGGCGCCCGTCGGCATCGCCTCGGGGTGGCCGGGGGCGTGGGTTTCGCACGGGCCCCGGCGGGGTGTGGGGGGCTTGTGTGTTTGCTCCTCTCTCCTCCTCTTTCCCAGCCAACTCCTCAGGGTGGGCCTCCGGCTCGCCATTCCTCGAGGAGCGCCTTCGGGCTGCCCCAAGGGGGAAGCGCTGCCTCCCCCCCGGCCCCCGGCCTGCAGGGGCCGCGGTGGACGGGAGGAGGGGTACCCCGGCCAGGAGGAGGGGGACCGCGAAGCTGGTCGCTGCTTGCACAGCCGGCTTGGGTTTCTTAGAGAAACACTTTGATTTAAAGGCATAAATCAGCTGCCGAGGAGCGGGGCTCAACACAGCGCAACTTCTGTGACCTGCTGTTGCGTCCGTCTTCTGCATACTTACAGCCCTGTGGCCAGCGAGCCTGTCCCACATGAGAGAGATCAGTTTCTGCAAGAAATGCAGTTTCTTTTCTTTATTGAACCTAGGACAATCCAGATCTGTATCGGTATTTAAGCTCCTAAGCCCTTTGGTGCTGGAAATCAGACATTTGAGTATCTTTTGTGGATTCAGCAATTCTCTCTTCTTGTTACCCTTCATCCAGTAGACCCTGAGCCTCCTATATTTTTACCTGGAGGATTAACTTCTGCACAGCTTTCTCAGCCGTCCTCCTTGCTGTGCTAGTTGACTGTCTGAAATGGTTGATATTCTCACCACAAGAAAGAAAAAAAGAAAAAAAAAAAAAACAAAGAAAAGAGAGTGGGAGATTTTCTTCCCTCTGCCTTTGTACAACATGAACCTCTACACTGCCCCCGGGGATGTTTGTGTGACTGGGGTAGGAAAGCTGGACTTGATACCAGCACCAGATCAGGAGGTAACGGTGCACACTGGGGAGGAGAGATGTCTTCTAGGTCTCAGAAGCTCTTTGCTGTGCTTTGCCTTGCCAGCTCAAAGGATTTGTGCTGGCCTGTGAAGCAGATTTTATTTCTCAAGTGAAAATCAATAACACTTGTTGAGTTGATACACAGCTGGCAAGAGAGCTCCTTGCACGTACCCGCTCCATCACAGCTTGTAGGACTTAATGGAGCAGGTTCACCACTGCTCTAAGGGTTTTCGGTCCATTGACTTCAGGGGGTCCCTCTTGCTTTATTTGGTTGACAGAGGGATTGCCTAGTTGCTATGTTCTTCCAGGGCTCCACATGGATGTGTGGAAGGTAGAAGATATGCTTTTGCGATTCTCCTTTGGCTCCAGTACCTGTAGCCAAGGTGCTCCATGGGATGGTGCCCTTGAAAACTTCAGTTTGGTCACTGATGCTTGGGGCATGCAGGGCACATGGATCCCCAGGGAAACACTCCTCTCCAACCCCAGTATGAGAGAATGTGTCCCAGACTGTGAAAACTCTTGCTTCTGAGAGTTTCCCATTCTCGGGGATGGGAAAAAGGGAGGATGTGTGATGGTCGGGGGCATTTAAGAGTGCTTCAGGGATGAAGAAGACATCTTCCCTAGACTTCCTACTGCATATGCTCCTAACTTCTTTATGCACCACTGCCTTCTGCCTCCTGCATATCTAAGGCCCTGAGTGAATGCTCAAGATCCTTCTGGACCAATTTGTATGTAAAATGGCTCCTGATGTATCTGAGTCCCATTTATAAGACTACCAAATCTTTTGCAGGATCATACCTCGGCTTGTTCTCCCATGCCTGCTCATGCCTTTTACTCTGTGCTCCTCCATCATTCCTGAGACCTTCTGGTTCCTTTTATCCTTCCAGCCCTGGAGAATGCCTCTCTCCAAGCCTGCAGCCTCTCGGAGCAGGAGGAGGAAGAGGACACCATTTGGGAAAAGATTGAGAGTGCGCGGCACCAGCTGACCCGCTCCCTGAACCCTGCGAAGCTCACCCCATACCTGCGCCAGTGCCGCGTGATAGATGAGCAGGATGAGGAAGAGGTGCTGAATTCATGCCGATTCCCTTGCAAAAGCAACCAGACAGGTGGGAGAAAGCACAGACTTGCACTTAGATGAGCCTGGTTTGTGGGGGACAACCTGGTGTGTGGTAGTGTGGCCTCTTGGTCCCTCCCACTGCAGTGCTATCCTGGCTTTGTTGTTCTCTGGAATGCTTTGCAGCCAGACCTCCATCTTGTCCTCTGTGGGCCTCCCCCTGGGTGCACACAGACGAGGGCAATGCTCCCACCCTGTTCCCTCCTCCAGCCATTCCCATTCTTGTGGATGGAAGCAGAACTGGTAGAGATGCTATTTCGTATCACGAAGCTGGTCTATGCTGTTTTCTCTCTGGTTTGCAGGGAATTCATCCTAGCTCTTTATCCTTTCTTCCAGGTTACCTGATGGACATCCTCCGGCGCCGTGGGAAGCGAGGCTATGAAGCCTTCCTGGAGTCTTTAGAGTTTTACTACCCAGAGCACTACACTCGGCTAACAGGGAGGGAGCCAGCCCAGCGCTGCTCTATGATCCTGGGTAGGGTCAGGTGCTCCTCCTCCTTTCAGCTGCTGCTTGCACGGGAAGGGCCAGAAATCTGTGCATGTGCGTGCATAAAGCACATAAAGTTCATGCTACCAGTGTGCAAGCAACTCTGGCAGCTCTGTGCTCTGGATCTGGCAGGGAGGGGGCCAAATGTCTGTGTGTAATGGACTGTGGTGCCGTAAGCCTGGGACAAGAAGGGCTGCAAACCCACAGGAGAGCTTGGCACCCCTTTGTTGGAAAACAGAGCATTGGGCAAATCTGCAGGCTGGTTTTTTGTGGTTAACCCTGTCTCAGCAGCCAGAACCAGAATCTTCTTTGTCTCCCCCCAGATGAGGAGGGCCCTGAGGGACTAACTCAGTTTCTGATGATGGAGGTGAAGAAGGTGAGGGCTCAGCGGAAAGAGCACCTGCTGAAGGAACACCAGCTCCAGGTGAAAAACCAGGCATTGGAACAAGAGCAGGCCCGGCTGGAGCAGCAGCTGCAGGAGCTCCTGAAGGTGCAGGAGCGTTGCCAGCGGCTGAGAGAGGAGTGGGACACCAACAGCGTGGAGCTGCTGAGACTGAAGGATGAGAACTACATGATGGCCATGCGCTATGCACAGCTCTGCGAGGAGAAGAACATGGCTGTGCTGCGGAGCAGGGACCTGCAGCTGATGGTACAGCCCCAGGGAGTGGGAGGGTTGGTGGTGGGAGGTGGTGGGGATCTGATGGCTGAGAGGGATGCACACAGATGTCCCTGTGTGGTGGTCCCTGAGCGTGGAGGAACTGATGGCAGGCGGGATGTGCGTTGGGGTGCATGCCCCTGCTCTTGAGGGGGAATGTGCCCTGCAGAGCGGCCAAGTTGTGGGCACAGTGCAGGAGGCTGGCCACTGCCCTGGGGCAGCTGGAGATGTATCATCAGCTCCTGCCACAGCTGGAGATACATCACCTAGAGGAGCAAGAAGCAACTCCTCAGAGGAGCTGCCAGGGCAATGCCTTCCCTGGCATCTCTTGGCTTTCTCAGCCTGGCCGTTGGCACCATGAGATGCCCTGTTTGCTCCTGCACGAGCTCGCTGTCCTGCGCTGCCCGCTCTGCTGTTGAGCGCCTGCACTGTGTCTGGGCAGCACAGGCATGCAGCAGGCAGCTGATTCGGTCAAGCTGTGTGTTTGTATTTACTTCTTCCCTGGGAAAGGGCTTGCATTTTCCTCTTTCTGGTGAGGATGGTGGCTGTGCAGCCACTCATACACAGGGCCCTGGTGTGTGTGCTGCCTGGAGCTGCCCAGCTCATAGGAGCGTTTTGGCCCAGACTCCATACCCCCTGCCACTCCCCACCGCCTCCTCATCTCTCTCATGACGTTTAGGAGACTCATGCCCTGCATACCTGAAGGAATTTGTGACACTGCACTCTAGCTGCCAAGCTTTCACCTCCAGCAAACACGCACCCATTTCCTGCCTGGGCAAGGACAGCCTTACCTTGAACCTATTAATAACCCAGTTTTCTCAGTGCTCTGCTGCCTCCTGGCTTTCTCCCTACCAGTCTGGGCCTGGGCCTCTCACTCAGCCCGGCAGTTACCTTTCATTCCTCATTCTGGTCTGCCAGTGCCAGGATCCTCCCCTAACTTTTATCTGGTATTCTTGCCAGGGCCGGCTCCCCTGGGCCTCCTCTGAGCAGGGAGGTGAATTGCTTGTGGGTGACTGTGTGGTGAAGAAATCCCCCTGGAAGCAGGGTGGGCTACCAGGTCCCAGCCTGTCTTCCCCTCCTGACTCCAGGGTCCAGAAGTGACTGGTCCCTGAAGGTCATTCTAGGCTTTTTGTGCAGATTTCCAGAAGTAATCCAGTTCCCAAGTCCCCCCTTGGTGATTCTGGAAATGCTGCTTAGTGCTCAGTGGCTTTGATAGGTTTCCCCTGCCCTGTTTGTTCTCAAAGCCTTACCTGGCGGTGAAACTGCTTCTCTGATCAACCTCATCAGTCATTACAGGGCTGTGAGGACCTCCCTTACTCTTAAAAGTAACTGACCTCCTCCCCTGTCTCCAGTGACATGTTGGTGGAGGAGTGTGAGAGCAGGCCAGGGTGTGATGATGCACCTGTGGCATCCTTCAGCCTCTGGCAGTTTAAGCCTCATATGCTTCCCAGGCCAGAGGTGGCCTCCCCTCACTGAATGGTCTGTGGTGGATTTTTCTGCTGCAACTTTGTTTCTCAGCTGTTCTAGGAGCTGGGAAGCCTTTGCCATACTCTGAGCTGCTGGCCCTGGCAGCACACCAGAGGCCCCTGGTCCACCCACAGACAGGGCCAGCTGCGCTGGGGATGCCCCAGGTTGCAAGAAAGTTGTTGCACGGAGAGAGGATCCTGAGACTGAATGCGCTTACACAAGTGCCTCTTCCTCCTTTGCCCTGCAGGGAAAAGCTTTTGTGTGCAGCTGTGCTAACTTCGGCCCAATGGCAGGGGCCAAAATGTACTTCTCGTGGTTGCCCAGCCCTTGCTTTGCTTGCCTCCAGACCCTTTTTCTGCCCAGCATCCTCTCTGCTTCACTCTCCTGCTAAAGCAGAGGTTCAGGGCCGTATGGGTCAGACTATGTTTCTTCCCTGGGTTGCAGGTGGACAAGCTGAAATGCAAAGTGACCAGCTTAGAGGAGGAGTGCAGCCTGCTGCGGAAACAGGTGTCTGCGCCGCCCCAGCGAGAGGCAGAGGAGCGGGGCCACCCTGATGCTGTGTCCGAGCTGTGGGCTGAGAACCAGCGGCTCACGGCATCACTGCAGGAGCTGCAGGGCATGTTGCAGGTACCTGGCAGGGTAGGCTCCAGGTCACCTCCTTTCCTGGGGCACCCCCAGTGCTGGTGACATAGGCACTGGAAAGATGGGGGAAATCACTGTCCTGGGCTGGCTGTCCCTTCCTCTGAGCCTATTGCTTAGCTGTGGTGGCTGCCATTGCTTTGTGACTCTTAGATGTGCTCACAAGTGTGACTTTGTGCCTTGGAGCACGCAGCACATTAATGCAGGAGTGATGGTGGCAGTCTGCCTGTCACTGCCTTGGTCTAGTGCTCCCTTTGTACCTGTGGTGCAGTGACAGTACCCTCTCACCTCCTAGACACCTGGCGAGGGCCCAGTGCCAGGCTCTGAGCAGATCCTGCTGGACATCCTGGAGCATGACTGGAAGGAAGCTCAAGATGACCGGCAGGATCTCTGCCAGAAACTCAACTCCCTGCAGAACGAGCTACAGTGGGCCGAAGAGCTGAGGGATAAGGTATAGCATCCATCACTGTTCCTGTCCCCACACACTGAGCAGGGCCTGGAAGAGAGGGGAGGGGAGGGGCTGGGAAGCCACAGCAGTTGGTTCCAGGAGGGCTAATGCTTGCTGCTCGCTGTTGCCAGTACCTCCAGGAGGTGGAAGATCTGCAGCTGAAGTACCGGACGCTGCAGAAGGACTGTGATCTCTACAAGCATCGTATGAACACAGTGCTGTTGCAGCTGGAGGAAATTGAAAAAGAACGGGACCAGGTAAATTGCACTCCCTGCTGGCTCTCCACCTCCCAGCAGGACTAAGGCTTTTGTCTCTGCTCTGGATACCCGCTCCTTCCCCAGTGGATCTCCATCCATGCCAGGGTGGGAGCTGGGGATTAGTTCTCTGCCTTTTCTCACTCTCAGCCTGGCTCCTTGCAGGCAATCCAGAGCCGCGATGGGGTGCAGCTACAACACTCCCAGAGCCTTATCGAGAAGGACCAGTACCGCAAACGCGTGCGGGCCCTGGAGGAGGAGCGGGACAAGCTCCTAAGCAAGCTGAGCCAGGCAGAAGGGCTGAACAGCACGCTGGAGGCACAGCTGCAGCGCTGCCAAGGCAGCCGCAGCCTGGGCAAGGTGAGGGTGGCTAGAAAGAAGGGGAAACAAAGAAGGCAGGGAGGTCAGGGCTGATTTCTGTGGGATGCAATGGGATAATGGAGTCTCTTCTCTCCCAGATGTGCAGCTCTTCCCACTCCCTCTGCTCCAACCTCAGTAGCACCTGGAGCCTTGTAGACAACCCTACCAGCTTTACAACTGGACTTGTGGATGCTCTGGGGGTTTCTGTTATCCCGTTCCCAGGGGATTCAGCGATTCAGAGCATGGTGAGCACTTTCCCATGAGAGGCTGACCCTCAGCTGAGGGCAGTGGGGACCCACGCTTCTCAGAAAGGGCACAGAGGCATTGCAGCAGGTTCACTGTGGGGCTGTGACTCAGTGGAAGACTGGGCATGGAGTGGTGTGTAAGGTGGGAGCAGATCCCAGGCACAAAGCTTTGCTCTCTGTCTCTGACAAACCAGCCAAGCTGCACCAAACTGTGTAGCACTCAGCTGGGTGGGAAAGAGGGGAAAGCGAAACTCTTTTTGTTCCATATGACACCCTAGAAATGAATGGCCTCATGTAACATGTTATCCTCCCCAAAAAGCTGTTTAATCTACACATGCTGGGAAAGAAATCCTGGATCTTTTGAATCCTGTAGCAGCATCATATTGTTTTCAAGGGAGTCAGGTTCTTTCTTTTGACTCTTTGAACTTTCATCCTAGAGCACCCTAAAATGGCCAGTCCCACAGATTACTCAAAGCTCTGGGTGTGTGGTGGCTAAAAGTGAGATATAAGGACAAGGTTGGATATTCCCTTCATCTGTTGCTACTTCCACAGCTTGTACATTGCAGAAAGATGGGGATGCAGTGTCATGCATCTCCATCTGTGTTCTTTTCTTGGGAAAACAAGGTGCCCCTGGGTGTTTGGAGGCATGTGGATGGTCCCTAAGGAAGCATGTGGTACCTGAAGAGCTGTTTGCAACCTGGTGTGAAGGGAGGGGAGAGGTGGTGCTGGGTGTTGGTGTTAGCAGGCATCTCTCTTTCGCTCTGCCCAAGGAGGTGACTCCCGACAATGAGAAGGATATCAACCGTCTTTCCACCTTCCCCTTCCCCCCTTGCATCGGCTCCATCCTCCGTCGGCAGCGGGAAGATAGGTGCATGCCCTACAAAAGGTGATTGCTAGAGGCTGCTTGAGTCTGTGTCTCCTCTGTAGGGCTTGTGGGGGCCAGGGAGAACAGGCTGGCAGGGGAGGAGGGGACCTGGAGTGGGGACTGAGAGGGGGAAGGCTGGCTGGAAGCTGTGTGCTGGCTGGGGGTGTGCTTCTGGGGTAGTGGGGAAAGGCTGAGGGGGTGGGGTTGATGAGAAGCAAACAGGCTTTGGAAAAGCTGCTGCCTTACAGCTCCTCTTTGTGTCTTCTTTGTAGCTTGTCCTGTGGCTCCTTTAGCAGCATTGAAGATGCAACAGGTACCAGGGTGGGGGCTTTCCCCAAAGGGCTTAGCTCAAAAGAAGTGGTGGCTGTGGGGAGAGGGGTTGGACAACTGACCCTCCCTCATGCCTTTAGTTTGTGCACCTCACTGCAAGGTCTCTGCACCCACAGCAGGGTGCTATGGACCCACATGTCCCCCTGTGCCTTGCCAGGCACAGCAGCTGGAGAAGCTGGCTTTTCCTCTGCAGAGCAGGTAGCTATTCACGGCAGCTCTGTTTAATTCATGGAGCTGAGTTGATGGAGAACTTGATCTGAATTTAGGGGAGTAGGTAACAGAAGAGAGAAATACCTTTGCCCTGGGGTGTTATTGAATATTCCCTTCATCTGCTACTACTTAAGTGATGTGTTGTAAATCTCCTGGAGTGGAGCTCTTGGTGCTGGCAGGTTCTGTGGTGGGTGTTGGTGGCTGATCTCCAGGCACATCCAGGTGGTCCTGGCTGCTGCTGCCTTCTGACTGAAATGCTGATGAAGGGAGCAAAGATTTGCTTGTTCTCAGAAGACATGGAAAACCCTTTCTGGGAGGGTGACTGTTCAAAGCCTCCCTGCAGCCTCAGTTTCCTAGTGAGATGCTAGAAAATGCCCAGGAGGGCAAGGAGACCCATGCCGCCCTGAGAACATGAGCTCCCTGCAGCGCTCGGAGAGGTGATGTGCCCCCTCTCTCCCTCTTGCTCTCTTTCCTAGGCAGTGGTTTTGCTAGCGCCTCGCTTGGGGCCTTCTCCTCTTCTTCCAGCAGCACCTACGCCAGGGTGAAGTCGGAGATCTGCTTATCCACGCTTCCCAGCCGTGAGGAGGTCACCCGGAGGTGACTGCTGCTCTCTGAGCTAGGCACTCTGAGGCAGCTGCTTGGAGGGAGATTTTGTGGTGCTGGGGAACCATGCTTGGGAGATCCTTCCTTTCTGCCTCCCCGCCTTGCGGGCTCTTTCTCGCTAGTGGGAGAAGAGAGAAATGAAGATCCCATAGTCCTTGCTTCCTAGCAGGACTCCAGTTTTTTTGTGCTGTCCCATTTGTTATGGCAGGGGTGGGGATGTTGCCTGGGGCTGGACACACATTTATCTAGGTGGGGACAGGACTGTGGGAGCCCAGCTTGGCTTCGGTGTTGGGGCTGGTGGGATGGAAGGGGCTGTGGGGATTTGTAAGCTCTATGTGTATGCCCTGGTGATGGCTGTGAATCATGAGCTCTGTACTGCAGTGCTCAGTATAATAAACACCCTGTAGCTGGATACAAGGCGTGGGGGGACTGGTTCTTAGGAAAGGCAGCAAACTTCAGTTGCTGGATTTGGCGTTTCTCCTTGTCAGGTCACTGGTGGTACAGCTCACTAGCATGGCTCACCCCAGCAACCCCTCACCCCAGGAGAAGAGGCTTGGAGCAGACATCTCCATCCTTGGAGGGAACAGGACAGGGATTTACGTCCAGTGGGTCAAGCCAGGCTCACGAGTCGAGGATGCGGGACTCAGGGAGGGGTGCCGGCTCATTGAGGTGAGTCTGGGAATGGGCTCACTTTGTGGGTTTGCAGGGCACCTGGAATGATGCAAGGAGTGTGGAGTGATCTCCAGTGCAAGCTGACCTCTACCCAGCTTGAAGTCCACTTCCATTTCTCTTGTTTCTCAGGACCGTTTGCTGCCTAGAGCTTTATGCAGCACAAACATCCATCCATGTCTCATGGCACTTGCATGTACTTATGCATGTAAAAATGCTGAAACCTTCTGAAACACTTCCTTCAGCTGTGGGAGGGGAGAAACAAAAAGGAGTAACACAATTAAGATGGCAATATGGCTATGTGTCCCTGGAGTTGTCTGTCACCTTGTAGTATTTCAGAGCAGTTTGCATCCTGCACATGCCCGTTGCAAAGCAATCAATTCTAGAGCAAGATTTCTCAGGCCTTCATGACCCTCCTGAGCTATAGAGAATAATTGCTCTGAAGAAAGCTCCTAGAGGGAGGGAAGGACATTTGTTTTGACAAGAATGACACCACTTGAAATACAGCTACACTACTTGAATTAAAATCCCACCTGTAATTGAAAATAAACCAGCCCTCCCGCCCCCACTCTCACACGTGTTCATGCACACACATTTGCTTTCAGAGCAGCCCTGCATCTGGACTGGGTGGTGGCTGGCAGCAGGTATTTCAGAGGCAGACTTGAGGATGACTTGTCCTTGGGTAGAGCTTTCCCTGGGCCTGCCTTGCTCTGTAACATCTCTTGTGTAACCCTGATGGGTGAGAGAGCTGGGGGGGAGTCTGCTCTTCCAGCCCTTGGGTCTAACAGCATTGAGTCCTTGCTAGCTGAGGGTGCCGTCGCTGAAGGAAGAGGTCCTTTCCCTGGAGAACTGCACGCAGGAGGTTGCCTACCTCAGCCTGTTGCATTGGGATGAGCCCTCTAATCTCATCTTTCAGCAGGACCTGGAAGGTAAGGCCCTGGCAGCTGGGTCTCCTTTGAGCCTGAGCTCTCTGCCTCCCTTTCCAGACCCTCCACCCAGCCCTGGAGGTAAATGTCAGTTATTCTCTCTCCTCTCCTGTTTGGTCCTAGGCCACCATGTCTGACACAGGGGTTGGCCGTAGCTCCAGTAGCTTTCCCTGTCTGATGTGACTTGTGCATCCTCTGAGTTACAGGATGGAGGTACAGACCTTCTGTCTGTTTGCCTCCTCTGCACCCCTGACCCCAATCCGTAGCATCACAGCTGTGCTGGGGACCTGGCTATCTTATCGGTGACAGTTGTCTCCTGTGTCCTTGCCTGTGGTGACCTATATCTTCTGCTCCAGGATACCAGCCTCTGCGGGAAGCTCTGGAAGAAGGGAAGAAGTTTTCTGGAGACTCATTCTACGTACGCACCAACCTGACCCTCCTGGAGCCGTCAGACCCATATGCACTGTGTGTCAAGTGTCGGGAGATTCTCCACGTCACGGACACCATGCACAAAGGGCGGCTGGAGTGGTATTGCTCCCGTGTCGATCCCTTGACCATGCGGGACCTGGACAAGGGGACAGTGCCCAACTACAGCAGGTAAAGGAGGAGGAGGAAGGCAGAGCGTACCCCATTTATCTGTGGTGAGCATTGCCTAGGAGTCCCGAGGGGTACAGACTGGCCTCTCGATAGTGTGGGCTGCCCAAACCTTGTATAGGGAACCAGTGTGGTAGTGTTTGGGTGCCCTTGAGAGACTGGGAGGTTGAGTGAGGGCTTTGATATGCCTGTGCTTCAGCAGGTCTGTGGGGTTTGGTGAAGGGGATCACAGCAGGCTACGGTCCCTGAAGGCTCCAGAGTTGCTTGAGTGCAAAGTCTTTGTCTTTCAGGGCTCACCAGCTTTTGAAGATCCAGGAGAAGGGTCAGATGCCTGGGCAGCAGAAGGGCCACAGAAATAATGTAAGCCAAAGAAGCCAGCAGTGAGAGCTCTGTGTGTGTGTGCCTGTGGCCACCCCACCACCTTGGCACGCAATCTGCCCCACTCTGTTGGTAAACCAACTCATATAGAGGTGTCAGCTGGGTTAGCAAGCAGAGCAGGGGCTTATAGCCCAGGCAGTGTTACTGCTCTGTGGCTGCTTTCCTACCCCCTCTCCACTTCCAAGACTGAGCCTGATGGGCCCATGGACCCAGTCCCATGCTTTTTGTATGTGTGCTCCATCCCGTTTGCCAGTGAGTGTTTGCAGCTCTGTGTGTGTGTGTGAGAGAGAGAGAGAGGGAAATGGTCTATGCTCTCAGCCTTACTGCCATCACTTTCTCCTCAGCTAAAGAAACGGGCCTTGGACCAACTGCGCCTGGTGAAATCCAAACCGCAGAGGAGCCCACAGGAGCCCCCTCAGCAGCTGTGGCTGGACCCCTGCTCAGGTTAGCTGTTACCCCTGCGCCTGCCCCATCATCCTTGGAGACCCAGTCGTCCCCTGTGGGCACTGAAGGGGCATTGTCATCTGGGATGCCTCAGTCTCTCTGCCCAGGATCCCTCTTATAACTCTGCTAACAGGATTTTGGGAAGCCTTGCATATTTAAAGCCCCTGCTACTTTTCCCTAGTTTTCTGGGGCTTTCCATTGCTTCTGTGGTTCTTGGGGTCATCTAACTTTTTGTGGAGAATAAACTGGTGTGTAACTCAAGGGAGTCCCAGGAAATGGGCAAGGAGGGGCTACAGCCAGGGTATCTGCCCATAACCAGGGTTAGGATCTCTCCTAGGACATAGGATGGTTGGTAGGCACCTCCATGAGTCAGGATGAGAGGATGGTACAGGAAGAATGCGATGGTCTGTGGGCCGCTAACAGGCTGGTCTCCCATGTTCTCACCTTTGTCTTTCTCTTCTTCATTCCTGTCTTCCAGACTTGGACATGAACCTGAAGCCTTACAGCCTGGTGCGTCCTGTGGTGGTCAGAACACCCCGTCCTGTGGTGCTGTCACCTAACTGCATTGCACCACGGCTCATCAGGAACCTTCTGGACTTGCCCACTTCTCGCCTGGACTTCCACGTGTGCCCAGCAGGTAGGCAGCAATGAGTGGCTGAGATGTCCAGGGCTGTTTTAGGAGCCTGGGGCTGAGTGAGGTGAAGTACGCAAGTCTCCTACTTCTGAGGGCTGCTTTCCCATTTTACTTTCTGCCACTTCTTAGCCATACAGTGGGAAGCTAAGATGTTGCTCAAATAGGTCTCTTCTGTGGAGGCCTCGGTCAGCCCAGTTCAGGGAAGAGGTGCTTTTAGTCTTCGAAGTATGTGATGTGGTCTCATGGGACTCTTGGAAAGCACATGAGGTGTCTCTTCAGTGGCTAAGTGTGGGGGTCTCTCAGTCTTCCCAGACAATACCTGTTGACAGGTCACCTCTTTGGGCTGAGTGCAAGATGTTCCCTCCTGTTTTCAACTATGTCCTATCCCTTTGGCCCACAGGGAAGCCAACCCTCCCTTCTGGTCTCCTGGGGCATGGGGATCCTCTCTCTTTCCTTGAGTGGGTGGTGGTGGCATTGCCTTTCTTGTCTGTGTGACTGTTCCCAGAGATGAAGCCCCTGGCTGAGGTGGGATCTGCAGGTTGACTTCATACCAGCTCTTCTTCCACAGGAATGAGAGGATCCAGCCTTAGTGCTGTTGTCCCCTTCCTTCTGCCAGCAGTGTGAGGCTGACACACTGGTGCAGAGGCTGCTGGGGAAAGGGCTTTTCTCCCATGGGGAATTTTTGCAGAGGACTACTTCTTCTTTCCTTCTTCCTCCTTCCTTCTCCATCTCTCTCCTTTCCCCATGTTTAGTGTTTTCCCTTTGCCAACTGTGGGACTGAAAAATGAGTCAGTATATTTTTTGGAGGGTGGTGATGGAGGTAGTGAAAAATCTCTGGTTTGCTGAAGAAGGATGGCTCTGCAAATTTTGACCACTGGGCTTCTCATCTGAGTGACTTGGCCATATATCCTGTTGTACTGAGCCCTCTGCAGGGTCCCCCTCACATTGCATGGGGGCATGCTTTGAAGCCATTACTGTGGCTGGGAATTTACACCGAGGGCAAAAACTCCGTGCTCCCCTGTCAGTTTTGCCTGTTGTGAGGGAAGGAAGGTGATCTGGGAGCCCCGAGCCATTTCTCTTTTCTTCACTGCCTGTGTTTTCCTTTGGAAAACTCCCCAGCCAGTGCAAAGTTAGTGTAAGACAGCTGATCTTCCACAGGAGCCTGCTCCTTCTAAAGGAGACAGATGGCTTTGCAGGATCCAGCTCTACCTGGAAAGTACCTGCCACCAGACAGAGGCAGCAGAGGATGCCCAGGCAGCCTGGGGCTTAGGAGAGCTGGAATGTGCTCTGGACCCAGTTCCAAACATGCCTTCTCCTAAATACATAATTTCTGTCTTAGGGGTGCAAAGCTCCTAAAACCCTTCCTTGTTAGGTTCTCTGTTCATGTTTCAGTGGCAGTGTGTGTAGCTGTCTAGGGCAGCATGGTCAGCACCCGCTTCAACCATGCTGGCCTGCAGAGCCTGTGGCTCCCAAGTGAGGTCTCTGTGTGTGTGCATTGTGTCATCTTCTGTTGGGAGTTACTGGGGGTACCTGCCATCTCTGCCCCCAGTTCTCTGTCTCAGCGTCACCTCTCTGCTGCTGTCCTGCCTGGCATTGGCTCAGCTGCTGGGTGTTGTCCTCCCACCTTCGAGCAGGGGGAGATGGCTCAGGCTGCCACCAGCAAAAGGAGGTTCAACTTGCCCCCATCTTCCTCCCACTCTCCCACACCAAGATGAATGCTCCTCTTGCTTCCCCAGCCCTACCACTCACTGGAGCCATCCATAAGCCCATGCAGCTCACAGACCCCACAGAAAACCTACCTGGCAAAATAAAGGGATTATTTTTCTGCCATACTCTCTTAAGGAAGGGGTGGTACAGTGTGGCAATGGGGAAGCGGGGGATAATGTCTATGAGCTAGCTTAGGCTGCTGCGGTACTACAAGTGCTGCTCTTGCCCTGGAAGGTGTCTTCGGCTGTGATATCTTGCTTGTTCTGTATGCAGAAAGCTGCAGGAGATCCATGCCAACGTGTAATGTTGTATAATTAGACTCGCTCTCCAGAATCCATAAACACTGAACTTGATAAGCATCAGCACAGCAGCAAATGTGCAGTATCTGAGGTAGAAAGTACATGCAAGAGGGAGAAGGGGCTGACGTCTCCCTTTTTATCTTGGTTCACAGAGAAGCTGGCAGAAGGGGATCCCAGTGCACCCCATGCTCAGGAGCACCCCGTGTCTAGAAGTGTCCCTGAGGACAGGAAGGAGAGTGGGCGAATCCGCATGATCCGGGAGGCGATGGAGAAGGTGCTGAGCTGTTTGGTGTGGGGAGCAAGGGCCAGGATGGAGCACCCTGTTCAGATTGGAGGACAGGAGGGGACAGCTGAGTGGGCAAAGAGGGAGGGTGATGTGGGGATAGAGAAGGAGCTGCTTGCTTGGGCTCTGTGTAATTTGGAGAGTGTTTTAGGTGCTGTGGGGTTGTGGAGCAGCAGATACGAACTTTTCTCTGAGTGTCTGTTGGGCTCAGGTGAAAGAAATGGCAACTGGGGATTTGTGAGGGAGGCAGTGGGAAGTGCCATACACAGAAGTGACCTCGCTGCTCTCACATTCTTCATTTTCACCAAAGTGGCAACAGCTCTGCTGAAGGCAGACAGAGAAATGTGGGGCTGTGGGTGACAGTGATGACAAAGGGGATGTGAAGATGGGCTGTGGCTGAGCAAGGGGTCTGGTGGGCTCTTGGGTTGGTTCGGCATTGATGGAGTGGGTGACCCTGCTCTTTAATTCTCCTCTTGCCACTGTCTATAAATCCCACATTTAATGGAATTACTATTGGAAAAGCAATGATATTTCACAGTATGGGGTTTGATTTAATATAACTGTCATGGGCTGGGGTTATTTTTTCTCCATTTAAATCAGTAAATCTATTCAATTTCCCTTCCAGAATAAACACTGTCTGCTAGAGCTGGGAGTTCACAGTGTGAGGGATCTAATTAAAAGTGAAATATACCCCATCGTTATCCATGTCGAGGTCACTGAGAAGAATGTTAGAGGACTCAGGTAAGAAAAGACAGAGTGGCATGGATGAAGGGTATTGCAGGAGGAGAGAGAAGCCCTTTTCTCTGTTCAGAGGGAGAGACGAGGATCGGCGTGAGAGCACTTGCTGTGTGTGTCGGGGTTCGCCGCTGTGAGGGAAAAAAGGGCAGGAAAATCAGCTTTTTGTACATGTGAGGGAGTTCCTGGGTGTTTTTGCCACCCCATCTCTCTATGCCAAGGGTAACGCTCATTGCCGTGTTTTTCCCAGGAGCTTGCTGGGAAAGGCGGGCCAGCGGTACTCGGAGGTGCTGAAGGTGTGCCGTGGTGCAGAGCAGGCTCTGAACACTCTACCGTGCTCCTGGGCCTGCGTGGAGCCCCACGCCTGGAGCCACACTGAGGAGCTGCCCAAGGTAGTTCGGGGATACATCTTCCAGGAGCAAACCCGCCCACTGTGGATCGAGGAGGGCGACTGAGCTCAGGATAGCAGAGTGAGCTCTGCCAGCTACTGTCCCCAAGAGATGTTCTCGGAGGTCACTGTCTCCCCAAACTCCTCCAGGTAGTGTGTCCTTCTTCCCTGAGGGAATGCCAGCAGCAAAGGCCTGCAAGAGTAGCCTTTCTGGTCCCCTTGAGGCCACCAAGAGCCAGGGAGTAACATGTGCTGCCTCCCCCATCTGAGCTTTCTGTATTTTATTGGAGAGACATCTTCCACCACTGTGGTGGAAACACCCTTGCGGGCTGTTCCCCATCACCTTGGGCTGCCCTTGTCTCTGGTGTGTGGTCAGAGTGCCAGATGGGGAATGTAGGAGAACTGTGTGGCATCAGACCGTGTCGGAGCATATTTCACCCACGTTTGAAGCTTTTCTCCCACTCCCCTGCCCTGGGGCACTGTGTGCTCCAGGTCCCCTCTTCCCCTATCTACCTCGCCTCCGGCCCTATGGTGCAGGGAGCATGGCTTGTGTGCCAGTGCTCCACCACGGCTAGAGTGACACTAAGCTTGTAACAAACCCTCATTTTATAGGAGCTGTACTCTTTATTGCTTGTAAATTATTAATGGAGCCTTTTATTGGCAAACCACGTATAAAGGAGAATTAAATACCACTCATAATGGGAATGGGTGGCAGACTATGGGCTTGTGTGTTACTGGGAAGATTTGGCTGATGCACAATGGGGTATTTTTCTCCTCCTTTAGCTGAGGCCCAACTGCCCAGCCCTTCAGGGGAAGGAGGGAGCACTGCTTTTGCTGTTGTAGGGCAGCAAGAGGTGTGGGGAGAGGACAGGTTGAGTGTGCCACAGACCAAGCCCCCTCCCATTTCTACTTGCCCCCTGTTTTTCAGTCCCTTGCCTCTCCCCAGTGCTGATGTTGGCCAGGTTGCTCTAGAAAAGCCAGGGAAAAGCTCACTTGATGTGTCTGGCTGAGGTGGCTAGAGCTTTGCATCTCTCCGTGCCCTGGTTTTCGTGGTTTATCGTGAAGTGACAAGCCAGCTACCTCATCCTCCTGGGGGCAACAGTGAGACTGAGTCCAGCTACACTGCCAGGAGCGTGGGGACCGTGTCCCTCTAATGGGGGCTGTTCTCACCCTGACATGTGGCCGAGTGTGGGTTCAGACTCTGGCAGAGGGAAGATGGAGGGTTTGGGTAGAGGCAGCTGTGCTCACCCAGCCTAGCACGGTCCTGATACCTAACCAGTCTCTCTTACCAGTCCTGCTATGGGAAAGGCGTGCCAAGATACCCATGCCAGGGAGAGGTGATGGTGGTAGATGCATCTTTCCTGGGGCATGCAACAGGAAAACAGGAGTCTGTGACAGGGGAGCATGAGGCCAGGCACAGGGCTGAGCCCACTGATCCTGAGGTCAGTGGGGGAGAAGATGGGCAACCAGCACCACAGTCAAGTCCTCTATGTGTCCTCACCCCTGTGATTAGGGCACTGCTAGTGCCATGCACTTTTGAAGCTCTGAGCAGAGATTAACTTCATGGGTCCCCTGTGAGGTGTTATTTCAGGCTCTAAACCAGTTGCCTATGTCTTTCATGAGGACGAGAGTGAAGGGAGGAGGAAAGAAAATGAAAGGATTTTAACCTGCAGTCACTAAAATGTAGAGCAAAGTCCCAGCTCTGCCCTGGAGAAATGCAGCTCTCCTCCCAGGGAAGGGGGAACTGGTGTAACACATGGCTCCAGATGAAAGCTCCCAAATGATATCCACTCCAGGGGATGCAGCCTGAGCATCCAGGCACAGTCAGCCCCCTGGGAGGGTGCTTGCCCTGCAGGCAAACAAAGTGGGACTCTTGTTGAGCTGATGAAAAGACAAGTCCCAAAGCAAGCTCTCATCTGCCCTGGCATGGATTTGGAGATTAGAGTTTGCATCTTTGCAGGGAAAAAAGTAGTGCTTGAATACTCAGGGAAAACACTCTGTGTGAGGCACTCTGATTCAGGGCTTGACAACTCCTGCCCCTGCTGGCACTGGGAACCATCCCCAACCCTATGGCCTAGTCTGAGGTGATTAAGGGCAAGCCCCCCCATTTTGGGTAGTCAGGCTTTGCTCCCAGCTTAGTGCTTGCTAGGCCCCCCAAATAAACAGATGCTCCCCAGCACCTCCCTGGGCCATCAAGTGTTATCAGCTGGAGGGAAAGGAAGGCAAAAGAAGGTTGCTGGGAGGCAGGTTGGCACTGTCCATCTCTCCAAGCAGCAGGCAGCACTGCCTCACCTGCTCCCAGGCTGCTTCCAGGCCCTCTCTTTATCCACCTTGTCTGCACTGAGGCTTTCAAAATCCAGCTTCAACTCTTTCTGGACACGTGTGAGAAGTGGAGCAGAGGGCTCCAAGGCAAACATAAATGACCTCCCTGCTGCCCTGCATTCCACAGCCCACCTTCTTTGTACCTCTGAGGGGGTGGCTGCCTGCTCCGAGGAATGAGTCATGGATTAGGTAACCCAGCAGAATGCAATTAGCAGCCCTGGACACCAATTATCAGCTGTAACAGCCTTGTGCAAGCCCCTGTTACGAGTCACCAAGAGCAAGATTACTCCCTCCAGGGACAGGATCGACAAGACAGCTTGTGTGTCGCTCTGGGAAGTCACCAGCCCTTTCCATGCAGACCCCCTGCCCCAGCAGAGTGTCAGCAGTATGGGGTCTCTGTCCCATGCAACCCCCACAGATATGGGTCAGCCAGCCCCACCCCAGGACAGGATTGGGCACCGAATGGCCCCCCATCCCTGGCACCGAGAAGAAAGAGGTGTCTCACAGCACAAGAAGCAGGCTGTGCTCACCTCTAGCATCAAGCGTGTTCTGATTTGTACATAGTTGGGTCTGACCTGTTCTACAGCACCATACTTTGTACAAGGTGGCTTTGAGTCGTATTTGTATGTCTTTCTGGGGACATCACTAAGGATCCTCTGCCTGCGTCCCCCTTTCCATCCCAGATGATCTCCTAGGCCAGGGCTGGGAGCTGCTGCAGGATGCCTGGGAGTCATGGAAGCTTCCTTTACAGCTGCCTGGGACTGCTGGCATGTGGCTGAAGCACTCGGAGAGGTTAATTTCTGGCTCAGGAGCAGTGGCTAGCCATAGGAGCAATCCCAGCATTTAGCACAGAGGCAGTGGGTCAGTCACACCAGCTTCACAACCCTGCAATAATGTAAGGCCTGAAGGTCAATGACTCCCCCCCCCCGCCCCAAATCAGTGTAAGAAAACATTGTTACTCAAAGCAATCTAAAAATAAAACCTGCAGGAACTCTCCAAAGGGATATGGGAGATGCTCTGGAGATGTTTTTGCTTCAGGGGAAGGCTAGAAGTCCTGGAGACTTGGAGAAATACATGGGAGGAGGGGGGAAAAGTGGATTCAGTGGTTTCTTCCTTATAAAAGAAAAAAGTTGTAGCCAGGGACAGGGCAGGGGTGAAAGTGTGTGTACGAGGCCTGGGGAAACCAAGCACACAGAGTTTTAGCCCTGCAGGGACGTCTTCCCTGTGTGCCTGGAAAGTGTGTCTGGACACATGGTGAGAGTGTGGAACAGAGGGACCCTGATCCTTGCCCTGTCCCCCTTTTCTAAGGTCCCCCCATCTGACATATGCACAGGGGGGCCCTATGCCACATGGAGCCATGTTCGCCCCCACATTTCTCCTGGGTCCTCATCTTATTACTTTTTATTTTTTTGGTATGCTGAGATTGAATGCCCACAGCTCGCAGCTCCCTGAGGAGGTGCTCTGATTTCGGCAGCTTATGTAGAGCACTGCCATCCTGCTGTCCCCATGCTCGCTGCACAGGGAGGCTGGGGTGGGGGTGCAGGTATCATCCCCCTCCTGGGCTGGTTACCTCTCTGTACCCCCCAGCTGCTCTGTAAAGTGGTGGTAGCGTGAAGGGCACCTTCATGGTCATCTACCCCATATCCAGCTGAACCCACAACAGCGTGCACCATTCTGTGGTGCTGAACCCAAATTTCCTATCTGTGGTGGTCTTTGTCTTGAGAGGGGCTGTCATGCCTTTTGAGGGTCTCTGATTTCCCTGTTCCTGGGGAGACCCTTCTCCGTGCTGGACTTGCTCATATGCTCAGCATGTTCTGTGTCATGGCCCCAGACTGCCCCCCTGGCCTCGTCAGCCTTGTTGGCAGCCGGAGGGCTGCGTGACACAGGCCATGCCCAAAGGTGGGTGGTGGTGGAGGGGAAGGAGCTGGAGGTGCCATTTTGCAGCTGTGCCTGTGGGACTGGGAGGGAGAGGGACACCCCCCCTTCCTTGCCCTGGGAAGTGGAAAAGGAAACATCGTTTTGGACAGCACAAGAGCCACAAGGGACAAGTTGCTGAGCTCAGCCCTGCTGCAGAGGGCAAGGACCTGGGTGGGGTATAAACTCAGCGGTGATGCTGAGCCACGGACATTGAAAGGAAGGCGACAGGCCCTTCCTCGCACTCTCTGGTGTTAGTGTACCTGTTCCTGTGGGTGTCACTGGCTCTGCAGCCACATGGGCAGTAGACTGCCCTTGGGCATCCCCACTGGGGATGCGAGACGGGGTGTGGGGTGTGCATGCCTGGAGGCAGGAAAGGGCCCTTCAAGAGTAGAGAGGGTCTGGGTCATGGTTTGGGGAGATGGGTGTCAGAAGTGGGCGTCATACCCTAGTTTGAGACTCTGGGGCATATGCGGGGGGGCAGCAGGGGACACACAGTCCTGCTTTGGGGAGGCAGGGTGGGGTTAAAGGACAGGGGCAGAAATGCAGAGCAGTGCCCACAGAAAAGGTCTGGGGCAGTTCCTGAAGAAACATCGTTCTTCCCAAGAACAATATAGGACCCTGCACCTTAACTTCACCATAGCCCACATCCATGCCACCTTCTCCTCCTCCCACAAGAGCGCAGGGCTGAGCAGGGCTGCAGAGATCAGGCTGGACTGTCACAGAGGAGCGGGGTAAACCGTCCAGCAACAGGTTTGTCCTCCCAGATCAGCTGTTTGTCACCTCGGAGGTGTCCCAGCCTGGCGATGCCCTGGCGAGGCAAGCCCACTGTCAGACCCAGGGCCGCTTCCTCTCCATCCTCCATCCTCCTTCCTCTTCCTCCCCCGGGGCTGCCGCCCCGCCCCATGGCCGGAGGCGGGACCGGGGCCGAGGCCGGGGCTGACAGGGAGCAAGAGCGGGCTGCACCGGAGGGAACAGGTGGAGAGACTGTCCCGCCACACGCATGGCGACCGGCCCCTTCCCTGGAGCCCTGCGCCCGCGGCTCGCCTCCACCCCGCAGCCTCTGGCTTGGATGTGCAGGCAGGTGTCTTGTGGGGAACTGCTGCCTTCAGTCCAGACTGCCCTCCGATGGCTCTGATCTCCTTTGCTGCCCCCTCGACCCCCAGCCTGGGACCCTCGGCCTCTCTGCTGGGAGTGGGGATGCTCACTTTCCTCCTGGCAGGCTGTGCCAGCCACCTGCCAGTCGTCTCAGAGTATTTTCCTATCACGTGTACCTGCCTTGCTGGGTCATCGAGCCCTCTTAGTCTGTGGAAATTTCCCCGGCTTCACCAGTATCCTTCGGGGCTGCTGTCTCTTCGGCTTTCTGGTCTTCACCCACCCTATTCCTTGGCCACATCCTATTCAGACCTCGCTCTCATCTGGTCCTACCCCTTTGGAAGCTTTGAGAAGGGTGGACAGCTTCACTTGGAAGTACAGGCAGAGGTTGTCCTTGTTCAGTAGGATACTGGCTGTGGTGGGAACAATTTGGGAGCCATGGGCCGTCGGCTCATCCATGGTCTCTCTGGAGCTGCAGTCTTCATTGTCAGCGTGGCTCTCCTCTCCGTGCGGCACCGTGGGGCTCAAGAAACAGCTCGATACCCAGGGCTCAGGGAGGGGAGTTCAGAGAAGCCAGAGCAATGGAGCAAAGTGAGCCCAGAGGGAGGTGGTGGCAGGGGGCAGAAGGACCTGCAAGTCCATTCTCCAGAGGGATACAGGACTGAGGGAAGCCTGACGCTTGGGGACATTTTCATAGCTGTGAAGACAACCAAGAGATTTCACCAGAGCAGGATGGAGCTGCTCCTGGACACATGGATATCCCGGGCCAGAGAGCAGGTGAGTGTGTGGATTCAGACTAGAGAGGGGGTGTTTGGTAATGGGGCAGGGACGGGGTGACATTGGGGGGGATAAAGGCCAAAGGAAGGGGAAGCTGAGCACTGCAGTCCCACCCAGTACTTTGCCTTGTTTTCCCTAATTCTCAACTTCTGTTCACGTGGAAAGGGGGATGCTACCCTGCAAAATGTTTCAGCTGTAGCTGCTTCATGGGAAAAGCTGGCAGAGAGGATGAAGAGCTTGTGTGGGCTCTTCCCATGAAGACTGGGAGTACGAGTGCTCTTAGCAGGCATCACCTGCCTCTAACCTAAGCCTGACTCTTTCAGCTTGAGGTTTAAGGGATTTAATTTCCTTTTATTAACCTGTAACACCAAGGGCTGCAGACTGCCTGGGCCACATCAGACTGAGAGCACAGACCATCCTGTATCTGTATGAAATGGTGGTTTTCTACCTCCTCATGCCCATAATTTTGCTTGGTTTTGAGCTGAGTGGCTCCCCCTGGCCCTCCATCAGGATGGCCACATTGCACCTGGGTACCCTTTGCTCCGGGACGGTGTGGTGCAGTGGGCAGGAGAGCGAGGCAGGAGGACCTGGAGGACCCCCTGGTGTGCAGGAAGAGTGCGGTCCTGTTCACTCCCCAGCACATCAGCACAATCCATGCCTTGCTTCCTTGGGCAGATCCCCTCACGTGCATGATCTTGAAGGGATGTGGGTGAATATTTGATTTTTAAAATATTTTTTTTAACTGGGGGTCTGATGTTTCCACCCTTTGCTAAAGCAGAGTTTGGAGAGTTTCCTTCCTGTTAGAGGAACTGATGTGGGGCACCACGTTGGTGGTGCTGTGCAGACTGGCTTACTGGTGGGCAGAAGTAATCCCCAGAGCCTGGGTACTTTTCTCCCTTCCTCTTAAGCTGCTCCTCAAGAAAGAAGAAATCCTGTGGCTGCCCCCAAAGGGTGTTTTTTTTGCCTCTGCCTGTGTGTGATAGGCACTTCAGGCCTCAGCAAGGAAGGGGGACGGGGGTGGAGGTATTGGGTAGGAGAGCGCTTGAAGCAATGCAGGGTTTTCTGGGTAAGGGTGGTTTTCCACTTCATGGTGCTGCAACTGTCTGGTCTGCTGCGGTCGTCACAGGAAACTGTGTCCTATTTTGATCACACTTCCTCTCCTGTCTGTGTGTCCCTCTCAGCATCTGAGATGCCCTGCTTCCTCCTCCAGATGCACTTCTCTCTGCCTGACCTCAGCACAGCAGCTTTTTTGGAGAAACCAAACCCAACCGTGTGGCTGCAGTGACATTAAGATATTGCAACTGGGGCTTTTGGAGTGGCTTTTTAAGGAGCAGCTCACCTTTCCCTCCTTGTGCATTTGACAAAGAGGAAGAGGTGCCTGGCCATTCTGCTGATGACAGAAACTAGATACTAGCTCCCCAGATTCATCTGACCCTCTCTGTTTGTCAGGCAAACAATGTCCAAACCTGGGAAGAGGTGTTGAATTTTCCATACTGCTGCCAGCCTCTAGGAAGGCTTCACAGACTGAGCAGGGGAATAGGAAGGAAGGGCAGAGTGGAAGTGTCTGTCACTTTTAAACAGTGTTTTTTCATTGTTATCAATTTCTCTTGCAAGCTCAGTGTTTTCCTCCCCCCCTCCTCAGTTTTCCATGTTTTTCTTCTGCTTTTTTACTAAATGGCCTTGGAGGCAGGGGAGTGGGGGCAGGGAGGGAGGTAAAGAGAAGTACATGAAAATCAAAAGCCTTTTTAAATTTTTTTTAAATATACTGCTGCTGGAGGGGTTTTCTGGAGATTTGACAAATTGACAATATAGAAATCTTGCTTAGCTAAAATGAGAGCTCTCAATTTGCAAAGGACATTTAATTGTTGTGGAGCCAGGGATAGGGCACCAGACCTCCTATTATTGCATCTTTATGGAGAGGCATAGGCTTTAAGAGCCAGTATTGGAGATATCCTGGTCTACGAAGTGCTGATGTGCAGAGACTGCCTCCTCCTAGGCCTGCCCCACCATCTTGCTGTCTTGCACTTACTCATGGCTGGAGACCGATTTGGTGGGTCCTCCTCTGCAAGTGGCCAGTGGTGAAATTTTAGTAGCTGGCTGCGCTGCTGATGCCAAGCCTGATTTCAGAGCTGATTACCTGCATGATGTCCTCCCAGAGGAAGCAACCCAGACCTCCCAGGTCAGGCTTAGGTGACTGTAACAGGAGGCAGGAACAGCTGTGGTTTTTATGGCTAGGATGGACTGCATGGGAGCCAAATTAAAAGTCCTCTATGTTGGACTCTGTCAGGGTAGACAATAAGAGAGAGAGACATTTTCCCCGAAACTGCACTGTTTAAACAGAAGAAAAGATATGCAGTTGGTGGGAGGTGGGGAGGGGGAAGTGCGAGATGGGCACTCTTTGCTGGACCATGCTCTGCCTCTTGAGAACTGATCCACAGCAAACTTTCCACTGGAGCTTGATATGGAAGTCATTTCAGTGAAAGGCCTTTTCCTCAGAAAAGGTTCAGTCTAAACAGAAGTGTCAGTTTTGATGATTGTTTAGGCTGGGCAGCATCTTGGGGTGGCATACATTCTTGGCCCCAGTAGTTCTGATGTAGGTAAGTCTAGTTCTGGTCTGAAATCGCATTTTGTTTGGTAAAGTAAACTGATTCTGGCACCTCCCCTCCTTTCAGAAACCCCCCAGACACCCAACTGATTGAAATGAAACCCATCCTGAACTGACTTTCACATTTTCAATGTTGTGAACACGCTGTAGATTCTGAATGTGTTCTCTGGGCAGGAAACAACCATAACCCTGCTGAGCTGTTTGCATTTTGGAGGGGATCTCTTCCTGGAGAAGGGATACACTGAGAGCCTGTGAGATGAATGTGGCCCTGGATTGTCAGATTCCATGTCTTTATTCCCTTTTCCTAGTTTTTCCTTGCTAGACTATTTTCTCGATTTGGGGTGAGGAGGTTTCAAAGTCTAGTGTTTATCCATTGCATGGGCTTTTATGTTCACAGAGAGACGCCAGGCAAAACCGTTTGACACCAGTGGCTCCACATCACTTCTTTCACTGCCATCCAGCAGACATCCTTTCCCACCCAGCCATCTTCTCCACTCCAGAATGGAGGGATGCTTTCCATCCCTCCTCAGGCCCCGGAGTAGCATTGATAGCCATCCTGGCTCAGTTTCAGTGCACTGAGGCACCACAATGGGAGATCCTGCCCCATAGATGTTCTGGTGGAGAACAGGAGGGTGGATATGATGGGGAGGCTGCTTCTGTCTACCCCATTTGCCTGCAGGGGCACGAGTGACACCAGGTGTTCCTCTGCTCGCATGTCCCCAGCAGGGAGAATAGATCTGGCATGGCCAGAGAGACTTTCTCAATCTCTCCATTAGTATGGACAACAGTGTCTGATGTCTCCTTGAGAAAGACCTGCATAACTGGGCCAAATGATCTCCAGGCAGGTTTTTAGCCAGGGTCCTTCTCACTCTTTCCCATCCCAGCCATCGTGTGTGACTTTGCTGAGGGACACATGGCAGTGGTCACTTGGATGCCGACCGCAGCTGCTGTTCCAGGTTACACACTCTCAGGGGTGTAAGGGATGGAGACACGAGGATGCAGGCAGCTGCCTGTGCTGTTGCGATCTCCTTCAGGACAGAGCCAGGGCACGTACTCCAGCATCTCTGGAGTACTGTAGCCAGGTGTGCCATAGAGATCAGAGTTTGGGAGAGCCAGAGAAATCAGATATGCCTAGTCCCCACACTCATAGCCCCCTTTTTCCAGTTATTTTGGACATGTTCCTTCATCCTTGGGTTCCTGCAGAAACATGTTGGGTGTCTGCAAAACACATTTCCCACCATGCATCAGGAGGAAAGTGGGAACCTCGGAATATTTCACAGGTGGAACATCTGGGAAAAGATGCAGATTCCTATTTTAAGTCAATCAGATATGATGTTTATTAGACACATGATTTCTAGTCGGTTTTATATCTGTAAGCAAGCCATTTCCAGCAACAACGTTTGTGGTTTTTTTGAAAATGTCAGAAAGTTTCAACAGTTTCAGAATTTTTTTTCTTAAGATGAAATATTGCTCATAGTGGAAATTTCTGGCTCTGACTTGCTGGCGAGGGAAATCCTGTGCCACTTGACAAGCCCTGTCTTGCCTGAAGGTTGTGATATGGTCTCCTGACCCAGAGCCAGGACTTTACCTGGGATTCAGCTAATTGCTTCTTGTCCCATGATCACCTTGAAAGTGGTTTTAACTAAGAGACTTTACCAGGGAGGCAGGTAGGAATGTGTGCATGGCCCATTGCTGCAGCTCAGCTGCTGGAGGGTAATTCACCAAGTTGCTGTAGCATGTACATTTGAGATCATGAACCCATCCTGCTGTCTCTGCTCAAGCCAGGTGGTCTCTGAGGGTCCTTCATTATCTTCTTTTCATGTGCAGAACATTTCTCTTGCCACATTCTCCTGATGGTGCCATATCTCCCAAATGCTGGGTGGGTGTGGGGAGACATAGACACTCTTGTCTCCTTGCCAGAGTCTTTGGGAGCAATGATGGCTCCTGGAGCTGTCATCTGCCTGCCTCATCCCCTTTGTTCCTGCCCAGATGCTGTGTTTAACCACCCTGTGGGCAGCTGGTAGAGAGACTGTTTACGGCTCGTGACTCCTTTTTGATTTTATGAAAGCTCATTTTCTGCCTGAGGAAAGCTTTTCTTCACCAGCCCTGATCCCTGCCTGGCCCTGAAGAGGGGGAGATATGCCACATAATAGTAGAAAGGGGGATTAGAGAGGCCTGGGGGTGGAAGAAGAGGATGAGGCGGGAAACGGCAGGGGGCTGTGCACACTTAACACAGAAACAGATGTTCTCCTTTTAACCTGAACATCATTCAATCAAGGTGCTTTTGTTTTTCTACCACCGACACCTAAGCCAGGGCTCCCTCACCCCGTCACTTGGCATCACAGGTCCCCTTCTCCCTGTTCCCAAGGTGGCAGGGATGGGGGGAAATGAAGTTATACAAGCACTGACAATTGTTCCATGCAGGAAGGGAGAGTGTGGCCATTCCTCTGCTCAACTGCTGACTGGGAAGGGAACATGGCAGCAGAGGATGGAGAGGGGTGACCATCGCGAGCGTGTCTAGCTGTGGGGAGAAGGGGGTGGGTGGTCAGGAGCAGCACCAGCTCCAGCCCTGAGAGTAACCTTTCCTTGTTTCCCCAGACCTACGTCTTCACCGATGAAGAAGACGATGCCCTGAAAAGGAGAATGGGTAACGACCTGTCCTATAACACCACCTCCCTCCACCTTCAGCCTCTGAGCTGCCGTGGCCTTGGGAGGGGGTCCAGCGTGAAGGCTGGCTTTCCTACACCAGCGCTGCCTCTTGAAGCACACCCCTTGCCATGTCCGTGGGAGGACCCCAAGCTGCAGTGGTGATGATTTGGTCTAGTTGGCTTACTCTGGGGCATGCAGCCAACTGGAGGCAGGTTGCCTTAAAGCATCCGCGGGTGGAAGCAGCCCATGGGAGAGCCCTTCAGCCCCCATGCCCTGGCTGGCAGTGGGCAGTGTGGAAGCGCAGTTGGCACGTGTCCTAGTCTTGGCCAAGATGATTGGCTTTCTCCAGGTTTGATCTCCTGGTAGGTGGAAGGATGGAGCCCACATCACTGCAGGCTCAGATGTTTGTTCAGGGGGCTGCGAGGAGGTTGGCTGTGAACAAACCCCTTGCCTCCCACTCAGAGGTCCTCCCCGTAACTGTGCGAAGTGGGACGGCCCTGAGCCACAGCTTTCTCTCTCCCGGCAGGCGACCATGCGATCTTCACCAGCTGCTCTGCTGAGCACAGTCACCTAGCCCTCTCCTGCAAGATGGCCGCCGAGTTTGATGCCTTCCTGGCCAGCGGCCGGAGGTGAGACAGGGCTGCCACGGCAGGACTGCTAAGAGTAAGAGGCATCCTCCTTACTGAAAACCTCTTGTGTCTTTGTTCCCATCTCCCCCCAGCTGGTTTTGCCATTTGGATGATGACAACTACCTGAACCCTCGGGCCCTCCTGAAGCTCTTGTCTTCCTACTCTGCAACATGGGACATTTACCTGGGGAAACCCAGCCTGAACCGACCCATCTGGGCCTCCGAAATACTGCCAAACAACCAGACGGTACATCCCGTGGTGGTGCTGTGGGGGCCAATGGGTTGTTTTTAGGGCTCTAGCTCATTGGCTGTAGATGTACCCCAAGGAGAAACAGGTCCCAAGAGCAACAGGCAACAGCTGAAAACTCACCAGTCTTGTCTGAACATGGTTGTAGGTGTTGACTCAATCCAATCTACCTAGGGGAAGGGTCCCACATTGCTGCTGTGCCTTTAGGTACCTGTCTGCCAGGAGATAAGCCTGCCTTGGACAGCCCACCTGCTGTTGCCAGCAGGAACTTGGCTGTTCCAAATATGAGGAAGTCAAAATCTATGCTGTACTGCTGGCAAGTCCTTCTTCTGGGCAGCAGTCAGGGGTCTGGGGTGACAATAGGGTTGTGTTTATCCTGGCATCAAAGCTGGGTTTCCAGCATTCCCGTCTCAGGGAGTATGGTATTGTCTGAGCCTCTGCCATTGATTTTCTCTGCTGTTTGTCTCCAGAAATCTGTGCACTTCTGGTTTGCCACGGGAGGGGCTGGATTCTGCATCAGCCGCAAGCTGGCAAGCAAGATGGTGCCGTGGGCCAGGTGAGCTGTGCAGCTGGTGAGTATGGGAGCCTTTGGGGATGAGGAACACCACCGCACATTAATTCCTGGCAGTGTCAGATATGGATTTGTGTATGTGGTGTTTGCAAGGATGTTTGCAAGGGTGCAGAGTGCTGCATGCTACAAATCTGCAAGCATGTGGGACTGGAGAAAGGATGTAGTGTGTGGGTCTGCCACTGGATTAAAAAGAGGCAAGAGCAGGCATGTCAGCAAACATGATCATAGGATGACATACTCCTCTCTCCCCAGCTCCTCTCAGCTGTTGGTTATTCCCCCACACTCCTTCCCATCCCTTTCAGCTTCCTCTGGCTCTTTTCATAAGTGTTTTCCCTGTCTGTCTATCTCCTTTCCCCTTAATCTGCCTCTTTCCAACCTCCTGTACCTCACTCCTGAGCTAATTTACCATTCCCCCAGCCCAAACCCTCTTCAGCTTCTTACAGTGGCCACTGTCACTTCCTCAGCTTGGTGCGTGGAGAACCAGAGGTAGATCCTGGGGTCTTGTGTTAGCCCAGCCTACAAGATGTTTTCAATGATGTCCTAGGTTATATCACAGGCTATATACACATACACTGATAGGCAATGGCTGTGCTGGCCTTAACCAGATCTGTGCATACCCAGAAAGACAGATCTGATCCACACCAGGTGCCTGGTTTAGCTGAAGCCCATGATATGTATTTTATGGTAGACCCAGACAGGAGGATGATCTAAGATCTAGGGTAAAATGGAAGTGTCATGCATACATAACACCTGAACTGGCGTAAAGTCTGCTACTACTGTGTGAAAATGCTTAAAACACATTTGAACTGGCTGAGGGGTGTTATAGTAGACAGTGCTTCATGCTGTGTGGTTGCTTCCAGTTACAGAAGCCTTAAAATTGGGTTTAGCCTGTCATCAAAGGATGGCCAAGTGTGTGGTGTTACATTGCAGTGGAACCATGGATGGCTTATTCAAGCTGCATGGGATGGTCCTGTTTCTTCTTCCTCCTGGTCCTGGCTGTGTGGTCCCACTGTTTCTCTTGTGCTAGCTTGTCTGACCCCTCAGGGACTCAGTGCAGCTCTGCAAACAGGTGGAAAAGTAGCTCAGCAAAGACTGCCAGCTCTCTGGATCAGCTCACCGAGGAGCTAGATATGTATCAGGGACAGCACCCAACAACTGGTGGGACATCATGACTGGGAGTGGTCAAAGAGCAAACACATTCCTAAGTCTTCGCAGGTGGGACTCAGGGATTTCTTGCCTAGTTCCAAGATTTATTCTGGTTTTCAGTTAAGTCCTTCATGTATCTCCCACCCAAGTGGATACCTATATACCTCCCTACCCTTTTCCTAACCCATGCAACCCTACTCTTTTCCAGTGGCAGGAACTTCCTGAGCACTTCAGAGCTCATCCGCCTACCAGACGACTGCACCGTGGGTTACATCATTGAGTGCAAAGTTGGTGGGCAGCTGCTGCCCAATCCGCTCTTCCACTCCCACCTGGAAAACCTGCAGCTCATCCCTGCCTCTCTGCTCACACAGCAGGTGAGGAGGGGAAATGGAGCGCGAGGGAGGTGTGTGAGGAAGAAGTGGAGGGGAGCTTACAGACACATTGCTCCATTGGTGGCACTGATGTGGATTCAATCAATCATCTGCTCTTTAGGGGAGGCTTTCCTGACAAATGCTTCTTTGAAATAAGGTGCAGATGTTGCCTGCAGCACAAATGCCAGTGACAGTGCCCCTGGGGTCAGTGGTGGGGAGCACGTGTATGAGGAGTGATGGGAGGATTGAGGGCATTCCTGGGGGAATGTGGCAAAAGAAAAGGAAGAAATGATGATTGTTTGGAGAAGGGTCTTTGACATGGCACCATGTCTGCCTTGTGTGGGGAGATAACAAGGGGTGTAGGGCACCTGGAGAGGCAAGGACTAGCACAGTGGACCATCATGGGAAGGAAGGCGGGAGAGACGCGGAAGGCAGAGGCCAAGCCAGCAGAGAAGGAACCAGAATGGGAGCTTCTGTCACCCAAAGCAAGTTCCTTGCTCCTGAACTCACCTCATCCTCCCTGCTCCTTTCTCACCACCCCTCTTTGCAGGTCACCCTCAGCTACGGTGTCTTTGAGAACAAGCTCAATGTTATTGAACTCAGCGGCCCCTTCTCACCCCAAGAGGATCCCTCAAGGTACAGGGCATGAGTGCTCTGGGTGTTGCTCCATGTAAGCCCTCAGACTGGGAGGGGGAGGCAGCCAAATGGGGTGCAGGAGGTCTAGAGTGAGGGACAGAAACCTTGCAGTCACATGGCTTATTGGGTGAGGGGCACAGCAGCGTTAAGGTGTTTGTGAATGCTTACAAACTTTGCAAACCTTTTTGGATAAGTGGGAGGAGGAGTATCAAAACATTTTATTTGGACAATTCCTGAGCCAAAAGTATTGCCGTTTATTTCACATTTTGAGACTGAACAAGCTAACCTTTTACCTCTGGGACAGGAACAGAAATGTTCTTTTAAACTCCGGAAAGGAAATTCTGCTTGCTTTTTCATTTTTTGTTTTGCTGAGAAAACTGGAGGGGAAAAAGAAAAAGGTTCACTTCAGGCTGACTGCAAACAAAAGTGTTCTTTGATTTGCTTTCTCTGCTTTGAGTGAACAAATCTAAAGTTGTTATTTGCAGAGCATGGCTAGGAAGCTCCTGGCTGGAGATAGCAGGGGTGGGAAGCAGCTAGGCAATGAAAAGAGCATCAACAGAACCATGTAGCAGGGACTGGTGCAGTGCCCATCTCCCTGCCTGTGATCAGGGTGAGCTGTGGGCTTGGGCTACATGGGCCAGAGCTGGATTCAGGTGTTGGTGAGAGGCTTGGCTGCTTGGCTTTGCTGAGAAAAGACATCTTGAGGTGAACAACCAGTCCTGGAGCTCTGTAGTACAGGGTGGGCACCTGATGTGGGATGGGACATGAGGGAGAGGTCTTCCATTCTCCAGCTGTGTGCTGGTGTTAAAACTGTCACCTGACCTTCCTTTGCTCTCTCCCCAGCAGGTTTCGATCACTCCACTGCCATCTCTATCCTGACACCTCCTGGTGCCTGCAGACTGTTGGCTGGTGATGCCTGAGCCTCAACTAACAGTGGGTCCTGGTGACATCCATTTACCTTGTGCATGTAGGGGTGGGACACTGAAGAAGCTCACTGTTCCCAATTTCCCCTTTCCTATGGTAGTCTTGGGGTTGTGTGATGGCTTTTTTCATCCTCGCTGAATACCAGTGACACAGGACAAAAGATGAGATCTGTCCCAAAGATGGATAACATAGGCTTGACACATGGATGGGCTTCCCATCTGTGCTGGGATGCGTGCAAGGGATGGGAGCAGTATGCCTTCCCGAGCAGATCAAGGACTGGGTAGTGACTGCTGGGCATCTGGGTAGAGATGGGGACCTGCTGCTGCTGCTTGCTGTGGATTCATCTTGCTGGACTAGAAAGGCCCTGGGTATGGGTAACCCAGTGCCCAACCGAGGATGTTTGATAGTGTGCCATGGCTCCACCTTCTCCGAGCAGCCCCTCCTCCTCCATACCTGCCTGTGCTTTCCCCACCGCCCACTCTTCCCAGCCACAGGCCCTTGGCTGAGTCTCTGCTTAGTCAAGGTCTATAGAAATGGAAAATGTGATCATTTCTGTGCTGAATGAGTGCTGGAAAAGCACAGCAGTGCTTGCTCAGCAGAGGGGAGATGGGCAGGAATTACAAAGGATCAGGAATTCCCCCCTCTGCCAGGACAAAGGAGAGGGTGTGGGGGAGGCAGGAGGAGACAGAGTCTGAGATGAGGATGTTTCCTGTACTGAACATTGAAGGCTTGATCTTGTATGGCACTGCATTTTTCCTTTCTTTTTACCTTCTTGATATGGGGTCAGGATAATCTCTTGCTCTAATTACCAACCTGTCATCTGAGATTAGACTACAACTCCTACCTGTGTGAAAGGAGACATAAAGGAGATTAGAACTGGCTGAAAGAAAGGAGAAAGGAAGAGATGGAGAAGGAGTGCTCAGGAGCGGATTAGAGGTTACAGCTTTATAATCTTCTCTGTGCCCTGACCAAAAAAAATTAAGTCATGAAGGAATGGAAACAGCAAGGCAAAGAGCTTTTTATCTCTGTGTTTCTTTCCTCCAGATGCTAAGAGCAGCTTTCTGTCTTCCTGCTGTTCCTGCTGAGTGCAACGTGGGGAAGGAGCAGGCCCAAATAAGTTACAAGCTTTCTGGCATATTTGTGGAGAGTTCTTTTCTCAGCACAGAGCCTGGCATGAAACCTGGGCAATTCTGCTTGCTGGGGAATGAACTTTGGCACCATTTTGTCCTTGTACACATGGTTGAATGACTGGGGGAGAGCGTTGCAGGGAAAGCTGCAAGGCAAAGAGACTGTTTTAAATGGCAGTTGGTGCCACAAACAGGTATTTCTCTTTAAAGAGTGTTTCAAAACACACTGCTGGGATCTGTGAAAGATTGCTGTAATCTCCAGATGAAAGGACAGATGCCCTTTCTCTGAAGAGCTGCTCAGCTTTGATGCTGCTGATGTGACTAAGCCTGCTGCTGGTGGGCTGGAAGAACCAAGGCAACTATCACTGTGCCTCTACCGTTTTGAAAACTGGCCACCCTGTCACCTCCTCCCACTCCCCAAGCACCAGCATCTCCTGCACAGCACACATGAGGTTTAAAGGAAAGGTGTCAGAAAGACCTTCCAGCTCTGCAATGGGGGATCTAGAAATGAATGAGCACTTTAATTTCTGGAGAAGCAGAAAGCAGGAGCCCTTTGAGCTGTTTTTCAGCCTGGTCATTCTTAACCGGCATTTAACCAGCTTGTGAAGCAGCAGAGACCCCTGCTTTCTTCTCTTGCACAACATGCCTTTGAACTGGAAATTCATCTGGAGCAGGGACAGGGGCTAGCTGATGCTGGTGACCATTCCCTGAGTCATGCAAAGCACACAGCTATGCAACCCTAGGAACCATGTGGCTCAAAACAGAGACACCCAACTGTTGGAAGACAGGTGCAGCATAAAGAAGTCCTGCCCCACAGGGCAAATGGTTTGGTTTGAACTCAACCATAAGATGAAAAATGCTTCTGTGAGAAGAAATCAGAGTCTTCAAGAGAAATCTACACTTCCAGGATATCTTTTTTCCCCATTCAAACTTTCAGCTGTTGTTCATCAAGACTTCGAGTTAAAAACCAGTCCTATCTGTAGATGTCCTGGTGACAGTAAAACCAAAATGCGATTCATGTGCCCAGAGAAAGAGAAGAAACTGGTACAGCAGCTTTACTTCCCTGGGGAAAAGCAAAACAGAGGAACTGGAAGCCCACTTTGGATCATGGCCTCAGCTGGTCTGAATTGACCTGGTGCCTTTTGCATGGCTGAAAATCAGATGTTAAATGGGTAGAGTCTTTGAGTGGCTGCATGGGGACCAGTTTAAATCTGGACTTTGTTGCTGAAGCGGTTAGGTGCCACTTCTGTGGAAAATGTCTTGTCTCATAAGGAAACTGAGAACAGATGAGATGTCTAGGGCAGGGCATCTCTTGGGCTGTAGAGAAACGAATGACAGAAAAGTCCTGTTATGCCTGTGACGACAATGCGCTAGAAAGAAAATAGCTTCTCGAAGTCGACAAAAGAAACCAGGTTTTCTCTAAGAACAGAGAGACAGCTTAAGGGAACATTCACCACATGAAATCTGATCAACATTAAAACCTGAGTTAAAATTAGTTTCAGGAATAGTTCCTGCCTCTGGGGCTTGCTGTCAGATGTTGTGATTTTACAGTCTCATTTTCCTAGTTTATTAAAATGTTTAGCTGCTTGGGAAAATGAGAAACAATCTCACGTGAAACTTTTCAGGGGACTGTCTTTTTTTATTCTCCTTCATGATTTTCTGATATGACAGTTAAAGTTTTTGGAAAGGTTCCACTGGGTCTATTAAATTGTGGGTTTTTTTTTTTTCTTTCTCTTTTTTTATACCTCTTTCTCCCTTTCTCAATCTCATGCTCCCTTTTCTCATCGCAGGAAAAAAACCTCCCAAGAATTAAAAGGGATGGAGATGTGGTCTTTATATTTTACTGGGGAAAATGGGGTCAAAGTCAAAGGTGTTGGCATGACCCTGCTGTTGTACAACATTAAGTGTAGTTCAAGGTTTCAAGTACAGAGATCTCCGCCTGCCCAACACCATAGCAACCAACACTATTAATGATGTTTAAGCTGTATACTGAAGATTTAGAAAAAGGAGAAGGAGGGGAAAAAAAGCAGTTACAGTATTTGAAATGTAAAGTATTAAGTGAGGCTTTCATGTTAACAATATCCTTTCTTCACTTTCCCCTTAGCTGTGAAGAATTTTTATAAGGAAACCCCTATTCGACAGTGCAAAAAAAAATGTTAATGACTATCCTTTCTTTAGGGGGAAAAGAGAAGTTACTTGAAATAGGTGGGAAACTGCAGTTGTTGCTAAAGACTTGAAGGGGAGAGAGAATAACAATGCTAGACAATGCTTCTGTCTCTGGTGCCAACTCCTCTTAACAGCTCTGCTGCTGAAGAAAAATAGATTTCTAAGCCACTGTGGGATTTACCCAACTTGTACCCAGATTGCAGTCTTCAGCTCTTTCCTCAGGCCTCTTGCTAAAGATGCAGCCTTCAGAAGACCAGAGTTTACTAGACAAGCCAAAAGGTGAGAAATAGGAACAGGAAGAGATGAGATTGGAAGGAAAGAAACCGCCAAGTGGGGCCTTGCAGGAGAATGTGGGAATTTCAGTTGTGCATTGAAGTGCTGTGTGGGAGTTGCCCAGCAATAGTGGGAAAGGGGATGTTGCCTGGATCTCCAGCTCTGGATGTTTTTGTGATCAGGACAGTTGTAGCCCACCAGTGCCAGAGAGGATCCCAGCCTGCCTGTGAGTCAGAATTCACCCTGGAAGAGGTGAGATCATGTTGGTTGGCCCCGAACCTCTTCTTTTTCTTTTTTTTTTTTTTTTTTAAAGAATAACACTTCAGATAGATAAGTTGATGTCTTCTACTCTGACAGTTATACTCAATTCTTTTCAGCAGATTTGGCCTCTTAATTTCAATACTTCCTCTGCCCTTGCTTACAATGAAGGCTCTTCAGACAGCCCAGCTCTTTTCAGTTTTCTATTTAATTTCTTTTGTCTTCAATCCCTGAAAAACCCTACAAAACAGATGGCTTGCCCTTTTGCACCACAGGCCACCAGGGCTCCACACATCTGAGCACACTTCTGGGGTGGATGCAAAGGAAGGAAGCTGGGTGACTGCTCCATTTGGTGACTGCATGGGCACAGAGAAGCATGGGTCATCCTTATGTTCTTCCTTGAGGCACTGGCTAGCAGCTGGTGCTAGAGATGGGATCTCATACTAACTGGGACTTTCTTCTGTCCCAAATACTGCTCAGTTTATGACTCTACTGAAGAGGATGCAAGAGTCACTATAGACATAAGCAAGACCAGGAAGAGCAGCATCACAAAGGTACAAATAACTGTCTGTTTTCACCAGCTGAAGCAGGAATTTTTTCTCTGGACTTTCTGCCCAATTACCTGGGGTTAAAGGAGTGCAGGGCTGAGCTGTTGTTGCTCAGCTGGTATTGCCTCTTTAAGGCTGTTCCTTGACAGCCTGAGATTTTTGTCACTCCCTGTTTGATCTAGCTTGGACTCCAAGAAAGCTGGGAACTTGGCTCTCTCCCTGTTTGAACTGTATGTAATTAATTACAGACCCCAAGAAAGGGCTCCTTGCCTATCTCTCATGTTTAAATTGCCTTCCAGGATTTTGTAAGGCTAAGGAGCCTCTTCAGATGTTACATCTGACTATACCTCAGTCAAGCCTCCCTTGGTTTTGCTGGGAACTGCATCTGATTCATAGTGAACTTTGAGAACAAATTAAAGTGAGTGCTTTGTACATGGATTTGCTGGCCCTGACCTTTCTGCTGCTGCTTGAGAAGACAGTGTTGATTTTAGTGATGTAGGAAAAAGAAGTGCAGCTAAACAGGGCAATTGGATGGGGAGAGATGCTGCTATTCTGAAGCCCTGCTTTCCCCATCCCACTCCCAGAATTGGGCACAGAGAGAATCTGCAGCTAGTGCCTTTGGCCACAGTGTATCAGGTGGAGGACATGCCATGAAATACCCAGCATTTTCACTGGCAGAGAATCCAGCAGCCCCGCTTGTGAGCCAAGGCCAGCTTGTACTTGGTGCTGGACAGAGAGAAAAATGGTGCCTACCCTGAAGCACTTACAAGCAGAGACAGGGTGGGGAAGGAGGGGAGGGCTTACAGGATTGATGAGACAGTATTTCACATCTAAGCAGGGGGAACAAGATGGTCTTTGGGACAAGGAGGGTCAGAGTTCAGGAGCAAAGATCCCTCTCCACCCAGAAATACCATGAAGCAACAAAGGTGAGTGATGAAGAAAGTGGTTTGGGCAAGAGGAAGAACCAAAACAAAATCTACATCCTCTTCATGGCTGTGTTGGCAACTGATAAATGCTGGCCTGAGGGCCAGTACCTTGGGGCTTAGGGGTTTAACAAAAGGAGGAGAAAAGAAAGAAAAAGGCAAGGACTGTCTTCCACTACCCACACACTCAACACTGGCCTGTGGCTTCTCACTCATGGCTACCCCAGTAGCACAAGAGAAGATGTGGGGCTTGGAAAGAGCATCAACTCTGTGCCTGGGGAGACCGCACGTAACTTGGCTTTTGTGAACACTTAAAGAAGCAGCAGACCAGGTCAATGGGCAGGATGGTTGTGCTGAAAAGACTCTGCCCATTCCTCAATGCTTCACCTTTCCCACATTACCATCAGCTTTGGCTGGAACGAGGTTGACTGCAGAAGCTGGCCAAGCTCTCTCCGCTTGTGCTGGTGTTTCTTCTAGTGTGCAGGGGAGAACACTCTTCTCCAGGCTCTCGGACAGGCCTGTTTCCCAAAGGCATGGTGTGGGGTGCAGGCAAAGTTTCAGTGCAGCTGGTAGGGAGAACAGAGCCCCTCCAAAACCCCTCCCTTTCCCCCAGCATTCAGCTAGTGTTGGACGGTGTCTGTTTTTAGCAAAAGTCGCAGATTCAACAGCTGAGCTGATTTTCCAAAGGGACATATAAAACAAACAGCCTGCCATCTGCTCTATTGTCCTGGAATAGCGGCTTGGAGGGTGGGGAGAGAGGGAAGGAGGAGAATGAGGGGAATGAGAAACAGAGGTCGGGGGAGAGGGTGGGAGAAGGGGGAGTGTAAGAGAGGAAAAGGCAGAAAGGGGAAGCAGGGAGGTTATTGGGGGTGGGAGGAGGGGGACGGTGGAGGCTGAGGTGAGAGAGATAGAAAAGGAGGTAAAGAAAAAGGAGAGCTGTGTGAAAGCAGAGATGTGGTGAGGGGAGAGGTCTAGAGACCGGCATGGGTGCCAACAGGGATTGCTTGGGATCACCCTGGCTGGATCCCTGTCAGCACTGTGAGCCACAGGGGCAGGCACCTCCAGCAGCCCTGTCCTCACTGAGCCAGAGCCTGACTGCAAAAGAAACAAACTGGACTTAGTGGTCTGGATAATCACTCCCCTTCCACCCACACAGCCCTGCCTGCTTGCCTGCCATACACCCCCCCCCCTCCAAGTTGGCTTTTATTGAGTGCCGCAGGGCAGGGATTGAACTCCAGATTTGGCAGCAGAGTAAATAACAGCAACACTGGCCTCTCCAGCCCGGGAGGGAGGAGGGCTGGTTTTAATCAAAGGTAAATAACAGTCGGTATTCTCTGACCCGTAATCCAATTTCCTAGAACTGGAGAATAATATTCCAACTTAGACATGTGGCGCTGGCCCACAGGAGAGGGATGGCTACTCAGCCAGCCAGCTGCTGGGCACAGCAGAGACAAAGAGAGCAGAACTGGGGGAGGTGCCACAAGGCATCCTGGCTGGCCTGGGACTGTGCTGTTCTCTTCTGACTCTTCCTGGTGCATTTTCCTTGCTTCAGTCATCCCAAAAGATGGGGCTGGTGTGCTGGCAGGCAGCATATCCCCATGAAATGTGGGACCAGTTGATTAAAAGCTCCCTGATTTGCTCTCCTGACTGGAGAGTTGAGGCCCAGCCAATGCCCCACATCTGCATCCCTGAAAGCCATTTTTGCCTTTCATGTTGACCTGGAGAATGGTGATTATGAAGTTGTGCTTGCTGTCATATATTTGTGGCAGTTTCTGTTACATGGTGAGTGTGAGTAAGATTTCAGAGGTAGAGAGAAATGTCTATGTTGTTATTACTCTGTTAACACAAGGGCCTGTGTGACTGGAGAGTTTCACTCTGACTTGGTCACGTATTAGAATCACAGAGAGTTAAGGAGGTGGTGTTATTGAGCTGTCAGGAGGGTATCTAGTCCTGCAGCAGGGCCAACCACCTTGAACCCCTTCTGTCAGATGTTTTTCCAAATGACTCTTAAAGCATGTTGTTCTGGTCCAGACTATTGGCATCAGATTTGAAAACCAGGTTGCTGGTAACAAAGCACTGGTACCAGGTTGATCTTTGAAAGACAGGTTTGTTCTGCAACTCTTTTTTGACAGTGAATTGTGGCTGCCCATGGAGCAACTCTGTCAGGCTCTTGGGCACTGCTTTCTCTGTGGGGCAGATGATTTGCAATTCTAGAACAAAAATGGCCTGGTGGGGCCAGGACATGTTTGGAAAAAGGCAGAGACACATACTAGAGCTGAGGACAGAGAAGGTCAGCTCCTTTTCAGCCCTTTCATCTTACAAAATCACCTCACAGTCCACAGTAGGGGCTTGAGCTGCTGTGGAGACAAGCACCTGTCCACCCTGTGGGTGGACCATGGTTTTAACACCACTTTTCAGACTAAGCATTTTGTAAGCCTCAAGGCCATGGAGAGACATCTCCTCACCAAAAGCTCTCTGGTGGTGAATGTGGCTCAACACACACAGCACTTGTGTGACTGCCAATTCCTGGTCATACAATCTGGATAGATCAGGTGCAGGTGGGGCAGCTGAGTCCATCTTCCCAATCTCTGCTCTTCCAATGTGAATGCTGAGAGCCTGGGATCCAGCAGCAATAAGGAGTGAGGTCTGTCCTGCACAGGGAGGCTAGGAGGGTGGCTGATCCTTACAATGACCTATCCAGACAGGTCAGACATGCAGCTCCAGAGATTACTTATGTTCATTCATCTCCCCAGCCATGGGCACTCACTTCACTACCAGTCATCCAGTCCCACCCTTAGAGCGAGAGGAAGGGGAAAAATACCTTTTACATCTTCTTGTTTGTTTTTCCTCTGCTCAGCTCACTCCAGGAAGCACACTGCTTTTGTAACTGTTTGAAATCCCCGGAATGGTTCCTGCCCGCTGTGCCGAGGAGGGGGCAGGAGGAGGAGAGGGGCTGTGGGGCCTGGGGCTGGGAGGCGGCAGACTCCGGTCAGCACCCTGGACAGGGACGGGCCCGCCGCGCCCTTCCCCTTCCCCTTCCCTTCCCCTTCCCTTCCCCTTCCCTTCCCCTTCCCCTTCCCTTCCCTTCCCTTCCCTTCCCTTCCCTTCCCTTCCCTTCCCTTCCCTTCCCTTCCCTTCCCTTCCCTTCCCTTCCCTTCCCTTCCCTTCCCTTCCCTTCCCTTCCCTTCCCTTCCCTTCCCTTCCCTTCCCTTCCCTTCCCTTCCCTTCCCTTCCCTTCCCTTCCCTTCCCTTCCCTTCCCTTCCCTTCCCTTCCCTTCCCTTCCCTTCCCTTCCCTTCCCTTCCCTTCCCTTCCCTTCCCTTCCCTTCCCTTCCCTTCCCTTCCCTTCCCTTCCCTTCCCTTCCCTTCCCTTCCCTTCCCTTCCCTTCCCTTCCCTCAGCCTCCTGGTATAGCACAATCCTGCTTTGGCTGGCAATCTGCACCAGCCCTTTTTTGCTCTTGCTTAAGAACAAATACACAGTGCTGTGGCTCTGTACGCAGCTGCTCTGAAGCTGTGGCTTAGATCTGGGTTATTTTTTGCAGATAAATCCTCTTTTCTAACAGATTTGACATCAGCCAATCCCTCCAGATCCCTCCCTTTCTCTCTGTCTGAGTTCCCCTTTCTCTTCCCTGCCCTGTGTTCTCTTTCCTTGCATCTGTGCTCTTCCCTCCATATGCCTCCCTCCCCTTTTCTTTCCCTATAGCCAGGTCTCTGTGAATATAATTTCGTCAGCTCACTTTCTGATGCTCTGCATCTCCACATTACTCTTGTTGTCTCTGCTGCCCTCAAATAGATGCGTTTTACTGCTTTCCTTTTTGTATCTCTCTTTCTCACTCCCTCTCCTGGTTGTTTCTCTGTGGTCATTTCCACAGTGCTGTGAGTTTATCAGAGAGCACTCTACCCTCGAGTTCTGCATGTTGAGATCAGGTGCAAAATACCTAGTATGTGCTTGTTTTTTGGGACCCTGCTACAGCTGATGGAGCTTGGCATCCTCTGCAGGGGACTTAACTGTTTCACACACTGCTTCTTGCCTTCCAGCTGATCTGAGGAGGAAATTCCAGGGTGGTGGAGGCAGAAAGCAATCACAAAGAATTAAAGCTGCAGGCAGTGTGGGAGACTGTTGGAGTCACTGGCTAATGGATGGGTGGATTTGCTAGGACTCTGATAAAAAACATTTCCCATACCTCAGAACAACTCTGGTCTTTGTTTTCATCACAGTATGTGCCCACACAGAACAACCAGCCTAGGAATGAGGCAGAAGGCCATAGAGACCTGGAGGGAAAGAAGAAGCTTGCAGAGAGTTGTAGTCAGGGCTCGTTCCAGGAATCCAGTGCAGATTTCTTTCTCTCCACTTTTCTCCTCAGAGTCCAGTCTGGGTGGCACAGGAATCATCCCTGTCTTCCCACTGGGAGCTTTGTAAATCCTGAGATGTTCCTGAAGCAGGTCTCCAACACCGCTGCAGGACCCCAGTAATGTGCATTGACTTATGTAGTAGAAGCTGGTAGCTAGCAGGCAAGAAAACAGGTTGAGGGCTTCAGTGCTACTTGGAAGTGATCCAGATCCTGGGATAATGGGATCTCAATTTCACTTGCAGAAAATAATTTTCATTTACAGGAGCCCAGGGAACTCCCAGCCTAAAACCACTTTGGTTGGGATTTAGCCAGGGGATCATGGAGAATGGGATCTATGCCAACACCTTAAACATCTGGATTTGAGTAGCAAGGAGAAAGGAAGGAGACCTTGTCTGCCTTTCACTTTTTCTGGTGCCTTTTAAAATGGGAGCCTTTGTGGCAGTGACAGGCCCGTTCATAGGTAAATGGACTACAGCAGTTGGAGATTTAGTAGATGGGTCTGGAAAAATAGCAGTTGTGTTCCACCTTGCTTGCTCAACAAACCACAGCATGGCATCCAGAAGAGCTCACAAACTGTTTGGAAGAGGCAATGGATTTTCTGTGAAGCTGGAGTAGTTCTCTGTAAAGCGACATTTACATTTTTAACAAAGTTCTTCTGGTCTGCGATTCTTCCATCTCTTTGGGTTAATAGAAGCAGAAGCTGGCTCTGCATTGTCTGTGGCTCAACATTGAGATGACTGTCAGAAGGGGAGAGAGGGTGGTGCTTTCAGCAGTGCTTAATGAAAAGCTGAGGGAAAGGAAAGGAAAGTTTTTACTCCACCTTGGATGCTATCAGCTTACTTTTTACATTACTCTAACAAAAGCCAGGGAAGAATCATACCCAGTTTTAGCTCCCTCCCTGGCAGAGAGCTGCCGTGCACTGCATTTCAAGACCCAAGCAGTCCCAGTGAGGGTGGCTACTCTATGTGCTAGTCCCATGCTGAAGTCTTTTGATGGACTGCATGTCTAAGCAATTTCAATGTCTTCTTCCAGTGCAGGACACAGCAATGTTCCACTTGCTGAGGCTGCAGGACACCTTTGTTTCCTTCTTTAAAAAACCCCCTTCTTCCCCTGCATAGGTTTTTTTTTTTTTTTTTGCTGTTGCTGTTTTGTAATATTTACAAAAGGCAGTTCCTGATGGAAGTGCTCTCAGGGCTCAGCTGTCTACCTATGACATGTGGGAGGAAGTTTCTCCACAGGGATTCCCCTCCAGGGCTTGTGTGGGACTCCTCTCTGCTCTCTCAGGCCCCCTAGTACTGGCATGTCCAGCACCTCACTACATCTCTCCCTCATAGACCCCCAAATACCTCAACACAGCACCCCAGTCTCAAACCCAAGCCATCTCCCCGGGTAATCCAGTTTCCATTACCTCTTTCCAACTAACAATTGCCCTGAACAGTAACCAGACCTGGTATTCATCAATTCTGCAGCACTTGAGCTTGGAAGGAGCTCGGAGAGAGCGCTGCTAATTAGCTCAAATCTTATCTGTTAGGTCAGTGTTATCCCTGCTTGAATGACTTAGATACCAAAGCATAAAGTGACCAGCTCCACAGAAGGACCTGAACTCCTCAGATTGTAATCTCGCTCTCTCCTTCTCTCCTCTGCTGATAGCTGTAGAAGGTCACCTCTGTAGTTCTCGAGCCCATAGATAGTGTGTCAGGTTTTCTGCTGGCATAAATCAGCATAGAACCCCAGGAACTTCAGACTCCCACTCTATGTGCACAATCCTGGGAGATTTCTTAGCACAACCTGGAAATCCACTGGTAGGTCCAAACCTGGGTGTCTTGGGTCCAGGCAGAATGATCCCAGACTTCCCTGCTAGTTTCGCCATGGCAGATTGGGATAGTCAAACACAGGGAGGTATCTAGGGAAGCTCTGGAGGAGCAGGTGAATGGCCAGGATGTTTTGCCCCAGCTCTGTGGAGACTCATTCAAAGTGGCCAGATCACCCTTCCCATCACAGGTCAACCATCTGAATGACACCAAGCCTAAAGGGAGAGAGTGTGCTCCTCCTTGACCCCTTTCACCACACCTCTGATTTTCTTGCCTCTTGGAGCAAAGAAGCAGGGGATGGACTTTTCCTCCCATGGAATTGGGAACATATCCAAAAAAGCCCCTGGGAATCCCTGCTACACCTCCATGGTAACGCTCAATAAGCATGAGAACGATGCCTGCACTCTCACACCTACCCAACCACATACACAGAGACGAACACTGACTTAAAATTGTTTCTGTCCCAACTTCCCCATCGTGCTGGCTCCTCTGGGGCTGTGACCCAGCACTGACAGGACTCCATGCTGCTTGTGGGCCGGCTTGTATTGCTGATGGAGTGGTGCCCACCATGGTGAGGGTGTCAGGGCCTGGTGGGGACAAGCCAAGACCCAACTTTCCAGGGGTTCTGGGGGTGTGCAAGGCTTGGACAGTCCAAATAGTCCAGAAATGGGGCCAGCAGAGGGCACTCCGATACCACTGCTCACCCACCGGACAGAGCCCTCAGATGGGGAACGGGGCCACCCCCAAAGCCTTACAGCCCTTCTTGGCTTTACCCTGGATGTAGGAGGCAACGGGGATCAAGGGCAGCAGCCTGCAGCCCTGCTTTCTTCACTGCGGGAAGGGGAAGGAGAAAATGGGTGAGGAGGCTACAAGGGAGAGATATCCCAGGAATCTTCCTGCTACGCACCCACGTCTGCCTCCATCAGCTCACAGCAATCCCACCACTCAGACACAGATGCATACAGCCCAGGCTTTTCCCCTCTGAGACATGGCTCCAGAATGGGTACAGCATGGCTCCGGCACAGGGCAGCTGAGGGAAGGCACTGCCTTTCACACCTTGGAAGGACTGCTGACCCTCAGGCTCAATAGCAGGATCCATCAGCCCCCTTCCCCAACTGCCTATCCTGGTGGTGTCCTGTTGCTCGGATAAACCAGCTCTGGGAATATCCCAGCCATCCCCACTTTTCAGACAGTCTGCATGAGTATCACCAGGACTGACTTGCAGGTGGAAGATGGTTGAAGCCCGTCCCTTGGCAGATCAGAGGATTGCCCTTAACAGAGAGGGGGGCAGCAGCCATTTCAGCACTGCTGCTCATGGCATGGGGTGGCCATGGAAATGGAGAGGGGCCTGGTGAAGCCCTGATAGGTTGAGACATCCTTGTGAGAGATGCCTAGCAGCAGACTCTCCTGGAGAAGAGTTTTGTGCAGGCTACAGTGCAGAAAAACCTTTCAGAAGACTTGCTGGCAAACCTTGTGGAAAGCCAAGGATCGCTGCAGTGAGCCCACTCCTGTCTCCCTGACACCTGGAAGCTCTTTGTGAACTGCTCAAGGAGTGCTGCATGTCAGTGCAGGAGGGATCGCTGGTGCTGTGCTCACAGCAAAAGTGAGCAGCACGATGCCTCACAGACATCGCTGGGCTGCAGCCACAAAATCAGAGGTGCCTGAACTGGCCTGCCTGTTTCTGCCCAAGCTCTGGACACCTTCCCCATCATAAAGTACTATGACAGCTACATGGGAAACCAGCATTCCCTGAAGGTCTTGGGGAGGGGGGATCTCCCTGGCTCCTCTGCAGGCATAGCAGGAGCAGAACACCTTCCTACGTGCTCTGACAGCCTAAGTGCCTTGTGGTTTTGCTGCAATAAATCTGGAGCAGCTGGCTTAAGTTCCTCCAGGGTTCAGAAGAAAACACATCCAGCCTGATGTGTTTTGTTTGCCCACTCACTGTGTTTCTAATTGGAATGTTTGTAGTTTGGGAAATTGCTTCTTAGACTACAGTACCCACAGTCCTTCGCTGGCAGCTCAGCATAGCCTGTTAGGACAAAGCAAAACCCAGACCTCTGAACTGGGTCTTTCCTCACCTGACCCATGCAGGCAGCTGGAGGTCTTCAGTCAAGACTGACCTACCAGCAGGTGCACTTAGTTCACTGGGAAAAGACTGGTGAGATCAGTGAGTGAGAAACGTGGCTATGGTTCCCTAGCTTCTAGAGGCCATTTCCAGACCCTGGTCCTAGGAACCAGGGTCTTCTAAGTCTATTTCTCCTCCATTTCTGCAAAACCTTGTCCAGAGCTTTTTCTAAATGAACCCTGAAGTCCAGTTTGGGAGAGATCACAAGGCAGAAACAACAAGCATAATGAACCATATTTAAAATGATATTTTTTCTGCCTTTGGAGTTTGGTTAATTTATAATCTATAAAAGTCTCTGCATAATTGTGTCTTGATTAAAATGGTATAATTAGGCGCTCTGGATCTCTCTCCCCTTTCCCTAAGATTATTTCTGTCTAATTGCTTTAATCTGTGTTTTCATGCACCCACTAGAAAATCAAAGCATGCTCCCATGAGGACGCGGGTGAGAGTGAATAAAGCTGACGACTCATTAAGTGCAGCAGAGAGAGGAAACTGCATCTAAATCACCACTACATTAATGAGGTAAAATAAAAAATCAAAACGAATAAATAACAAAGAGATAGAGGATTGAAGAAAAAACCACAACAAAACAACCTAACATAGATTTTAATATTAATTAAGAACATACAGAATAGCAAATTGCCTGTTGTTAAAGCCAACTTCCTCCATTGTTGATGGAGAGCAAAAGGTCTGGGAATTTTAGTTCCCAAAATCTGTGGGTGTTTTATGGAGGGGGCAACTTGTGCAGAATACAGCCCTTCTAGGGACAGAATAAAGTTCACTGAGCAGGGATTGAAGGACCTGGGTAGGAAGGGTGTCACTCCAATAAGAGCAGTGTCACAATTAACCTGGATTTGAGTGAGAATTGGATCAGACTCCAAGGAGACCGGCAACTGGACTCATGCAAAAGGTACTGACTGACTGACTGCATTGCTAGGGAGGCTTGACAAGCCCTCAGGAGTTGACCAAATCCATCCCCTGCCCTAAGACCAGAACAACTTCAACTCTTCTTTTCAGGTGACTTTTATTATCAATGATGTTCAGACTACAGACTCTGCCAGCTAGCCCCAGTAACCTACAAACAGGTCACTTAATTTCCCTCCAAGCGAGAAATCAGGAAAACAATATATTTAAAAAAAGCTTCTGGCTATGTGTATGGTTTATTAACATCTGCTCTAGTCTCCTGAGGAGAAGACCAAGGTAGTGCTGTCCTCTGGTCTCTCATTGCAGGGAAGACTAACTGTGCCATTTGCTATTTTCCTAGCTCAAGTGCAAATTCTCACACACTGCAGTGTAGAGAGGCTGATTTTTACCCCAGATGTGATTGAAAAACTCTGTCACCAAGATGTGAACACCACTGTTTATTTTCAGCAGTGCTAAGCAGCCCAGGCTGGGCACTGTATGGGTGCAGCCCCCCTGCTCTGGGGTCTGGAGCTTTGCACTGTGTGGCGCAGACATGGTCCATGGCAGAGTTGGTGATCCAGCTGCCCAGAGCATGGGTGAGCACCGTGATTTCATCTCCAGTGACCTGTGATGACATGGTTTGCCCTTAACCCATCCATTCGCTCTTCATTAGTATGGGATGTCATGGAAATGTGCATTTGCATGCGGTCCTGTAAAGGTCCTTAGCCAGCCACCGTGGCCAAAACTTTGTTGGTCTCTGTCTCCTTGTGACCTTCATACTTGTTGCTATATTCCAGTTCACATTTTTTCTTGCCATGGATATACAGGTTTCAGAAAGTGAAGGCAAAAGGCATGTGAACATGGCAAGGATAACCAGGAAGAGCACTACTTGACCAGTGAATAAGAGCTGTTGTCTCAGCAGAAAGCTTGTCCCAGCTGCATCCCCTGGACCCTGGCTGTAGGGCAGACCCTGAAGCTTCTCCCTGACTGAGGGAACGCTTTGCCCCTGCTCCATCAAGCGGGCACTTCAGTTCAGGGTTAGGGGCACATGTTTAAATGCTCTACTGGGTCACTGCCTGACAACAGTTTTTAGTTCCCCAGGGTTTCCCTGTCAGCATCCCTCCAGGACCAGGCAAGGAGGAAGGCTTGATGGTCACATCAGCATGGCAGCTGACAGGATAATACTGAAAAAGAAAGGAGGATCAGCTGCTTGCAGCCCTTGAGTTCAAGAGGAGCTTAATCTAATTAAGTGGAGACCACTATCAAATTACCAGCTCTCTTTTAACGTAGCCATTTTAAGTGGTTTAGTGTATTTATAGTAGGCAAGTTAGGGAGGGCTCTTCTCTCTTGAGGTTATGCTTGTGTGTAAGGGAGAGATGTATAATGTTAAGACTCCTGCTTTGAATTAGTTCCCATCCCCAGCCTGGAAAACATTTTGCACAAGATTTGAGACACCAAAATCTGATCCCATCTAGCCTCTCCCTACGACTATAAAGGGAGTGTCTGTCTGGGTTGTTTCTGAATCTATCCCCAGGTCAGCAGCACAGAGGTTTCCTTTTGGGATTAAGCTTTCCTTAAAGCAAATGTATCTTGTGCAACGATCTCAGGTCAGTCGACAGCCTTGAAAGGGCAAGAGGAGGGGCTGGCTAGCCATGATCAGAAATCAGCAGCCGTTTTCTGCTGAACTTTGACGGGAGTGGGATGGACCTGTCACCAGTGGTTAGAGAGTGAATGGAGAGGATCTTGCCCCCACAGCCCAGCGTGGGTTGCTGGTTGATGGAGTGCCCCCAATTTGTCTTCCCCTGGTTAGTGTCTCTGGCAGCCTGCAGCCCTCTCCGTTACTCTCCCTGTAATTCCATCTCTGGGGGAGTTCCTGTGCGGCAGGATCTGTGTCAGATGATCCCCCAGGCTCGAAGGAGGGAGGAGGTGGGACATGCTCGTTAAGAGCTGTTTCCATGCATAACAACAGTAATAATCCTTAGCCCTTTATCTAAAGCTTTTACAAATGTTAATTCATTAACCTCTCACAATCACCCTCCGAGGTGAGGATTATTATCCACAGGATTGGGCAGATGTGGAGTGCCCAGCCTTGAGGCTGTGGGTCGAGGCAGTCAGGTGCCACCAGGTCCTCCTTTGCCCTCCAAAACTTGTCTCTCCAGGTAAGGGGTGGGCTGGCTTCTTCAGGTCACCCTGACTCTAACAAGAAGAGACCTTGCTGGCAATGTTTGCTGTTCATCTCTGGCTCCCAAAGAGCTTTTCAAGATGACTTGCGGCACAGAGGCTTGTGCCTCCGTGCCACTGTAGACTGTCACCATGGGAGGGCTCGACCTGCATCACACAGAGGCCATGGCACTGACCTTTCTCCAAGTGCTGAGGCACCCAGTGTGTTTCTGTGTCTGTCAGGTCACTACCTATATTATTGCTTATAAGCAGAGAAGAAAAAAGAAGGGGGAGAGAGAGAGCCTTAGAGAAAGGGAAAAGGCAGAAAGCCTGGAAATAAAAGACCTTTTTGTCCCCTTCACCATCTCCACCTTCCTTCCAACTGGGATTTCTTTCTGCTCTTAATGATGTCTCTCATTCCTGATGTGAAAGATTAAAACCCAAGAGATTAAAAGATTACACAAAGTGGATGAGATGGACTTTGCTGCCTCCCTCCTTCTTGCTGGGACAGACCTCTGGAAAACCTCTCTCTCCTGCTTTTCCCGTCTTCCTTCCCTTCCCCTCCTTTTCCCCTCCCACCCCTTGATCTTTACAGATAAAAAGGCCCTTGCCTTCTGAAGGTTTGAGCCATTCTGGTCATCTTCAAGGCCACTCTCTGATATTTGCTCAAGGGCAGGTGGAGAGACAAAGGATATGTGTGAGCCTGGGGTGTCATTTGACATAATGTCCTAGCTATCCATCTTCAGTAAATCTAGCATTTCTTCTCTGAGGAGCCCTCCTTCCACAGGCAGTCTATATTGTTGGAGAGGAAAAAGCTCCAAGGTATCCTGAACCCATTGCAATGAATGTACCACCCATGGTGATGTGAAGCCCCTCGTGAGAGGGGAGCACGTGGGAAGAAGGCTGGAGCTGACCAAATTGGTGGTGGGTTCCCTTGGCTATTCCTCCTCTTGCAGGACTGGTGCCAGCACAGGTGAGGGACCCCTGAGTAGGTCTCCAGCTCTGACAAAGGGATTTTTCAGCAGCAAGTCTGATAGAACACAGATTTGCTCCTGTTCACTCCTGAGGTGTTGGGGGTGCAGAGAGGAATGTGTTTGTTGCACTTTGGGTTAGTCCCTCTGTTTTCTGCTCTTCCTTGGGACACCAATTGCTCCAGACTGCCTTCTGCTATTGGGGCCTTTGAAGGCTTGAACTGTCCCATTGTAGTTCCAGACCAGGGCTGGAAAACCCAATGCCTTCCTGCCCTTTATTTTCACTGCTCCCTTCTTGCTTGCGTTCACTGTTGCTCTTCTTGGTGGCACAGTAACCAACAGAGTTAGGACTGAGCCTGGTTCCTCCTGAGCAATGTCTATAATATCCACAGCCAGGTGAGGGAAGAAGGTTGATTCCATGACTGGAGGTGCTACCTTATCCCAGAAGAACCTTCTAGCTGTGGCACGCTGAGAGACCTCTCAGCCTGATAGACGCAGCAGCGTACAGACCTTGACCCCTCCTCTAGGTCCACAGCTATCAGGGGAGAACCTGGAAGTGCTTCCACCCTGGAGGCTGTAAGCAGGTTAATGTCCAATGCACTCATGGGATGTTATTTCCAAACATGCTGCCCCTTGTAATGAAAAATGGGCTCCTCTCCATTTGGCAAAGAACGAGATATTGGCATAACAGTGCAGGAAGCGTTCATGCTGTGAAGCACTTACAGTACTTGCTGTATCCCACAGCCATTGCAATGTGCAGCTACCCATGTAGAAGGAGCCTCATGTCTTTATTCCTGACAGCTGTCAGTCCCTGGAAAACAATCCCTTCCCTCTCTCCTTCCAGAGTCCCAAAGCCAAGCTGAGGGTCTGTGAGCACACAAGCAGGGAAGGAAATCTGCCAACTTTGTCTTTCTCCCTCTCGCTCTCTCTTTAGCTGCCTGTGAGGGAAGTTGCAGAAAAATAATGAAATAAAAGCCAAGGCCCAGAGAAAGATGATTCATCCACAGCCCAGGGCCAGCGGCCGGCTCCAAGCAGAGCTGTAAAATCAATCTGTCACTGCTCACCGCAGTATAGATCAGCGGAGAGATTCTGACTGCAGCGAGGGCAGAGCCCAGCCTCCTCCCAGGGCCTGTTTTCCCCAGCTGTGGGACTCAGTTGTACCCCTTGGGAGAGATGGGCAGGGGAAGAGGCAGAGAAGGAGAAGGGCTGATCCGCTGACTCCACGAGCTGGAAATGCTCCCAGTGAGACTCCCTTCCCTGGCAGCACACACCGAAGGCAGCACAGGCAGACTGGGTGGCTGCCTTCCCTGCCTGACTCTTCCCTCCTCGTGCAGGCAAATGGCACAAGGGCCAGGTGATGGAGGAGAGGGGGAGAATGGCTGTCTGCACTCCCAGCCCCTACTCCATAGAAGTACCATCCATGTTGAACATTACCTCCAGTATTCCCCAGCCTGGGCACAGAGGGTTAAAAAAACAGTTTTATCATCACCTTTGTGACTCCCAGATTCTGGGCTATTCTGGGACTTAACAGCTCCCTGGCATATGTTGGAATAACACTAGGGAATTGCTCTAATAAGGTCAGCTGCCTTGCTCACCCCTTACAGCATCTCCAGTCTTAGAGGATGTAGAGGCCTAACAGAGAAGCAGCTGAGCAGAAAGGTATAAACCAAGGAGGTTCTCAGGGCTGTTTCCATCCCCGTTAAGGGGACAGAGAGGTCAGGCCTGGCTGGAGGGTGGTGGTCTCAGAGGCACTGGCATGAAAGAGTTAGAAGGTGATTCTTCTCCTGTAGGGCTGGACATAGAGAATGAAGCACTTATGCAGCCAACTTAAAGTAGCTATGACATCCTTAGGAGATTTTTTTCTTGGTGAAAGTTTTGTTTTTACTCGTGAAGTAACAAACAGCAGAGTCTTTCCAGGGCTTTTGATAAGGTCAGAGCCTCTGCAAAATAAACATGGGGCTGAGCTTCTGTACCCTCTGGATGATCATCTGCAATGGGACAAATAAGCAATCAGATCAAGGACCCAAATGTCCCACACAGCTGGAGATGTGGTGCTTGCTTCTGCTTGTCTCTCGGGGCAGTTTTGTTCTGCTGGATTTAAGTATTGTTCCTGGGACAGTGGGAGTATGAGCAAATACTGTTTGACCCCCATGGTCCCTGGCAGCACAAGGATCCTGCCCCAGCACTTAAGTCCAGAACAGATCTGTGCCAGCAGGAGAGCCTCTGGGAGACTCATCCCAAACAGACTGCAAGGTGATCCTAGAGAAACTCAAGCAGGAGAAAATCTTGCATTAATTTGGAGTTGGAAACTTCTTCTCCTACTTCAGCACCTTTCAAGATTAGATAGTGTCTGTCCTTGGAGGGGGCAAAGAAAGATGGAAGCAAGTCTCTGTTCCTTTAGCTTTTAGCTTGAAAAGAGCTTGGAGGAAAAACCCCACAGTCATAACCCCCAAAGTGATAAAAGGCAAAGAAACTAAAGTCTGTAATTGCCAAGACAAGCTTCCTTCTCCTCTCATCCCACGTGGAGTGAGTAGCTTTGGCATTTAATCCACTGGGAACAGACATCTACAGATGGTCCAGGGAACATCCAGAAGTGTCCTCAGAGCTGCTCACCTCCTGTTTCTCTGAGGAGTGTGTCTCTGTGTGTGTGTGTGTATGTGTTTTTTCCCACTGGCATTTGCAGGTTTGGAGTAAAAGAGCTTCCTCTATGTGTCATTTTCAACAGGTATCTGGTAGACCAACTTGTTTCTTCGTGCCATCTAGGCGGTGTGTGTGGTGGTGCCTGGGGCTAGGTTTGTAGATGAGTCCTTTTCATTTGTTGCCTGTGTTTAGAGGGAGGCAACTCATTCCTGTAGGGATCCTGATTGTTTGCTGCCCCCCCCCCCCCCCCCCCCCCACGATGTAGTGTAGTGTTTGTGGGTTTGTTGTCCTGTCCCTGAGGCTGTTGTATGCACATGAGAAGGCTAGGGCCAGTCCTGTACTTGCTGGGTTTGGATATGTGTGAGGTTATTTCTCTCCCAACAGAGAGAAAAATATGTAGGAGGGTCAAAGGAGCTCACCATCCCACTGTAGATCTGCAGGTGTGAGATAGATGGGGTAATTTCATTGTTCTGGACTTATACAATAACTATAAGGATGGGTAGGTGGGCCACAGGGGAGCTTATTTAGATGCAAAACTGGACATCACAATGTAATGCATTTAATAATAGTGCTGCTTGCAGTGGGGGGTGTGTGTCAGAGTAATTCCTCTACAGTTCTCAGACTGCATGAAGACAGTCATTAGTTTCCCATCAGAGGTTACATACATTTGTACGTCTGTGCACGTGAATGCTGCGGGTGGCAGGGTTAGGTGTCTGTTTTCCTAGAAGCTGTTGCAAGCATGTTGATATTTATGCTGAGGAGAATGTCTTCACCCAGCTGTTGCATGTGTGTATGTTTGTGTGAGCAGGGGTGCAGATGGTGTCTGTTCATCTGCAAGTGGAGGTTTCAGAGCATTTCCATTTGTTCTTGCAACCTCTATGCGTGCCCATGTGAAGGACAGTCAGCTGGTACAAGAACATGTGGGTGTGAATGGGTCATGAGTAAATGTAGGTGTTGGGGCAGGTTTCTAACATCAGAGTGGCCAGGGACCAGGACAGCCTCTGATCAGGGAGCAAATAGTCTCACAGCACCAGGATGGACCTTGAGACATTTCTGAGCAAGAATATATGATGTGGTTGCCTGGAATAGCAGGAGACCGGATTCAACATCCCAGGAAGCCAGCTCCCATCCAATGTCCTACGTTCCTAAGTTTCTTGGCAGCTGTTGCATGTGAGACAGGCAGTCCTTCCAGAGCTGCAGTGAGTGCGAGGGATGCATCGTGTCCCTTTAGTCGTGGTCTGTGCATCCACATGTCTGTGCAGGGATTATTAATGTCTAGCTCTCATGTGTGTGTGTGCTTTCTGTGAAGGGGCTGGGGAGGAACTTCTGAAGAGTCACCGTGTTTGGTAAGGTGGTTTCCTAGCAGGTATTGCCTGTGTGGAATATCTGGGGGCTGAGCTGTGGCTGGCTCCCCAGCACCTGGTGCACATGGATGTTTTTTTCTGACTGTGGGCATCACTCCATCAGCAATGACATGTGTGGCTTTGGGCATAGGGAGGTGGAAGATCTTGCAGGAAACTGTTGCATGTACATGAGGGTATGTAGTTACGGGTGATTTCTGAGGAGATGTTGTATTTCTGTGTGTAGCGATTTGAGGAGGTGTGTGAAAGACAGTCTCCCCAGAGCAGCTGCATGTGTGTGTTTGTATGTGGATGAAAGGTTTCCCCCATCTCCTGTTGCATTTTTATGTGTCAATTTTCTTAGCAAATACTGCAGGGGCATGTATCAAGGTGTAGTTTCCCATGGCTATTGCACATACCTGTGTCAGTAGGTGTATAGCTGTTCCATGCATACGTGTGTGTGTAACTCCTCAGGAGCTGTTGCTTGTACCTGTATCGTTCCTAGAAGCTGTTGTATTTTCATGTAGGTGACTTGCTTTCTGAGAAGCTGTAGTGTGTGTGTGTGTGTGTGTGTGTGTGTGTGTGTGTGAGTGATTCCCCAGCAGCTGTTGCTTGTGTGTGTTCCTGGGAAGCTGTTGTATGTTGTGTGTAGCTCTTCAGCAGCTCTTGTAAGGAAATTGTGTGCGTGTGTGCTGTTGCCCAGCAGCTGTTGCATGCGTGCTCATGTCTCCGGTGGAGGCCCACCCCTTTCCGCCTGCACCGGAGCCGTGGCTGTGCAGGCAAGGAGAGCTCGGAGCTGGCTCCATGAGAGAGGGACCTTTGCCTGTCACAGCCTTCCCAGCTGGGAGAAGCAGTGCCGGCTCTGGTCCCAGAGCCCTATCAGCCGAGCCTGTGGTGAATTAATCACTTGCGTTTTAAATGCCACTACAGCCCTTTCTGCCTTCTTCCCCCAGTGATGCGGATGCGGCGAAGGCAGCAAATCCTCCGGCTGTGCGTGCCCTCCCTGGACTGCTGCTCCGTCCCCGCCTGGCGTGCTCGCGTGTGTGCGTGGCTGGGAGCGCTGCCTAGGTGCAGCCGGGAATGAGACAGCTGTGGGGCAGGGGACAGCACAGCTCCAAAGGGTGACACAAGGTGGGGGATACCCCCCCACACCATCTGCAGGGCTGCAAGTTGCTTGAAGACAGGGGTCTTTTGTGCCTCCACTTCATCTCTGTCATGCCCCGTATGGAAGCTGGGAGCAGTCACCCCTCCAGAAGCAGGTATGTGTGCATGTGTGATGTGTCTGCGACACATTTTTGTGTGCAGTCCTTGTGCAGCTGCCTCGCGTGTCCTCGGCTCCCTGTTGTCATCTGTGTCGCCTCTCAGAGAAGCGGCTGAGATTGGAGGGGGAGGACCGAGGTGGGGAGAAGGGCAGGATGGATGGATTGCCTTTCTCCTCCAGCCCGTGCATGCACTCCCTTGGGGGGGGATGTCTCTGATCTGAGGATGAAGGCAAGGGGTGAGTGCAAGGGAGATGGGGAAGTGGAGGGGTGGGGGCGTAAGATGGGGTGATGAGAGGGAGAGAGGCTTGGAGACAGGTCTCCCTTTAAGTGTGTGTGTGTGTGTGTACGTGCACTTGCTTAGGATCAGGATGCTGAACAGGTCCAGGGCTGGCTGCACGCAGCTGGGTTTGGCTGGTCTGCTTCTATTCAGACCTTGCAAGAAGAGGGGATACATGTACATGTATGTATACATATGTATGTGTCTTTGTGTGAGTATACATATATATGTATAGGTATAGCTATAGGTATATGTACATACCCCCACACATACATACATACAGATAGACATATATGTATATTGCCTGCAGTTATGGGAGAGAGAAGGAGACAGCCTCATCCCACAGCCCCCTGCTCCCTGCCTCTTTGCAAACTTTGTTGGGAAGCCTTTGCAGACAGTGATGTGTGTGTCTGTGTGTGTGTGTGTGTATGTGCGTGTGTGTGTGTCTGTGTGGTGTGTGAACATTCGCCTGGTTTGGATGCAGGGGAGTGAGTAAATCTCTGCTCTGCTTTTACACTGCTCTGCTGGGAGACTGACTGGCTGCAGAAAAGTCATTGCGTGGTGTCTGTCGGGTGTGTGAGTTTGCGTGTGTGGTGGTGGGAGCTGGATATTTATGTAGGGGCCCAGGACAGCTACTCGAATGCATATGTACTTGTATATGCATTGCTTGCAGGGTGTCTGCATGCCCATTTGTTCCACCAGAGAAAGCATGCCCACATTTTTATACATAAGGATCCTCCTGCTTTGGGGCATGGGATGGGGGGAGGAGAAGCTGAATTAATGAATGGGAGCAAGAGGAGGGGGAAGGAGGAGGCATGGGGGTGGGGGAGAGACGAACAGACGCATCCTATTCTCATCCCAGGACAGGCAGGAGTGTACAGCTGCTGCTGTTCCCATTCCAGAGCTTGGATCTGGCTGGGGAAAGGCAGCATAAATCTGCTAATGCTGCAGCAGGCAGCATATTCAGGAGCTGCTGTGTGTAATGCCCTCTTGTGTGTGTGCTGGTGTGGCTCCCCCCCTACCTCTGCGTGCATGCATGTGAGCATACATGTGTGTATTGCATGTAGGTATGTGTGGGGAGGCAGGGGTGGCTATGCAGAAACAATATGCTTACAAACATCCTTGCAAGCACCCAGGGAAGGAGGTGTTGGCGATGGGGAGGAGAGCATCACTTGTGCACTGCGGGCGCGTGCATCTTGCAGCCGTGCACAGCCCGCGGTCCATTGGCACCCACTCTGGACTCACGCAAGCGTCTGCTGCTGAGGGCTGGTGTGTGCACACAAAGTAGGGGCACATGTGCAGGCCAGACTTAGGAGCTGCTTCCTCTCCTTTTCCCCTAAAGGCTGGAGAGCACAACCCTTCTCCCCACCCTGGAAGTAGGGAGCTACAAACCAAGCTATGAAGCACAGAGAGGATTGCTGAGATTGGAGGCGGGGGATGTGTGTGTGTGTAGGGTAAAGATTATGTAGGGAGCGGGGAGGGTCCATGTCCCTGGAAGGGGCCTAGGGAACTGGGGAGCCTGGCTGCATTGCATGCTGCAAGCCAAGGAATTTGTCATGCACCGGGAGGTGGGAGGGAGTGGGAGTGTGTGTGATGTGGGGGAGCTGGGGTGGAGGGGGAGAAAGGGGGCTATACCTGGGTATGAGGGGATTTCTGGTGACATGGATCCCCACCCTGCCTGGTCCCCACAAACACTGTCACTCCTGGGTCCCGGGAAGCGCAGCCTGACAGCATCACTAATATAATATTCAAAGAAAGATTCATTTGCATGGAGCATGCATTATTAATATATTTAAATACAGCCCCCCTCTCCCCTCCCTGCGCTGTGCAGACTGTACCAGCAGCAGTGAAGAAGCTGCCTATGCGGTGCTGGGGGTGAGAAACAGCCACTTTATTCCCACTGATTTCCTGAGCCTAGAAACCTTTCCCATCCTCCAGCCCCTTCCTCACCTGCCACCCTCCTCACCCCATTATTTTCCTTTGGAAAGTGGCTGGCTTTCAGGACATTCAACCCACAAGCATGCAGATTTGTTGTTATGAAGCAAGCTACTTTCATTGCTCTTCCCTTGTCAAAAACTACAACACCAAGGGAAGAATTGTGGATGTGTGGCCTTTCCCTTTCTTCACCCAGCCCCAGGCAAAGTGGGTATTTGGGAATATGCTGTCTGATCCCCTGTGCCAGTGCAAAGCTAAGCTGTGGAGCAGAAGCTGCTAGGAGGGTAGAGAGGGCATTTGGGAAAGGGGGCCATACAGAGGTATAGTTTTTGCTGGGGGGTGGCTTGTGGTTAAAATCAGAAAGGTAAAAACCACAGGCAGTAGGGGAAGGCAGGAGGGAGGCAAGCATAGCTGTGATGATGTCCATGATGTTTGTTCCTACCTGGGCCATGTCAGAAGCCAGATGCAGCTCCAGGCAGAGTGCAGCTGCCTTATCTGACCCTGTTGAAGAGTGGTGGAGAGCACTGCTCAACTGGGAGAAAAGCTAGTAGTCACATCAGGGCCTGTTGAAACCTCCCAAAGCTGTCAACAGCTGTGTCAGAAAATATCAGCACATTTGCTGAGAGAGGGAGACGCAGCTGCTCTCTCCTTTATCCCAAATACTGTGTTTTTTCCCTCGGTCCCCTATAAGTGCAGGCCTGGGCTAAGTTGTTTCTTTTATTAGTGTGAGGGAGGGCAGAGAACATGCAGGGAACATCTCTGTCCTCACACTCTTGTGAGCTGATAAGAGGCACCCTGCTCTGGGAAAGGGATGTGATGTCCCCCAAACACACTTGCAGCCGTCACCCGTGCTTGGGCACCAGAGTAGGACAGGAGCAGCTTAGGTGGAGCACAAATGTGCTCCATGGAAATATCCCCTTTTCTGGGAACAGAGGAGCTTTTGCTTTTCTCCTCCATGGAGGAGCAGAGCTGTTCTGTACAGTGAGGGATCCCAGGCTGCCAGTAGTAAAGCTGGAGCTTCCCTGGTAGCACTGTGGGTTCTGCTGGTGGGGATTGTCCAGGCTGGTCCCGATGCTGAGTTACAGGCAGGTGCTTGGGCTCTCTTCAGGGTTCTGTAGGGGCAGATCTCAGTGCCTCCCAATGCCTTTCTGTGTGGGAAGAGGGGTGAAGGAGGACGGGGGGTTGAGCCACTGGAGGGAGGCAGGCTGAATGCATGGGAGCCACCTCCCGTGCTGGGTGGGGGTGAGGTCCTCTTTATGGACTGGAAGCGGAGACTACAAAGCTCAGGTTGAGGACCAAAGGGCTATGACCCACCTTTCTCTCTGCTGGGTCAGGATGGGTTTCCTGCAGCTGTGAACTAGATGAAGGCTGTATTTAAAGCCCCAGATGAGTCAACCTTGGCACTTTGGAGGTGACAATGATTGTGGGACTGCTGTTGTGTTTGCTTCAGTGGTGAGATGGTCTGGCAGCAGTTACAGCTTCACTTTAGCAGACCTGCTTTTGTGCCCTGGCTTTCCTGTGCTCCCCAGCTGGTATTACTTTTGTGGCTTGCTTTGCTGTCCCCTGACCTTCTCTTTAAGGGATTATAGCAGTTCTTTGGGTCTTCTGGGAGCTCAGGGGTACCTAGTCATTGCCTGAGATGAACTGCTTTCCTCACAGACAGGACTGACCAAATAATTTTCTGTCACTGAGGAGAAATGACCTCATTTGCTCAACACTCGTAAGCCAAGAGGACACCCAGTTCCAGCTGACTGCTGAGGTACAGAAGGAGGGAAGGGCAGTTGTCACTCTTTCCACAGCATTATAAGGGGTGGGAAACAAGCCATTAGGAGCCAGGTTGAGGTGAATGACTTGGTGGGTTTGGTCTCTAGATGCTGCCTCTTGCAGGGAGTCTTTAAGGTTCCCAGGCAGCCCTGGTTTGGGTAGACACAGTGGCTACAAGGTGCCTTATAGCATAACACCAGATGCCATGGAGATAGGCACAGGATCAAAACCCTGTAGGAGAATCTGTCTTGCTGTTGAAGGTGAGGCCTATCCATCCTCCTGTGCTGACCCAGCTGATGTGCTGGGGCTGTTCCTTCCCATTTGCAGTCACCCTGGGGAACACATCTCCAGATTTTCAGCCCTTTAGCGTAGAATTTTTTTCCAGGACACGCTTTGGGGAGCTGATGGTGCATCATGAATTTCACAGAGGTGAGACTTGTCTGGGGTCCAAGAACACATGTTCTTCCCTACCCAGCAGAGACACCCACACACAAGGTTAGCGCTTGTCTGGTTTTGGTAAGCGGTAGGGGAAGGACTGTTTGCAAGAAACTGTAGGTGCTTTTGACTCCTCTGGATGTCAGTTAGTCTGATAGTGGAGAGATGGAGAAAATGTTGTTGTGAGGAAGGATCATCAATAACATGACTTGGAGAGAGGGTCACAGAGTAGCAGGAGAGATCCCCAGCTCTGCCACAACTGGCCTGTGGGGAAGTCCCTTCCTTCCCCTCTATACTCCTCAGCACTCACCTCACTTCTGAATGGTTTGGGTGATAAGATAATCACCATCGAAGGTGCTATAGATGTGCAGACTGTGTCTCAGGATGGTGTACAGGCTACCAGTTGCCTGAAGGCAAGGTGTCATATGTTTGTATTCATTCTTTCCATGGTTCATGCGCTCAATCTGTAGACCAGATGGGTCAGAGCTGCCTGTGTATTTTTAGGTTACTATGAGGACTCCATGAGCTATGCTTCCTCTGGGAACATTGGTTTATGCATGAGAACATGTATGTTTGTGAACAGGGAGATAACCGTTTTCTGCTAGGCTTTGTCTGTCTTATGTCAGGTCACATCTGTGCATGCACAAAATCTGTTTGCGCATGTATGTCATTCCATCCTCAGCTTCACCTGTATTATCCATGTATATGTGCTCCTGTGTGCATTTGTATATGTGCCTGTGTGTGATGCAGGCAATTGTATGTGGGTTTATTTGTGGAGTGAGCATATATGTATGTGTGTGTACATGCACCTTTTCCATCTCTTCTCGAGGTGTGTGAGTAAGTAAGTGTTCATAATTGGGTGCCATGTTCAGCTGGAGGATATCCTTCCTGCCTGTCCATGTATCTTCTTCTCCCCACCTTCCATGAAGCTGCTTCTTCATGAAGAAGAAGCTGCTGAGAGGTCCTGTGCTTTAAGAGATAGTCTTGAGTTGTATTACCTAGTGCTCCATGTATGAAATGAGTTAGCTTTCCTGACATCTTTGCACTCAAGTACATCGAGAAACATCCAGGCCCTATTCATGTTATTTCCAAGGCTGTAGTGAGACCAGTCTGGAAAACCTGGCATTCAAACCCGGGTGCTACGCTAGCTGAAGGAGGGTGATAAATTGGAGGCAATTCAGAGAAGAGCAACAAAAATGATGAAAGGGCTGGAGGGACTTATTTATGAGGAAAGATTAAAAGAACTAAATATGTAGAGCTTGGCTAAATGATGATATGATAACAGTTTACAAGTATTTGAGGACTGTAAACACCAAGGAAAAGAAGAGATTATTTAAGGTGGCAAAAGATGGGCAAAGTCAGAGGTATGGGATGAAGCTGGGCAAAAAAGGAGAATATTGGGGTGGCTCTGAGGATACATGGAAGCTTCCTGGTGTGAGTGCTCAAACCTACTATGAAATAGTCTGGCAGGTTTATGGAGATGCAACTGCTTGCAAAGAGGAAACACCTGGTGGTGGAGGGGACAAGCTAGACTTGGCCAGTGGGGGAGGTGGAGTGATCTGCAAGATTTTTTCTTCATATGCAGCATTTCCAGAAAAATTCTGAGAGATGTTTGATTGTCTTTCACTTTTCATTGATTCCTGCTCTGGTGGCTGGGGAGAACCAATAGACACTATTGCTGAAGGACCAGTGAGGTGGTACAGGAGGAATGAGTAAACAGAGTCTGATGGTGGTGGAGGACATTATTCCCTCCATCTCTCCATCCTCTCTGGCTGGAGAGGTAGTCTAGTAATCAGTCCTGTAGGAAGTGTCTGTCCATGAAAAGGGGTTTTGCCACAACAACTTTCTACGAAGGTACAGGCTGAACCTACCAAAGCGAGCGTTTCCCTCTTTCCAGACAAAGATGGCCTGAGGACAGTGGGCTCAGGAGAATCAGACTTCCCTCCTCTGAATTCCTCGTCACAGATGGTACAGAACTGGGACAACAAGGTCAGAAGGATTAACACCCCTCCTTTTTTTCCCCATTGCACTCATAGGCCAGGAAAATTGAGTCAGATCATAATAAAAGGATTAGTGTGGAGAGGCTGCCGTAAATAGTGTGATAGATAGGTCAGGAAAATGGAATGGAATTCAAGGGGGTTGGCCCTGTTACACATGATCTGCTGAAAAGGCTCTGTGTTTATCAACAGAGAAAGGGGATTTGGTCTTAAAAATTCTGTAACAAGGCATTGAGGGGGTTAGCACTCAAGAACAGATGTTATTCCCAGCAAGGATCTGTACTAGGATGACTGGTTTAAATGACCTCAGACCTCCTTCCAGCTTTAGGGCAGAGGGAAAAAAAATCCTTCTTGATATGAGCTCTGTTGTTTGCTCCCTTGTCCATCCATCTCCAATATAATTTAATGCATCAAAATAATTTTGTTATATAGCTACTATTTGACTGTGATTTCTGGGTCAGCCTGGCTATGGAAAGCCACAGGAATATAAGAAGGACCCTACTGAGCCAGGTCTGAGAATCCTTCCAGTCCAGTATCTCCAACAGTGGCTGAAAGAGGAAAGAGTATAAAGACAGGACAAGTGTGTAGGAGTACTTCCTCTGAACACTCTTTTAGCTTCCAGTGTTGTGAGGCTGAGGGACCTCGTGCTAGAAGATTGGTTGTACACTTCATAGGTGTCTGTGAATTGTTTCTTCCCTGGATTTGTCCAGCCAATTTTTGAAGTCAGGTAAAGGCATCCACAAAATCTCATGGTAAGAAGTTCTGCAGCCTAAACACACAGTGTGCAATGCAAGACCTCCTGTCATTTGTCTTGAACCTGTTCCTTTCTGGTTTAATTTCCTGACCCTTAATTCTTGGGTAGGAAGAGACAGTTAACACCTGTCTCCTCTACCCTTCCTCTGTCATCCATGGTTTTATAGACCTGTCTCATTTTATTGTCTCTATTGTCACTTTTCCAGTAGACCTTCACGTTTCATCTTTCTGCATCTATCAGCTGCCTTTTTCTTGGCTACAGCAGTGTAGCTTTGTAGTGACAGAAGGACATGGGGCATTGCTAGGTAGGAAGTAGCACTGCAGAGATGAGTTGTGCCAGATCCCACACAGGTGAAGACTGTAGTGGCATGGTCTAGGAGTAGTTGAAGAAGCTGGGAAAAAACTGTGAAACCAGTTGAGGGTGCCCTTGGCCATCAAGACAGGACTGAACAGGGTCCTAGGAGGCTTGAAAAGTATGAAGGGGAATTTTGAAGTGGAGCTCGGGATGTGGGGATAGCTTCTGTGAGCATGGGCAGTGTTGGTCAGCACAGGCAGGAGTTGGGACCGGTCAATACACAGCAAGTGAGGGAATTGAAAGGCCAGAAGTGAAGGAGATCTGATTTGGGCTCTGACTGAAGTATGTTCAGATAAGTAGATTGATGGTGGGACAGTCTGTTGACACAAGGGTCTTGGGAAAATATGGCTTGGATATTCTGCTGGTATGATGGGCAGTGGAGGAGAGTGGGAGAAGGTAAGAGGACACGGACTTCCTATGAGGAGTCTCTCAGGCCTCAGCACAGGACAGGGACATCTTGACCAACTTGAAAGAGATACCCAGGAGTCAGGTCCCAGGTCAGCACCAGGCTCTTCTATGGCAGATTGAGAGATTTAGTGACAAAAACCTTGCTGAAATTAAGATTTTCTCGCTAGCTGAGACCCTCAGCCAGGTGGTGGAGAAAAGATGAATGAAAATGAAACATCAGCCATCTTGTGAGTGGTCTTCAAACAGAATAGGTTCAGAGGGAGGAAATGGGCTCATGCCAGGATGAAAAAGGCCCTGGTGGAGGTGCAACAGCCTTGCAGTATTGGAGGGTACAGGGAAAGAGAAAGGTGCTCTCAGTAGCCCTTATGACATTTCCTACAGAGGAAAACTGTTTCGAGTAACCTTTGAATTGAGGGCTATAGGGGACTCAGGTGAATGATGGAAAGTCTGATTGGATGCTGTCAAATGTGACCTGGGCCAGGACAGGCAGCAGGGAGAGTGAGGGACACTACTGTCAGCAAGGGAAGTAGATGAAGGGAGAGGTTTGGTGTGAAGGAAGGGGCAGAAGGCCTGAACAACATCGGAAGGAGAAACAGTGGTGGTGATATCTCTGTAGCAGCCCTTTATACCTCTAGACTTCAGTTTCTGCTCCCCACTGGGTGCCTCTCACAGAGCAAGGAGCTCTTTTCCAGTCCCAGCAGCCTCTTCCCAGCCTGGTCACACCACGGGACAGTGCAGCTGCCTCGCTCTTCCTTACAGACCAAGGAAGGTGGTGGGACATGTTGTATCACACTATGTGTGTATAAAGCTTTTCTGCCAGTAGTCAAGTGTGGAGATGGAGAGGGAGAAGGTATTTTTTTCTGCCTCCCCTCTCACTTTCTGTCCTTTCCTATCTTCTGTCTCCTCCCCCATGCTGGTTTTAACCTTTCTTCCCTTCCCTGTCTGCTCACCTAACACCAGCTGCATCCTTTTCCTTTAATCCATGCGATGGATCAGTGACAGACCCCCACTGTAATTTTTTAAATCAAAGCCTTTTATCTTGAATTGAGCAAGGTCAGGGGAAGCTTCTTAAGGCATCGATTGTATTTTCTATCTCTGCCTTAGAGCAACTTAAAGGATGGCTCAACAGGATTAGCAGAAAGCGCAAGATTGGACAAATGGATTTGGCAGGGGCTGGCTGGTGGGCCTGGGGGAGTGGGAGCTTGCTGTGCTGGAAACTGGGAGAGCTGGGCTCTGCTCAGGGCCTGCATCACTGCCTGCTGCCCACTGTGCCTCTGGGCACGTGAAGGCAGCTGGGCTGATGCTGATCACGGTCCTGACACTGCCAGGGGAGAGAGCAGTCAGCCTGCAGCACTGCTCTTTGCTAAGCAAGGCTACTTAGTGCTGGCCGGGTGCTTTAGGGGCAAGGCACGGGGGATTGCTCTGTGCTTCAGGGATCATTGCCCCCAGCACAAGCCTCTCTGCAAAGCCTAGAGGGACATGCTGATCTCAACGGAGTGCTCACAGCTGGAATAGCATGGGTCAGGCCTCAGGAGCAAGCCAGGATGCCATTCCCTGCGGTTGCAGGTCCTTATGGCAAGATTCCCACTCCTTTCCCAGCCTGCTGGGTGCTGCTGGAGGTGTGAATTAGCAGTCCAGAGGCGCTGTCATTAGACTCTGCTTCCTTGGCTTGGTTTCTTCTGTTTCCTTCCTCCCCTGTTTTGTCTTATGGTCTTGCAAGTGCATGTTTTAGAAGAAAGTGTCAGGCTTGTGGGGTGACAGAAGGGCAGCAGGCCATATGTGAGCTCTCCTTGCACGGCCTGGCTGGCACGCTGTGCAGCCTCAACCAGTTTGCGGCCCTTGCCTACCCAGCGCCTCACTGTACCTGGCAGCACCAGATCTCCCCTCCTCTCACCTGGGGTGTCTCCTCCCTGGGGACAGGTTGGTTCTGCCTGGGGTGGGAGAGGGTCTGCACCAGGCTGCTCCTGCACTTGTGATGACCAAGCTGATATGACCCATGTACCCAGCCACCATGCTGTCCCAAGAGGGAGCCATCCCTTCCCCACCATACAGTGTATCTGCACCAAGCAGGAGCCCCAGTCCATTTGTTCTCTGATCCCACAGGTGACTGCTTCCCTCCAGCACCTGAACCCCCTCTGTCCTGTACTGTGTTCTCAGTGTGCTGGAGCTCAGTTATCACAAAGGAGACTCATGAGGAGCATCTTCCCCAGGTGCAGACAGCTACTACAGCCTGTTCCCCATCAGGCAGACACCCCCTCCTTGCACGTGGTATTCAAGGGCATATGCCCATTGTGTTATCCTATGTGCACACATACAGCAGCGTGAATCGAGTGTTCAAGGGAATAGAGATTCACAAAACCTTGGCCTTGCTCTCCCAAGCCTCACAGAAAGATGGGATGGCTGGAATAGCCAGGGACATGGCTGCTCCTCCCCAGCGCAAGGATTCCCTCACAGGACTTGCCACACCATCATCTTCTCATTAGCAGCCCTTCTTCTCCTGAGCAGATGAAGGGTCTCTCTGGGATCCCGTTTCCTCTCCACTGTCCTCCTGCACCAGCCTAGCCTCATGTCACAGGGCTTGTCTTTGGTCTGGGGCGTCCCAGCTCCTCAGCGTGTGCTGCTCACGGGGAAAGCTCACGCCATTTCCGCATAGAAGAGGATTTGCATGCATGGTGGGGGAGAGACAGCCTGGCCTGTTTATTCTTAATGCTCCGTATTATCTCCATTAATATTGCCACCTCTGCCTCACATGCTAATTAAGGCTCGAGATTGTTAATGTAATAGGGAATGTGGGCAGAGACCACACAAGACTGGCTGAATTAAGTTAACCTTATGGACTGTTAATGGATCTCCTGGAGGGGCATTTCTGCCTAATGAGAATCCAGCTTGAATGGTAATCAGAGGCTCGTTCTCCGCATGCCCAGCAGAGCCGGGAAAGCTGGCAAGGCTGCAGGGCAGGATGCGGGAAAGGCATTGGCAGGAGCTGCTCATGACGCTGAGGAGGGAAGAGAAGGGTGCAGGGCTGGAGGGAAAGACCTCGAGGTGAGGGAAGAATTGGGGTGAGTGGAGTAGTGATGCTGGTGGTGCTGCAGAGGGGAGAACCCCAAATGGGCACTGAGGCTGGCCCCATGCTTTTTGTGGTGGGCATTTAAATATTGACTCAAAGGGCTATTCTTCCTGGTCGTGATTGCCAGCAGTGAAAAGGTAACTGTGTTAGGTGTGAGCAGGGCTCCTCTCTAGGGAAAAAACCATGGGAATCTCCTGGCCTGGATCCTGGAGACCTGCACGGTGGGTCATGGCTGCTGCTACCCGGCAGATCAGGGAGCCAGACTTTCCCAGCCTGTCTTGTTGTACAGTGTGGGGAAAATGTCAGGGAAGGGGTCTGGCACTGAACATTCTTATGTGTAAAGAGTACACTGCCTTGCTGGTGAGCAACAAGGTGAAAGGCTGGATCTCTGTTTAGAAGAAACCTGGGGACAAATTAAAGAGGGCAAAATTGAGCTTAGAGGCTAGGCTTTCAGTGTATAGGGTTGGGTGAAGTTTGGTGGTATCACAGATTCAGGATTGCAGTTGAGGCAAACAGATGAAGCTTAAGTGTTAGGCTGCATGTTCAAGGCAAAACTGTATGATCCTGGGCCTGGATGAAACTGGGTCTTTCTGGGAGCCCATGAAGTGTCCCAGGGAAAGTGTGCATATTTTCACATCTGGCTCCTGTGTGCTAGTTTTGCCCTCCAGAGGGAATAGGTGCGGATTGGGATATAGGGCAAAAGCAAAGCCTGAAATGGAGGCCAGTTGTTTGCATTTCAGTTTGGGGAGTTGAGTAATATAGATCAGCCCCAGAACAAACATGTAGAGCTCAGGGTAGGGTGTTTGGGAGGAAGGTAGTGATCTGCAGAATTGGTTAAAGGAATAAAGAAATGGCTTTGGGGTTTACTTCTTGCTCAAGTCCCACTGCCCCGGGAGGTGCTCCAAGTGGGCAGGCTCTGCGCTTCAGATCCTAGCCTGGAGGTTACTCAGTAGTTGTGGGATCTGGCCGAAAGTTTAGCCTTCTGATGTGGGAGCAATGACGGAGGAGCTAAGATGCGTTGCTTTGACTCCAGAGGTGTGAGATTGAGCTGTGTTGGCTGCAATTTATGTGAAAGGTTTCTTACACCAAACCCAGCTGTGGGTGATTCTCTCTGGGGAATTGAAAGTCAAGCAGGTACCACTGCAGCTGCAGGAGGAACCTCTATATTCCTGGCTATAAGGACTGCTGTCTCCTAGCTCTGTTACCTTGAGGTGCCTTACCTGACCTGTGTCAGCTTTAGATGGCCCATGGCTTGGATGAGTCTGGCTTGTAGTGCTCAGGGTTTGGGGTTGGAGGTTTGTGGGTTTCGGTGAAAGTTTGTGGGTTTGTGATGCAGTTCCTTGGGGTTGGAAATGGGTGACAAGGACATGGAAAGGGAATAGGTCCAGTTCAGGTTGCCCAGCAAGGTTTTTCTTCTATTTCTGGCTCTTGGTACAGGAAGACACCAGGGAACTGCAAGGAAAGGAGTTCCCTTGCTGTGTGTTGATGTGTGGGAGTTGGTTCCCAGGGCAGAGTACACTGCTGCCAGTGACTGAGGGGAACTGAGGGAAGGTGAGGAAGGAAAAGCAGAGACTGGGAGAGGCAGTGCAGGAGCCAGATGGACTGCTCCACCCAGAGAGGGATCTCCTCCCTGCAAACCTCTACGCACCCCGGGGTGCATGCAGCACATGCACACTTACCATAGCTTTGTGCTGTACTCATAACATTGCTTTCACAGGATGCTCACTCTGCAGGTGTGCAGTAGCACACTGGCGTTTCACAGGGGTGTAAATGCTGCCACACACACACAAGACAAACCACAGAGGACACATCACTCCCTATGACACCTCACAAATACATCTATGTTTTCAGCAAAAAATCAGATTCGCACACATATGCATTATTCACCCTATAGTACAGCACGTGGATGCACACACATACACATACACAATCCATACATCACTACCTGGAGTCCACTGCCCACAGCAGGCACATGCACACCACCAACACACAGGTGTTCACCAGAGGCCATGCATTTCTGCACACCCATGTGCACACATGACACCATGTTGTCCATGTTGCCCCCTTTCAGCATTATCCCATGCACATGGACTCACTCACAGCAACACTGACAGACACACATGTTTTTGTGTCTTCCAGGTCTCCTTGCTTGCCATCTCAAAGCTGGCATGTGAAGGTGAGGCAAAACGCATCCCTTTCAGATGAACAAGATGAACACCACACCGACATACATGGGCAAACACACATATGCATCTCCCTTGGCTCCTGGTTGCCTTGCTTTTGCTCTCCCTTTTCCTTTGTTTAGCTAGTCATGGTGCAATTTCCATGCCCCTGAAGCACAAGGCAGATGGTTTGGAGGTCAGTTTAGGATGATGCTTCCCTTTTCCACACTTCTCTTCAGCTGCTTAGCTCAGTACTAAGTATCTCAGAGATGAAGATCTTCCTTGCATATCCACACACGACACTTCTGTGTTGCCTCTCAGCACCTATTAGAAATCCTAAGTCCAAAAGCCTCTTTAAATTGCCCTCATGACCATACTTTAACCCAAGTAGCACTTCAGGCCGTGGTGGCTTTTCTGGGTTTGGCAGCATCTGTTAGCTTTGACCAAATGAGGCAACTCCATCTCTACTCTGCTCTGTACATGTGCCTTGCTGAGGCCCAAAAGACTCTCTCACTTGTCCCCTTTCAACCTGCATTATTCATCTCCTGTAATGCACAATGGATGTTTGTGAGAAGAGACATGCATAGTGCTGAGGAACAGACATCCCCAGCAAGCTGAAATTGTCTGGGTGCATGGGCCAAGTTTAGCTGAGAGAGAGGAAATTTTTACTCCTTCAAAGCACTTCTGAAAAGTGAGTGGTGGTGGCAGTGGTGGAGGTAGAGGGGAAGAGGGGGTGGCTTGGAGGGGTTGAGGTGGTGGTGGGGGATTCCCCACGTTTCTTCTGGCTCTTCTTGTGCTGCCGCACAAACATGCATGTGGTGCATGCGTGGGAAGGTGGGAATGCTCTGGGGGAAGGTGTGAAGTAGGTGGCTTTGGGGAGTGGAGAGTTTGCATGCCTGAGTAACGGTGAGGAAGGTGTACTTACATGCACTAGGAAGGGGGCTGGGGGGTGTTTGGTGAAAAACTGTGGAAGCAGGGTGCCAGGGCACGTGATGGGGGGGGCGGGGGGGGGGGCGGGGCAGGGAGTTCCTGGAAGAGGCTATTGCAATGTATGCTTTGTTGACTTAAACTGAGGTGTGTCTGTGCTTGCTTGGAGCCCATGCCTGTCCAATAGCACAGAACAAGAGCTCGCAGGACTACCTCCATTTTCCCTTCATGTGGCTAGGGCTAGACCCAACTACAATCCCTGCGTTGCCTGTGTCCAAGCTGCCACTATGCCAGCTCCTTCATGTCTGTGGGCTCTTTGTTTTATACCTGTGACAGTACCCACTGCTCCAGTGATCCCAGTACAGCCATGGACCCTGCACCACATGCAGGGGTTGCACCCAAACCCAGCTGCTCTTCCCCCTGCTAGAAACCCCATGTTTTCCCATGCCTCTCTCATTTCCCGGGGGCACACAGGTACACATGCTTGCCCTGATGACGAACTCTGATCAGTCTCCATCATTGCTAGCAGTATCATGCTGTGATGCTACTGAGCTTGTTAAACAAGCCTGGCAGAGTTCTTGTCCTGGTGTCCCTGGTGCCAGGCAGATCTGCCATCCTTTCCTTGCCCCTTCTTACCCACCTCGTGCATATCCTTGTCTCTCCAGGGGCTTGGGGGAAGCTGGCACCTTCCTGGCCAAATCTCTGCTTCCCATAAGGGTTTATGTACTTCTTCACCATGCTTAGGTTTAGCAGTCATGTCCCCTGATGCCACTGTCAGCCAGTTTCAGAGCACTTGGGGATGGTGGGACCTTGCACTCTTCTTTGCATGCAAATTATGCACATCTAACACCAGAAGAAAGGAGGAAAGGAGAAGGGATCAGTGTGGATGCTTTTACAGGTTTTCTGCTCCCAGAGACTTTGCCCCGAGGAGCTGCAACACGTGTCAGTGGACAGATACGTGGTCTTTGCTGGGAGATGGTAGAATGGGCGGAACTAGAAAAAGTGCAAAAAAAGAGAAGATCTCAGCGGTGGTGGCAGCTTAAGCAGAGTTGGTGTGGCAGTGGTATGTGTGTGTGTATGTGCACGCATGCAGGTGCACAGAATAATATAGCTGTCTCCAAAGTGACTTCCAGCTTCATAACTTTCAAGGATGTCATTTTTCTGGGTGAGTGATGCTGGCTGTCTGTGTTTCATGTGTAGTTTGTGTTTGTCTGCCTGTGTTGGATGTTGATGAGTATTTGTGTTTTCCATGTGACAGAATATGGCTGGTGTTTGATGATGCTGGGGCTAGCGTTTAGGATCCAGAAGGATAGTATGCCACTGTGTGGGCTGAGTTAGGTAGGTAACAGTATCTGATGCGATCAGTTTGTATGCTGCAGGCAATTCCTAAGCATAGTATATTCGTGTGGGATATGCAGCCAGTGGTGCTTTGCTTGACTTTTATGCTCCTAATTGTTTTATGAGGATGTTTTATGTGCTTTTATTTTCTTACAGATGTGTGTGTTGTGAGGTGCTGGTGTGCTGTTTGCACTGATATAGATGTGTGTGTGTGACACTTTTTCTGATGTGGAGGTGGGCTTATTAAATGATGTGCATTTGTGCAGTGGCAGTTACATATAAGCAGTCAGGAGTTTGTGTGTGGTAGGTATATTCAGATATTCAGAATGCATTTGTGCAGTGGTCAGTATTCACTGTGTTTTTAATATTTATATAATATTTTTGCTGTGTACTCATATGAGTGGTGGAACAGGCTGGGTGGAGTTGATGTGTCTGTGTTATGGTCATCTGAAATATCACATATGCATGTTAATACAGCTGTACAACCTCGTAGGGGCAGGATGTATGTGAAGAAGAGAAGCACCTCACCCTTTGGGGGGACTCTGAGTTTTTAGGGAATGTATGCAGGGTTGTACGTGGGGCTATGAAAAGGCTGGTGAGTGTGTGCGTGTGTGTGTGTGTGTGTGTGTGTGTGTACAGCACGTGTGTAGCAGTTTGAGTGTGAACAGCATACTTGCAGGGGGGTGTGCCCAGGTGATGTGAGAAAGGGCTGGGAGGTGGCATGTCTGCGTGTGTGCGGCCACATGTGTAAGCACACTTCACCTTCTCCTGGTGTGGCTCCATCAGCACCTCACCCTACACTGGGCCAGGTGCTGTCTCCCTCCTCAGTGGGACAGCTAGGCTCTTAGGATACAGGCTATCCTCTTTCCATCCTTTAAATCTCTTTCCATCCGTCTGTCCGTCTGCTCTGCTGCCCGTGTCCAGTTGTCTGTTCCCATAATCACCAATATGCCCTGACTAGTTCACACCCCACACTGCCTGTGGACTCCGCAGCTGTGCATCTCTCCGTCCCTCCCACACACACACACATTCACACACACACACACACCCCCACCCCTTGGATCTTCATCTGTGGTATATTCAGTTGCCATTGGAAACCTAAGAAAGAAGTGAATCTACCCTCCAAGTCTTAAGCTGGTGGGTTTTTTTTCCTTTTTTTTTCCCTCCCCTTTCCTCCTCTCCTCACAGAAAGCGAAGTCGTTCGCAATGAATCCATGGCAGCTTCGATCGAGCGGTGAGCTGGAGCACCTACTCACAGGCCACTCCTTGATGTGACTGAAGAGAGGCCTTTACCAGCACTCACTGAGGAGAACGGAGCCCTGGATTTACCTCCTGCACACCCAGACACCCCCAGCACAGGCACTGCGAGGTAAGCCAACCTCGGCACCTATGTCTGTGTGCCTCTCTCCGTCCCTCCCTCCCTCTCGTTGCTTGTTCCCCAGAGGTGCGAGGGAGGGGAAAGGCAGGGGTTTCTGCTATGCTATGAACAAAATCCAGGCTTTCATCAGCTCCCCGCCCCGTAATGGAGACCTGCTCCGTCCCCTCCGACCCCCTTTCCTTGCAGCGCTGCATGTGTGTGCAGGGAGGGGTTGCTCGCAGAGCAGCAGGGAGAAGCACTGCGGGTCCCCTGCACGCAGTCCTGAGTGCGTTCCCCTCCTTTCCCATCCCTCCCTTGGCACACACCTGTCTGCTCTTCTCCCTACAGCATTTTCCTCCCTCTCTCCTGTTTCCTTGGAGAAGGGGCAGCTGGGCTGACGCTGCTGCAGCAGGCTGATTTGGCCAGCAACATGGCTGGGCTCTGTGGCCCTGGCCTGGGTTCCCTCAGAGGTGCAGCTTGCAGCAGAGCAGGAGTGGGCATCATGCTACCGAGAGTATGGCATGCGGGGGGGTGTGTTCCCCTCCCTCCTCATCTCACAGATATTTTGTGTATCCCGATTCCCCACGGAGGGTGCTGGCCTCCATTTCCTAGCCAGGTACCTCCTCTGCATACCCAGCCCAGCCTGGCACAGATTTTGGGGTGATGGGTATGCTCTTTGTCACTGCTTATCTGCTGTCCCCTGGTGCTCCTGCCCGGCTGGAAGGGATGTTTTCCTGCTGGAGACAGTGTGTTTCATAAGCTGGGAATGCCACGTGCCCTGCACAGGCAGCGAAGGGGGCCCTGTGCTGAACCTGACCCATTTCGGGGTGCAAAGCTCTTGGGAGGACCTGAAAGGGCCTCCCACTGCCTGGGGCTGCCCTCGGTGCCCCTTTCTCCAGCTCCTCTCCAGGGAAGGCAGAAAGATCAGTTGCACTATTTCCATGCCATGTCTCTGTGCTGCTGGAGCTGCTGCTGCGGCGTGGGGATGGGAGGGGAGCGGGGAGCAGCTGTTTCTTCCATCGCCTGGGCAGGCCCAGATGCGCTGCTGGCCCTCGAGAAGCATGGACATGCTGGGAGGTGCCTTTCCCCAGAACAAGATCCTAAAGCAATGAGCTGCTGGCAAGGCAGTGGGCAGAGGGCATCCTCAGAGGAGTAGATTTTAGAGGGGAGGTTTGGGGGTTCACACCTGCCAGGCTGTGGTTTCAGGCTCTGCACTGACTCTGTCAGATGCCAGGGTTTTCTGAGTCAGATTTTGGGGCTGCTGTGTTTCTCTGAGGGGAAGGGGCTGGCATGTTCTGTGCTGCTGTGCAGCCCTGGCAGTGGTGCTGCTGTGGTGTCCCCTGAAGGAGGTGATGGGTGCTCCCCTCCTGCCGAGGTCCCATCTGGTGATGCCAGCAAGGAGGGGGCATCTTCCAGTGCATCTCCCTGCTGCCACCGCAGGACCTGCTGTCAGCCATCCCTGGCTGCAGTTCCTCAAAGTCCCCTCTCCAACTACCCCGACACCTACCCTTCCACCCAAACTGCTGCCTTCAACTTCTGTCTGGTGGTGTCAGCTGTTTTTCTTCCTCTTTTGGGGTATCCCTGAGTCCTTCTTTTCCCTCTTTCAACAGCACTCCTTCCTCACTCCCTCTCCATCACTTCCCCTCCCTCGTGACCCCTCGGTGCACGCCATGCTGGGCAGGAGCAGCTTTGAGCAGCTTGAGGAAGGGCTGATGTTTCCTGGTAGGATCATTTCTGAATGCTGCTGCCAGCTGACAATAATGTGACGTGATCTTTTCTCCTGTGGTTCACACCCTTCGGTGCGTGCGTGTGTGTGTGTGTTGTGGGTGATGGAGTGACCATAGTGTTGTTGGTGTGTCACTCTTCCTCTTGGCCAGGGCCCAGCAGAGAGTGTGACCATGCAGTCGCATTTGGTTTCGTTCTTGGGTAGTTTGCAGAAAGCAAGCTCTTCCCAGATGGAGCCTCTGAAACCATTTGGCATTGGTTAAACTCCTCCGCCCTCTCAGGACATGGCTTTGGCACTGGCTCAGGGTGGACAAGACAATAAATCCAGCTCTAGGGAGCTTGGGAGCTTGGTACTAGGTCAAAACTGCTGCAGCTACATGTTAGAAAATGCTGATCCACTAGGGACTCACTCTGCTGCTTCAGACTTGTTTAGAAAACAATGTTGGCTTAACTCTGTACTGGCAAGGTTTATGTTGCATTGGGTATTATCTGTCTGCACAACTCTAGCTTGATGCTGGCTCGAGTGTTGTTTGTCCTTCCACATCTGGCATGCACTCCGGATCGTGTGTGCTCTGGCTAATTTGACAGATGCAATTGCACGTTGCAGCCAGCCTGGTTCAGTCCCTCCTGTCAGGCAAGCCAGTTTGAAAGAGAGTTGAATTACAGTCTTAGCAGGGAGCAAGCCAGGTCCCATACCAGGCAGCTGCCCTCCCCTTTCAGGATTTACAACAGCCTTGGTCTCCCAGGTGCCCTGAGAAGTGATGCACGGCAAGGCAGAAATACAGCTCTCTGTAGTTCCATCTCTTCTTGCACCACCCCAGGTCCAAGGAGATCCTATAGAGACAAGTGGCTTGTGACCACCTCTCTGCCTGGCTCTTCCCAAGGCCTTTTGAGTGGTGTCTCACCCACTGCCCTGGAGAGTGTGTGTGCGGGGATGAGAGGGTGATGCCAGCTGGGAGGAGGGAAGGCATCAGCCAAAGAGGAAGGGGAGGGAAGTGTTATCTCAGCGGGGGATGTTGCTCTCCACCCCACAGCCCCATGATCAGTGCATGGGGCCCGGGAGAGGTGTTATTGTTCCTCATAGGATCATGTTGGCAGAAATGCGGTTACACCATGGGTGAGAGCCGAGACAGACCCATTGGTGGTCACTTGGGACAGAGTATGAATGCAAGCCCTTACTGCTACGCTGCAGTGACTTTTTGTAGATCTGTCAGTCAGGTGTTTGTGTTGCTGAGGGAGGTAGTTTTATTTGCTGGGGAGAAACGGGCAGGAAGGTGGTGAGGGGTGGTTCATCTCATGCTTGTGTATGGATGTGTGCAAGTCTCTGGTGATAAGGAGGAGCATTTGCTGACCAGGTTTTGCAGTCTGAAGCCAGCTTTAAAGCCCAGCAAGATAAGCTTTTGGGGTTGAAGCCAAGAGATGACACTGCCTGCAAAACCTTGTTGCCAAGGTCTCCTGAATTCTAATCTCAGCAAGGTCTCTCACTGGTCACCTCACTGTGCCTCAGTTTCCCCTACCTTTACATGAAGCAGGCTGTAACCACAAACACTGCGGGAGAGGAGGTGGATGGGGAGAGGGGATGTAAAGGCATGCTTACAGTTTGCATGGTGTTTCAGGCTGCACAGAGGGATGCTGTGGGGAAGTAGAGGTGCAGTCTGTGGACTCTGCTGGCATGGCTGCATGCTGACCTTCGCAGGGGGCTGGATGCTGGAGGAGAATCCATAATGACTGGGATGCTGTGTGCCAGGGCCGAGGCAGTGATTGACTCAAGCCTCTGTTTGTTTGGGAAGAGAAAGGGAGTTTGTGGCTTGTCACTTGGGAAACAGAGTGGGGATTCAGTGGTGGAGGGCAGGCTTCTTGGCTGGACCTTCCCGAGCAGCCACGCTGCGTGTCTGTGTGTGTGTCAGGGAAGCAAAGGGGACCCTGGTACAGGCCATGACTGGCGGATGGCCATCCCCAGTCCTCGTCACTTCACCTCCCCCTTGCACCCTCTGCACAGCCACTGCTGAGTGGCCGAGGACAGCTCTGACATGCACACGCATGGCAGACCCGTGCGCATGAGGAGAGGAAGCAGAGTAAAAGCCTTGCTAGAAGAGCAGCTGGATGGGATTTGTGCTACTTTCCTGCCCGGCTTAGCCCGCGTGCGGTAGCACAAGATCTGTGCGGGTGTCCATGCTGCTGCATCCCAGCCCAAGAACGCACCTTCAGCAGGATTGCGCCTGGTGTGTAGGGCCAGGTCACAGGCTGGGGTGTCATGTTGGGCTAACCTGGGGATGAAGAAGACCTCTTCCTCCCCTGAGCTCCTCCCCTGTCTCATCCCTGCTGTGCTTCTTCAGGTGTGAGCCCTGCCTGATTTCTTGGAGGTGGAGACCTGCAGTCAGTGGAGGGAGGTGTCGCAGAGGGAAAGGGGATTGTGAAGCACATAGGGGTATGGAGGGGATGGAGACACTAAGAAAGAGGGAAGACCTGAGAGAGAAAGGGAAGAAACAGCAAAAGAAGAGAGGGGTGGAGAGGGAGTCAGGAAGAGAGCAACATGTCCCTGCCGTGACAATGTGGTGTGGAAGTCTCTTATGTAGTTATTACAGGCCAGAGTTCGACCTGACCATGTTTTTACTGGGCACAGATGTGGTCTGAAAAGCTGTGACAGGAGGATCAGCTTTGCACAGGGGGACTGCTCATCTCCCATCCACCTGCTTAACCCAGGGAATAACCAGTCTGATATTCCCTTCTCCTGCTCTGAGCTGTCTTCTGTGCATGTTCCTCTGCTCCTGATATGGAGGAGGGAGCATGGCTGAGAAACCCCTCCCCATGTCCTCTGTCCTCCTGGCCCTGGCCTTGTGGAGCCAGAGGAGGTGAGTGTGCTGCCCAGCACTGCTGGGAATTGCCTTGCTCTGTACTGGAGGCATGCTGGTGAGGTCTTAGGGGGAGCCACAGACTTGTCTTTAGACTGCTCCCTAGAAATACTTATGGCCACGTTACCTCACATAGGCAATGTCTACAGGAAATGAATTCAACATGCTGCATGGGGCAGAATTTTCTCTACAATTGCCCCATCAATATGTCCCATAAGAACTGAATAGCAGCAATTAGATAAGAGGGATTTATGGAAGTTTCTCTTACTCTTTTATGAAATATATTTGAGTACGTATTTGTCAGGTAAGGTAGGTATGGCCGGTCTGTCACAAGGTAGGTAGATTTCATACAGATGTTCTGAGTGTCAGTTTCCAGAAGCTCGAATGCCAGCATTGGCTTGCAGACAGGCTTGCAGGTGAGCATGTACCCACAGCCAATGTGTTCACTGTGACACACACCTGTGGGTGCTTCTAGCCCATCTTGAGCTTCCTCCCTCTCCCCTTGTTGTAGAAACAATAGGCCATGTGGCTTGAAGTCAGTGGCCTATCAGGGCTATCAGGTTGTGACCTCATCTGAACTCCCATGCTTTTTAAAGCCAGCCAGCACGGTGAGAGCTATTGAGAACCAGCCTGGCACAAAGAGAGAAACACTCATATAATGGGGCTACTTATTTCAGTTCCCCAGCATTTCCCATTACATTTCATGTCTTGGGCTGATTCAGTTGAACGGCAATCAATGGAGCTAACAGCCCAGCATTGTTCTGTTCACCTTCTGATTTACTTCTTTTCATCCTCGCTGGGTTTCATCTCCTCCCAGGTTCATGCATCCCCCAGCACTGAGGTCACTTTCTTTTTATTGCACCTGTGGCTGTATATAATCAAGCTAGTTCCTTTCCTGCCCTGAATCTTCTGGGGTCAAGATGGAAATCACTGTTCAGCAAGAGACCCAAACAAATGAGCAAAACTAGCCTGGTCGGTCAGAACAGGGTGGAAGTTATCCAAGAAAACTCACACTGATCAATTCCAGTCACCTCCTGTGTTTAAAGTGACTCAGTATCTCCATTTTTAGGATGTTGCTGGGGAGCTGAATTGTCTTATGATTTTTCTTGTACCAGCTATCCCTACCAACGGTGTTTGTGAGATTCTCTTCCCATATCTGCTTAGATGAGGAACTGTTGGAAACCATGCTGGTAGAATAATGGGTGCTGGGACAAAGCCAATCATAAAAAACCCCTCCAAAACCCACTGGAAAAAACACAAAACCTCCCCCCTTTCCCCGAACAATAAGTTATCAAGTCCAGATGGTTAAATCTGAGAGTTTGGAAGGAGCTTAAGTGATTGAGTTGCTAACAAAAATATACGATCTCTTGTGAAAAAAAAAGCTACTGATTTGGGGAATTGGAGAAGACCAAATGTTGTACCTATATTTAAAAAAAGGCTTCAGTGATGATCCGGGGAATTAAAGATCAGTAAGCTTTGCATCTGTATCTGGTAAACTGATGGGAATGATAATTTAAAAGCAATGCTTGAAGACATCTAGAAGATTGTGGTCTGATAGGGCCTAACCAGCACAGGTTCAGCAGAAGAAAACTGTATCTTGCTAATCTCCTACAACTCTGAATGTGTCAATAAAGCTGTGGATAAAGGACAACCAATTGATGTAATGTATTTAGACTTCCAAAAGGCTTTTGAAAGATCCTGCACAAGAGCTACTAAAGAAGCTAAGTAGTCAGTGAGCGACAAAATATTGACATAGATCAAAAACTGAGTAGGAGACTGAAAGAATGAGGGGATTAAACAGTCAAGTTTCACCATGGCAAAAGGTTAATGTGGCCTCCAGGTTCTCTTCTAAATCCCATGTGATTTACTGTATTGTTTAATGACCTGGAAAGGTGGGAGGAGAGATATGCCATATGAAAATTTGCACATGAGACAAAGTTATTAAGTTGACTGTGGCCAGAAAGGGCTGTGAGAAATGCTGGGGAAAGAGAGCTAAGGTAAATGAATGTGCTGTGCTCTGGTGAACAAAACTCAGTATTGCTATGTTCAAAGTAATGTGTAGGGCAGACTCGCAACACTTTAGATAGCCCCAAAGGTCCTGAATGAAGGGTATCAGCCAAATGAAAGTGTGGGCAGACATCAGGGAGCTCTTTGAGGAATTCTGCCCTGTTTTATGCTGCCCTCAAGCAGGCAAAGTAGCTGTTTGACTGCAGAGACAGTGGGTAGAGAGTACTCTGGAAGAGCTGCAAGGCTCTTGGTATGCCTGCAGTGCCACTTCATTTGGAATTGCACTCCTAACTGGGGTCAGCCTGTTTCTGAAGGGATGCTGGAGAATCAAAGGGGCTCTGAGGTGAGACAGAAAGCCTGTGAACACCCTCAAGTGAAGAGATGGAGGTGACAGGGATTGCTGGTTTCAGACAGCGGACTGGGAGCAGATGTTGAAAAAAAATAAAATTATGACACTTATGAGTACATCTGTTCTTTCTTTCCTCATCACACAGGAGAGAGGCAATGCACAGTAAAATTAAAATGCATGGGATTCAGGTTCACAAGGTTGGACTGTTGAGCTCTAAGTCATGAGATTTTGTCAGGACCGAGAATTTAGAAAGGTTCATAGTGGGCTTGTGTATTTTTGTGGAGAGCAAGAATACACAAAAGAGCTTTAACTAAGGATGAGCCCAGTTTTGGAGCCTGAACCTTCAGGTTCAGTCTTCAGAGCCTATATTAACTTGTAACTCATAGCAGCAAATAAGAAAATGAAGATAGGAGCACATTGTCCCTCATCTGTCTGCTTTGAGGTTTTTCCACCTTTTCCCCAAAAAAATCTGGTGATGACTTTCAGGAGAGTCAGCGTGGACATCTCTCTGATCTGGAATGGTTGTTCCCCAGCATGCACCTTACCTTAGGTGCTAGGACATAAACGGTGATATTCTGTTCATGTCCCAACTCCTCCTATCATCACATGTGTTCAGGAGCATCCTCAAGCTCCAGAAAGAATGAGGTCAGATTCTCTCCTAAGATAAACTGGCATAATCGTGTTGAAGTCAATAGTAAGAAGCAGGGTTTTCAGCCTCTGAGTTTGAACTCAGTTCCAGTGAAAACCAAAAAACACACACACACACATACAAAAAAATGCAAAACTACCTAAACTCTTGAAATTGCCTGAGATCAGAAACCTAACCTGGAAAGTTCCCAGACGTTTCTGGGAGATTGCCCATGCTTCCACCTCCTACCTGAGCTATGGATGCGGGAATCAGCACCAGGATAAAACGGTATCACAGCCTTTCCATTTGACAGGCCAAGCTGGAGCCCAGAATTAAAAATCTGTTGGGGCTGAAGAGAGATAGAAACGCTGAAACCTATCTGATTATTTCCTCCTCTCTTCAGTGTAAGGAGCTGAGTCTATAAACACCTCTTCCCTGTCCTACTGCATTCCCTACGCAGGAGCACAGTCCCAGTTCTTGGGGTTTTTTAACTGAATATATGATATAGGGTGCTGAAATCATTAACAGCTTGGCTAACTGAGCCTGTTCACAGAGTTTGATTTCTAGCTATTTGTGTGTAGCACACACAAATCTCAGACTCCTCATATGTATGTCTTCTTCCTGGGCAGCCCACAAGGTGTGAGTGGAGTGACTCCTTGTGCAGGGAAATGTTTTTAAGCCAGTAAAACAAACACTGAGGATCATTGCCACATGCTGCTCTTTGCTGGATCTCTGAGCTCTTTTGTATTCTTAGAGCTGTGGTTTGTTTTGGTGGGTATTTTGGAGCCACACCCACTGAAGCTGATAGGGACAGAGTGGGAGCAGCTGGGCTCATGTCCCAGTTCCGAGAGACCTGGGGTCAATATCACACCTTTCCATGGGGTTAAAAGCTCCTGTATGGCCAGAGGGAACTTTGGCAGTGTTTCAAAGCTGACATCATCACAGCCCCTGCAGACCTCTGGGGTGGAAGCGACATCTCCAGCAGCTCTCCTGGAATCCAGGAGCTGGGGACTGTGGGGGCTGAGAGATGCTGACGTCACCCCTGCTGCATGCCAGCAACCCCAAGGCTTCAGAGATGGTTTGATCACCACTACTCTATTATAGCACCTAAAAAAACCTCCAGGATGGGAACATGATTGCATCTCTCTGCTCTAGTACAGCAACCAATGAACCTCCGGGACCAAAGGATAAATGCACCATCTCTTGAGTATTATGGCATTTAGAAACCTCACTCACTGACTCACAGCTGTCTTTCCCCCTCCACCACCACCACCTGCAACTTGTTTCAGCATCCAGCCACCTTCTCTACTGAGGTATAGCTGGATAATCCCTGTGCTTTTATATCATCTGGCTGTGTGCAGCACTAAGATGAGACCACAATACCTTTTCACTTCTTGTGGTAGCAGGGACATCAGTGTTGTGATGCATTTGCTAGCCCTTTGGTCTATGAGTGCAGCAAGGGACTACTGCAATAGACCATTTCCACTCATAATACAGCATCTGTGAATCTCTGGAACTGCTCTGCTGTGGCAGATGATCTGCTCTTGACTATTACAGGGTGGGGGCTCTTCTCACATTGTTATGGGTGTTTCAGAAGACAGCTCAGGACCTGGTAACGGTCATGTTGTATCAGCACCTGGAGCTTACAGACAGAAAGGGGGATAATTTGAATGTCTGGTCAGTGATCCTGGCATTTAGAAAGCACAAATTAATTTCTCAGACACCCTAAAGAGGTGGAGTTCTGTCATGTTTCAAACCTGACTTGTAGATTCTGGGGAAAATCCTAAAAGCTTTTGGTAATAGAGGTTTTAGTGAGTTTAATGCCAATGGAATTAAAAGTCTCTAGGCACTCATCGTGAATGGATTTACATCAGGGAGATTAGAAAAGGGAAAACATTATTGGTGTCCAGGGAACTCAGGAGAGCAGCTGTCAGCTGATTTAGATGGAAAGTTCCCCAGAGGGCAGGTGCCCGGACAGCCAGGAAGCACATGCATGCACACCCTGCGGGCTCAGCTTGCATGCTCATGGGCTGGGGACACGTCCCAGGGCCAGCTGTGAGTCACATCACATGTGAACTCTCACAACTGGATGTTTGCATTAGCCAGTTTTATGGACATATCAAAAGTGAGTGAAAGCAGCGATGGTCTCTCCATTTCGTCTGGCATACTCTTACTCAAAGACCCATATGCCTCACCAAAGTGCTCCTGGCCTTTCCAGACATATTCATTACCATCCACTCCTACGAGGAGCGTGGAGGAGGAAAACCTGTTCTCATTCCTGACTCCAGGGACACCCCACACTGGAAAGATTGCAGAACAGTCTCTTTCTTCACGGATGGGCCTTTTACTGCCCCCTTTCTTCCCACCAGAAATGCACCTGGCATATAGCTATTGAGTGTAACTATAAATTGCAGTTAAAGGGGAGACTGGGCAAGATCCTCATTTTGTGAGGTTTAGTAAATTCATAGGCACCATGTCCAAATCATGAAATCCACTGGCTTCAACTTGTCTGGGAGAGTAACTTGGGGAGCCATCACTGCATATTGGCCAGGTTCTGCTCCTTTTTCCAAAGACTCAGTGCTTGTCACTGCTGGAGAAAGCACGCTGGGCCCTTGCCTGTGCTATTAGATAAGAAAGGCATGATCCTGAGGGTTTGGCCTTTCTTGGACTTCTTTACCGGGTTGGTTTGCTGAGGCTGTGCTCTTTGCTGAGGGATCATAGAGGCAATAGAAGAAAAGACACCAGGGAGAGTGAGAAGGATTTTGGTCTTAAGTGCATGAGCTCTCAGGAAGGCTCTGAGAGCTGATTTGTCTGCTGTCCCTCTTGTTATTTCTCTCCAAAGTCCTCATCACTTGTTGGTGCATCTTGTTGAGAGCAGAGATCAGGGTTAATTCACCCTGGCTTTCTTCTTAAGTGGGACATAATCAAGCTGAGGACTCAATTCAAATCCTGCTTCAAAGATCTTTATCTCCTCTGAAGTCTAGGAGAGCTGGCTGGGAGATCAGACTTTGCTAAAGCGGAGACATCCAGGGGAGATGGGCAGGAGGGAGAGCAAGATGCCTTGCTAGGGCAGGGAGTTAATGACCTGACTTTATCACCTTAGTGCTCACAAGTATCACCTCTCCCAGCACACCAAGAGTTACTCTTGCTTTGTAGGGTAAAGATAATCCCCTGTCCACAACATCCAGCAGAGAAATGGGCTTCCTGCCGTCCCCTTTCTTCCTGTTGGCTTTGGGGGGCTGGGTGGAAGGGGAAGGCTGCTGGAGTGGTTGACAGTGCCATCAAAACAAGGTAACTGGTACTGAGTACCAGGAGAAGGGCAGGCACATGTCTCTGATGTCCCTCCCAGTGAGTGGGTAGATGCCATCAGGGGGTCCACACAGGAGGAGGACGAGGAGATGGGAGAGAGGAAAGAGGTTGAGCAGTCTCAGTGTCTCCCCAGGGGGACCCTCTTGTGCTGGTAGGAGGTGGTGGGAGTGCGGGGAGACAGGGAGGAAAGGCAGGGAGGGGGGAGGCTCTGCTGGCAGGCTGGCACCCCACAAAGCGGCAGGGTGCAAGCGGGCACTGTAGCAGACAGTGGGCTCTCATTCATCAGCTGGGAGATGCAGCTAAGATAGAAGAGGGGCTTTTTAAAGTAAAGCACAGGAAGCAAAAATATTAATATGGTGATTGGAGACACTGCAATGCGTGGTGAGAGATCAGCAGTGATGTCTGGGCAGGGACTGGAGCTACCCATGGAGGTGACGGCCTAACCTCTGCTGAGGATATACTTGTCCTGCAAATGTATTGCATCTGAGCTGCAGGGCACACAGGCATCTGCCTTTGTACGGGTACACAGCAAGACTGGGGCACACTTCTGAGCAGGCTGCATTGGCACTGACAGAACCTATGTATCTCAGCAAAGGAAGCCACTCCAGAAATGGCTTTGCAACTGGCACTGCAAAAACTTTTTTGTCCTTCCTGCATCCTGGATGAGAGTGCTTCTATCCCACCATTGTCTTTCTTGAGGCACCTCTGTTTCTGTCGGTCTATCCATAGGCGCAAAGAGAACATTGGTGCAGGTGCTGGCTGTTGTAACAAGCTCATTCAGGCAGGATGTGTTCACCCCCTGTAAACAGTAGTCATTGTCTATTCCCAGACAGAACTGTGCTTCTGGGGGACATCTAGCACAACTAACTCATCTTGACAACTAGCAGCAACTTTCAGGCTGCTTTCACTGTTTGTGGAGTCACCTCAGCCCTCAGGCACAAGATGTACACTTGCTGCTGCAGGAGAGAGGGACTTGTTCTTTCTGTGAGTGGTGTGTCCCTGGCAAGTGCTGGTCTGTGGCTAACATGTTCATTGCTGACAGGGCAGCTATCAAAGCTGTAGCAGTAGCAACGGGTAAGGCAACCTGTGCTGATATGAGCTTCCTTAGCAGGCGTTAGATGGGAGAAGCAGGTTCTTCAGCTCAGTAGGACTGCTGAGAGCATGTGGGCTTTGCAGCTGTAAGGATGCTATGAAGTTGTCAGCTGCAAAAGACTGTGGTCTTCAGGCCTTGACTTAGATGAGGACAAGTTCATGGACACAAAATGGGGCATGCTCACCGCTTTGTTTGAGACGGGAAAAGTTATTTGAGGGCAGCCCCCAGAATTTTCAGGACCTGTCAGTTGCTTTCTGGTGCTGAGGAAATATAACATTTTCCTGTTGGGACTGACTAGCAGAGATTCAAAGACCTCTCATTTGCATGATTAACAGTGTTTAGGCTCACTGTTTTTTCAGGAACTGTCCTGTGCGTAAAACTGTATCCTTACCACAGAGCACTGGGCTGAAGAGAGTATAGTGGAAGGAAGGAGGCCAAGTCCACCTTTGATTTGTTGGAAGATTACATTGCCTGCAAATCCATGTGGACATCAGCATGGTTTATTTTATCTGCACCATGATGGCATGTTACATTCTCACAACCTGTGGGAGAGTGAGAAGGAGCAGACTTTCCATGGGGAGCTGCCTCTGGGCATTGCTATTTTTTACTTCATCCTTGGACTTGGTGAGCCTGGTAGTGTTGCAGGGTGACATGTATGAGGAAACCTGACACCAAGCTGGAGGACCCGTGAGGCTATATCATGATGTAGCCAACAAAGTGAGCTGCTTGCTGTTGCTTTGATGTGATCATATGACAGTTTGATGCTTTATTCAAAGCACTGGTTACAACTTCCTTACTCTTCTTTCCCAAGCACTTCGAGGCCAACCAATGTATTAATAAATTAGAAGGATTAAAATAAACAGTGCTTTGAAAATCATTAGGCATCCCAAATGCCTGGAAACAAACAGCAGTTGAAGTAAAAATACAAAATGCAAATAGGCTAAGAACTGGGCCATAAAATATTGTAGCCTAGCCCTGGGACAGCTCTGAAAAGAAAAAATGTGTTTATTCCCTTGTCTCTTTGGGTTGGGACAGATGAAGTAGTACTTGGGGTACTGTGAATAAGGAACGGTCCCTGCCCCAGTTCCTGCAGTGGTATGGAGCCTGCCTCACCTGTGGCTTTATTGGCTGCAGAACAGGGTTGTGGGGAGATGAGGCCACAAGCACCAGCCACGGGGCTGGAGCCAAGGCAAGATCTGAAGGCTGCAGACTGGACCATCAGGGTGAGCAGCTGTCCTAAGCAGCTCCTTCTGCTGCTCTTGGTCCTGACCCTCACCCTCCAGGCACTGCATACCCAATTCTCTGCTCCTCTCAGCTCATTGCCTTTCTTATTCCAAGTCCAGGTCCTCCTTCGTGCTCTGAAGATCCAGGGACTGACACAACCAATTCACACAGCATCCATTTCATTTTTCCTCGGTGGTACCAAAGCTGGTCCCCCAGCATTGGTGAGCACATGAGCAGAAATTCTGGCTGCTGCCAGGGCAATGAGAGACCATGTTACTCAATGACCTTTCATCTTTCTGCATCCTGGTCGGGGTGATGTATTTATTGTTGTGAACTGCCTTTTTTTTTGTCAGTCTGTGCCACCTCACAGACACACTGCAACAGCACTGTCCCAATGAGGAAACAGTCCCCGAGGACATCAGAAGGGGTAGAAACAGTGGATGAGAGTGTGGCTGATGATCTGATTGCTATGATGGTTTGGGTAGTGTTTATAGGGGGATTACTTGAAATGGAGAATGTTTGAGAAATGCATCAGAGCAACACACACATCTTTAATGTGTTTAAAAAACAGTCAGGTACTGCTTAAGAAGTGAAGTAATGAGGGCAATCATTTTCAGCTCTGTAACTGTAGGATGATTTTAGGCCAGAGAAGTGCTAAGGAATCACAACTGGCTGATGCTCCCAGCCCATCAGGGAACAGGGAGATCCAGTTTTCTGGGCAGTTGTTGGAGGTCCCGTGTTGGTGAAGGAGATATTCAAGGCCTGTGGACTGAGCAGTCTATCCGTACTCAAAGAAGAGCGTGTATTCGTGAGGAGGAGGAGGGGTTCAGCTGTGAGAAGTCTGCCTGATTCAGGAATTGCCCAGACCATCTTGAGTTTCTCTTGCGTGACAGACTTCTCAAGCATCACTGGCCAGGGAGAAAGCAGACAGTAAGAGAAAGCTGGCCTAGGAAAAGGCAGAGCTTGTCTTGTAATTGAATACTTTTCTCTGCCTGGTCGGCATGCTGTGAGTGGCAGGCATCGTGAGGCCAAGTGCCTGCCACTGCCAAGGGACTCTTCCCCTCCACACAGTCACAGGGATTTCTAATCCAAGCTGGGTAGGACAATGCTGTCATGTTAGTAATGGTATAACTCTCTTAGCAGTCTACCGGTATGACAGAGTCACAAAGAGAACAGTGTAGGCTGAATATGCACTCATGCTTGCTAAGCCTGTAATCCCAGCTTTGATTTTCTCTCCTTCTCTTTTGATTTTTTTTTTAAATAATCAGTTCAAACTTAATAAGAGTGATTCACTAGTTGCCTGTTTATCTATCTTGGAACAGTGTCCAATTTGGATTGCATAGGTCAGAAGGAATGGGGTGGAGAAGGAAGAACTCAAAGAGGGAAGGAGAGGCTGGAGAGTGTCCCTGTTTCCTCTCTCCATGGAAACTAAGGCTGTGAATCTTGGCTGTTATTTCCACCATGGTCAGAAGAGGTTGGTGATCAGCTCTGTTCTCCAATTTAATTTAGATCTTTTGTGGCTTTCTTAGTAAAGGTTCAGCAGTTGTTAGCAGCTGATGGGAAGTGTTTGGTGGTCTGTGGGATGGAAGGCACATGAGTGCCCTGGACTGTGCCATGGTTGTTACACTTGCATGAGACAAGAGTCAGTGATGGAGCTAAGCCCTTCCAAGGCTGTGTCTTGCAATTGCATCTGAGACTGAGTCTGTACCTCCCTGAAGCTGATCTCTTTTCTCTGCAGATTCTAGCAGAACCCAAATGTTCCTCAGCCCAGACAACTGCAAGACGTGCTGTGGGTCTAATTCCAGCACCATAATGTGTCTTTGCATCCAAAGCCTTTTCACTCTGCCTAGAAATCTGACCACCTCTTCTCAGAAACCACTTGGGCTGGGCAGTGAAACTCATGGTTGGGCAGTAGTAAGAAGGTAGACAGGGAATCACTGGAAATGTATGTGAAGACTTTTGCCCAAGAGCTGATGTTAAGAACTGCCTTGCACTGCTCTCCTTGCCCTGGGCAGTCCCTGGCCTGAGTCACACCTCAGCCAGTCTCACCCCAGGTGCTTTTCCTAGGGTGAGTCTCCTCCCTCTTTGTCTCCAGCTGTAGGCACAGCCCTGCTGAACCGCTTTGGGTTGAAGGTGGCCGTGTTTTTGGCTGGGTGACACTGAACATGGGAGACATGGAGCAGGTCATCTGGAATAAATGGTTAAGTGTGGCCGGTACATAGGATGATAGTGAACAGGAGAGGGCAGAAAGATCAGAAAAACTAAAGATCTGGACAGCTGTGAAGTAAATTAAAGGACTACTGAACAGTGAGTTCAGCTAGCCTTCTGCTTCACCTTGGTTAAATAGTGTGTACCCATGGCTCACCGTGGCAGAACTGGTCCTGACTCCCAAACAACTGTGTCCAGGTGACCCATGCGTGGTGCTGAGACAGGCTGGCGTAGAGGAGGCAGCTCCTTCTGAGGCTGAGGGGAGCTGTGGGGCATTCTGTCAGCTTGTGGGGTGGTGAGTGATGGCAGGGAGCATGCTGTCATGCAGGATCAGTGAAGCACTGCTTATCTCTCAAGCTGTCTGCTTCTCTTGCTCTTTGTGAGTCTCTTCTCACTTCTCCTTCTCATGTGCTCATATCACCTCTCTTTTCTTTTCCTCACTTTCTCTCTGTGCTTGGTGCATGGCCCAGTGAATATAATCTGTAGATAACCATCTAGTCTCTCTTTTCTCTTCCTCACCATCTTTCTCACTCATCCTTTCTTTCTGTCTCTCACTAACACTCTGTTGCTCTCTCTGCCAATTTATTCTTCTCTTTCCTCCCACACTCTGTCCCCGTTTAATCAATCTCAGCAGAGGCCTGTTTTCCACCAGAGCTGCTGTTTCATGCTTACTCCCATGGAGGGAGGGTGGGCAGCTGTGCGGTAAAAGTACCAGGTAGAAAGCAGGAGATCTGAGCTGAGAGTCTCTTTGGTGGCCATAGCTGAGTCATGTCACCCATTCTGTGGCTTGGCTCCTTCCCTTCAACACGGGAATGCCACAGCTATGAGTGAACCTGCAATGCTTAGAGGTTGTAGGGCCAAGGTCTGTGAAGCTCCTGAAAGTGGGCTAGAGCTCTTTGGGTGCCTGTGCAGTGCTTGTTTGTCTTTGGTGCCCAGCTAAGCACAGAGCCTTGTGCCCAGACTGACGCATTTGAGCCACATTCTCATCCCTGCCCATTGTCCTATTCCCAAAGTTTGCCCCAGTCTTTCATGAGAAATAACCCCATGGGATGCAGTTGACAAGACTCAGCCATGGAGTTTTGATCTGTGGTGATCCAGAGCTTTATTCCCTGCAAAGCCCTGGAGACTAAGGGCAACTCCTGTTCCTATAGGTGCTACCTTTGCAAACCAATCACACCAAGTCCCTGCGTCTTCCCTTTCAGCTCTTTCTCTTTTTTTCTGCCATGCCACTTGTCCACCTTTGCTTCTTTTCAGCATGGTGTCCCTCCACTTCCACTGGGAGTTTTCCCCTCCCCATGGCAGCACACGCTTCGTCCCAGAGCCTGCCTTGCCTGCTAGCTGTTGAGGGCTCGGCCCGAGCTGCCAGATGCTTGCACCTTCTTAGCTCTCACGGGTAGGAGTTGCTATGGGAGACAGGGAATAAGAAAAAGTGCCTTCCCCAGCAGCACCAGGAGCCAGAAGTCTTCCATTGAGTGGAGAACACCTCCCCCTTGTGCTCCTTCCTCCCCTCAGCCCCCCTTTAGAGAGCACTCTGCAGAAAGCTGCCTTTGAAGCCCCTTAATTAGTGTCCCGCGTGTCCTGAACGGAGCCTTTCATTACCACCAGCAAGAGGCACAAATTGGCATGTGTTTCAGATTTGGGCTCAGCGCCAGAATTTTGTTCCAGTCCTCTCCCTCCAAACCTCTCCAGCTGCCCCCCTCCTCGGCACACATGCATGCACACACACACTCACTCTGTCTCACAAAAAAAACACATACACACAAGGGATACTGCCAAAAAAGAGACATCCTCTTTCCAGCATCCCAGATTTGAGGGAAAAAAACAAGTGTCAAAGGTTGCTCTGCTCCCTGCCTCCCCCTGGCTTGCTTTTGGCTCTGCTGACCCTTCAGCATAGACAACTGCAGGTTGGGGGTCATTATCAGCCCCAGAGTATCTCTCACAGCCTGTGGATGCACTCAGAGGGTGCTAATTAGTGAGAGAAGGGCTGATTAGGTTAGAAATTAAGTGTTTATTTTATCTTCTTTTTGTGTATGTGTGTAAAAATAGTGGAGCCAGATGGAGTCTCAGGAATGATGGGAGAAAAGGCAGCCAGGAGTCAAAGGAGGGGAATCTGTACCCCATCTCACCTCTCTGGCATGCACAGGGCTCTGGGTGGCCAGGCGCTCTACAAACTCACAGCATTTCTGCAGCACACATGCAGCCACCACACGTACTCTGTGGTTGCCTTGTCCTCGTTGGGATTGAGCTGGACTTCTCTCTGCATAGCGTTCTGTAGAAGCTTTTCATGCCTTCAGAGTCTCTCATCTCCATCACTTCATCTTTTCCAGCTCAACCTTAAACCCTTTGTTTCCCACTGCTAGCCACAGGCAACAGGTTAGGGGCATCACGACCCTTTCAGTGCCACCCTTTGTCTTGGCAGTGTCTCAGTCCCCATAGAGACATCCCACCTCACAGGGCCTGCCACCCAAGGAAATTCAGTCTCTCTCTGCCATGGACTTTTCCTCTCCATTGTGGAAGTTGCAACACAGGACTCCTGAAGCTGATTTGGAGTCTGATTTCCAGGAACACCAAGGCCTCTATGCCTCAGCAAACCCTGTTCTTGCACTGACATCAGGCCATTTGTCCCCAGCACCCTTGCTAGCCTGGCCTGTTATGGGCTGTGGGATAAGGAAGATCAGATCATGATGTGACTGAAGAGCAACTTTGCCTTGCTATAAGCCTATTCTGTGCTTCCAGCTCTCCAGGGAGCAGCTTTGAGTCTGTGAGGGGCAGTTGAAAAATCATCTTCCTTCCACTTGACCCAAAGGAGATCTCTGGGGCATCGGACATTGAGCCTTTCTCCAAAGACCACAGTTTAGGTTGAGAATACTCAGGTCCCATAATGCTGGAGGAGAGGGAGGGAAAGAGGCTGTACTTTACTCTGCTCTGTAGTTTGCTGTCTGGGGTGGGAATTGTGCTCACAGATTCGTACACCGTGTGCTCGCAGGCTCACCACGCTCAGGTGGTGTCACAGTTGGAGGCTGGCATCCAACTGTGACAGGCCAATAAATTGACAGGCCAATTTATGTGACCTGAGGGCTCACTCTGATGTTGGGAATGGAGGGCATCTCTCCCAACTGGGGATATGACTGTTGAGACAGGGCTGAGTTTGTTTTGTTGATCACCTCAGGGGGTAAGAACTAGGCACTATGATGTGCTGGAGGAGTATTTGCAGGGAGGAGTATTTGCTCATCAGCCAATGGGGGGTTTGTGATCCCTTAGCATCATGACTAACTGGGATGTGTGGACCTGATGGCAGAGAAGATTCTCTTGCTGACACAAGCTGGTAGGCCCCAGACTCCTAGTTGTGCCTCAGAGCCCTACTAGAAGGTGTCTGGTGCACAGACACTTTGTTCCTATGAAACAAGAAGTCCGGCTTCTTGGGACAGTGGGAGAGTAGCTAGGGGACCCCAGCTCCAGAGGTGTATGTGTGGTGGGAAGAGAGGGCACATGTCTGTGCTGGTATTCCTCAGGTTGTGTGCTGTGAATATGACAGCATGCATGACTGTTCTGCTGTTGTATGAGAGAAGGGCATATTTGTCTGGGTACAATTCAGTCCGATTCCCTTTTCATCGTGACAGTGCTTTTTTACCATGTGGCTCCTGCAAACAGCCGAACAAACAAACACACACATGGGAACCCAAACTCCCTATTACCACCACATTGCAAATGCAGCCTGGTCTGGCCTGTATTTCTCCTGTTGCCACAGCAACGGTAAGCCAGGGAGTAAATCAGAATATCCTCTCTGGTGCTCAACACCTCCATACGGAAAAATAATAGTGACAGTGTGGAAGGCCTGGTCCATCTCCTTTACCTCTCCTTCCCAACTCCAGTTCAGCAGAGACCCTCTGGAGACCTATCATATGTCTGTCAGAGCCCCAAGGAGATCACAGGCCTCTTCCATAAGGGATGAGGGAACACCATCTTTGCTGTGACCAGCAATCACTGTTATTCCCTGCTCCGGTTGCTGTGTCTCCCATGGTGGGTGTTTAGGTCTGAATCAATGTTCAGTGTTCATGGTCTCAGCTCAGCTGGCTTTTAACAAGATGAGTCCCATCAGCTCCACTAGAGACCAAACAGCATCCAAACCAGGCTTAGCAACCTGCTTCTTGCTTCAGCAAACGCTGCTTACAGCCAGGATATATAGAGCCTTTAGAGAGGAGCAAAGCAACCAAAGCACATTTAGGATCAAGACTCCTGTCCAGCTGAGCTCAGAAACATGCTCGCTTGGACAGCTGCCAAAAGGGCTCCACCAGCTTTGTGTTGGCCTTGGGCACTTCCAAAGTCAGCGATGTGCTTAGGAAAGAGATCTGTCTGCCCAGAAAGAAGAGTCCTTGAGAGGAGAGGAGGGAAGTCTCTCCCTGAAATAGGTGTGGGGCAGTCCCCTGGAAGGAAAGGAGAAGCTGGACTTACATTTTCTACAGTACTTTCTATATATGTCCTAGTCTAGAGATTTCTAGATGCTACTAAAACCCTGGAGGATGACCTGCATCCCCTTTTCTGCCAGCAGGCGATTATAGTATATCCATCACTTGTACCTCCCCCAGCTCTGGCCTCGGGTGCCTTCATTAGGAATCTCACTGTTTTCTTTGGCTGGATTTCCCCTGAGAATCCGATTTTAAGGCTCCCCAGTGATTGCTAATATGTAAATACATTGTGCTTCAGCATGGCAATGTGATTGCCCTAGTGAATTGGAGTTGTTAACTCTTCAGCAGCTGAAGATCCTCCCCATATCTCCCTGTTGTGAGAGCTGCCTTGTTTCACACAGATATGGTTGGTGGGAGCCCAGCCTGGCTCTAGGCAGGCTTACAGATGAGTGTGGATGGGTGGATCCATAGGCCTCCTCATGTTTCTGTAGAGGGGAGGGGAAGAGTCAGGAGCAGCCCAAAGAAAAGGCAAAAAGGGCCATCTGATGATTAAATGCTAGAACACAGCAGCAGTGTAAAAATATACATATTTCACAAGCCTTAATTAACACAGGCAAAGGGAAAAGGAGGAAAAAAAGCCACTTTTTAAAGGTTTCACAGAGACTATAAACTGGCAGCAGAGAAAAAAAACATAATACATGCAAATTAATGGCATAAATTTAAGGTTACTTAACTCCACAAATGTTAACAAGCTCATAAAAAAAAAAAGTTATTCTTTCCCAGTTTCCTGTCACTGTTTGTTTAATTCTCTCTCTCTCTTTTTTTTCCTCTGTTGAGAAGATTATGTTTTCAGTATATTCCTCCTAAATTAATTCTGGCTCTCCCTCTTCCTTCTCCCTCTCTCCCTCCCTCCCTCCCTCCCTCCCTCCCTCCCTCCCTCCCTCCCCTCTGTCTCTGTCTCTTTCTCTGTGCCTGCCTCTGTCTGTTTGCCTTCCTTTCCTGCCTATCTATCATATTCTTAATGTCCCCATCATCATAGTATCTAGTCTTGGATACAATACCTTCTCATTTCTCCTCCACTCCCCCCCCCACCCCGCCGCCTTCTTCTCCCCAGCTCTCAGCCTTCTCCCCTCTTCTTTTTTTTTTTTTTTTTTTTTTTTTTTGTAGCAGTCAGTATAACTCCAGCCTGGTAATGCTATACACAACACTGCCAATTTCTAAACATGCATTTTTCCCTGCCACTGGCAGACAAAGAAGGCAAGGAGCAAATTAAGTGGTCTCTGGCTGAACTGCTCATTTATCAACCATTTGAATGGCTGTTTGTTGCTGCAGACTGTATAGCTGGAGGCAGGGGTAAAAGAGTGTGTGGGCAGGCTGTGTTGGTACGCCACAGTCCCACTTTGAAACAGCTGTCACAGTTCTCCCTACACCGTCCCCTTTATTCAAGATTCTGCTCTGTACAATGGTGGATAATAAAGGGCATGGTAGCTCCTTGCTGAGCCCAGGAAGTCATGAGCCCCTGAGGTCATGGTGTCTCTTCTTCTTGCTTTGCTTGCAGATAAAACTAAGTTTAGAAAACTTAGGCAATTGCCAGTTTAGCTCCACCAAAACTCATTTCTCTGGAAAGGGGGCATATGCCTTTTGTTCTGCTTCTTTTAAAGCCATCAAGGACACCCCAAGTTGCATTACTCGTGATGTAACATGTCCTGTCCGTGATGCTATGGTGTTCTGTTCTTAAGCACTTGTTCTCATTGCTTAAAGAGAGGATGGTTAAAAAAAACCCAACTCATTTTGACTTACGGACCAGACTGAGTCATAGGAAGACATCACTGAAAAAAGGGGGTGGATATCATCTTTTCTGGCCATGAGCCATCCCTGGAGCTTTCAAAGTAGCCTGTAAACATTACTGCCAGCTCTGTTTCAATATCAGATACAGCAGTCCTGGCCAATACCTTTTGTCCTCAATGGCCCAATTCGGCATTTCAGAATACTGGAGAGCAGAGGGGGAAGTCAGTGTTTTATTCAACATAGCAATCTCAGGAAAAGGGAGGTGAAATTACAGGCTGGAATCCCTGGGCAGCAGTGAAAATAAGAAAATCCAAACAAGCAAAGGGAAAAAAGGAAAAGTCTAGATTTCTCAAAGCAAGAGGAAGGATGTTAGTGGGTGGGTAACAAAGAGGATAGGAAGAGGAAGCACAGAAGGAGAATCTGTTGTGTTTGGAAGATGTGGGAACCATCAACACAGATGTTGCAGAAGAAAGCAATTGAGAAGCTGAATGAGACTTGCATAGGTTTATAGTTGGGTGCATGCTTAAGTATGTTGCTAAATGGAGACCTGAATGAGTGAGAACAAGAAATAATCATGCGGGAGTCCCCATGCAGTATCAGTCTCTGTCCAGATTGACATCACAGGATTTCCCACTGATTTAAATCATTGCTTTTCCTGGGTAGGAAATGAGTCAGGGTGACTACAGAGCTTAGGGTTTGGCCTATGCAGATTAAGACGAGTAGTAAGGAATAAATAAAATATGGCATATGCAAGGGTGACTAAGGACTGGAATTGAAGCAAAGAACAGTGCGAGGAAAGGAATAAGAGCTAGGGTGAGGAATGAGGAGGGGTTGCCAGATGGATTACTTGCTAGGGCTACTTCATGAAGCCTCTGGAGAGAGATTTAGAGGGTTGTGGCATCACTTCCTGGACATGGAGTGTATATTACCTGGGTTAGTGGGTAAGACATTTATGTGCCCCTATTAGCTGAGTATTTTTTCTGTCCTATCAGCTTGGGAACAGTCTGGAGCAAAGTTTGTTTCTCACTGAACATATTTACAGCACCTAGTTAAGCAGAGGCCCAATATCAATTGCAGCCTCCATGTACTCTGCTACTAACATCATCAAAAGAAGGAGAGCAGCAAATAGGAAGGGAAAAAAAGATAGAAATCTGGACTGAGCAAGATCAAAGGAAAGGGTGGGGTGTTTTTTAAATTAAGTTGTCCCCTATTTTTGATTGCTTTATAGCTTGAATTAGCTTTGGCCTACATAATTAAAATGGGAGGATGACAAGGTACCAACAGAGACAATTATTTTGTTGGGTTATTTGCATGGATCATCTGTTTGCCACACGGCTGCTGTAGGAAATGCAACACCATGAGTAGACATATATAATTGTAGAGAGGGGAAATGAATAAATGTGTTTCAAAGAACAAGGAGAATTCTAAATGTCAGCAAAGGGGTATATGACTCACTCATTGGGAAAATACTATTATTGGATACGTAAGTAGGACTGTACAAAGCACTCGAGGAGGGATGCTACTAGAAAAAAGGAGACTTAATAAGTGAAGGTAGCATTTGGATAAGTGACAGTGAATGAATGAAGAGATGTGCTTTAAGTGCCGCAAGCCAACACAGGGCCTGGAGTGAAAGCAGAGGGAGAACGCAGGGTGAGGGTGGTGAAGGATGAAAAGAGAGAGATCATGGACAATGAGGAGGAGCATTACTGGAGACTGCTGAAATACAATGGAATAGATGAATGTTTGTTAAAAGACTCTACTTGGCTTTTGGCAGAATAATGGTGACAAAGTGTTTCTGTTCTACTGAGTCAGGATTAAGGAAATAAATGAGGTGGAACTCCATGGGAGAAGAGGAAATGGCTGTGCTGAGGAGGCAGGAGGAGGCCCAGGACTCAGCTGGAGCTAGCCGCTGCAGAGGTGGCTTAGGCTGCGATGGATGAGTGGTGTGGAGGAATACTGCCTTGTTTTTCAAGAGGGAAAAACAGTGATTTATTGTTAACAGATGATGTATAGATTACAGACACGGTTGAAATGAGCAGTGCAGGATGAAGGCATTTTGCATAAACTCAAGCCAGGCATTGAGAATAATTAACTAACGCTCCTGGTACAGGCAACGACAAAGTTGCAGATTTCTTGAGTCCAGAACATGTTGAACTTGAAACCTTTCAGTTTCCAAATCTAGGGCACCATCCCAACAGACCCATCCCACATGTCTGGCTGGTCATCATCCCAGTCTGAAACACTGTCTACTAGCATGTCTGCCCAAGCAGAGGCCGAGGAGTCCAGCCACTTCGGTGAATGGATCAATCCAGTTTGCAGCAGGGGCCAGGGTGTCTTCAGTCCTGGAGGAGGAGATTTCCAGAGCCTTTAGTTTGGGTCCAGCTGGGAGCAACACCAGTTGTTATTTTGGTTTTGAAACCCTGAATTTCCAGCAAGCTGCTTTTTTGGCTGGCTTGCGTTGATTGAGTCGGTAGAGAGACAGATGTAGGTGGATAATGGGGAGAGGGGGTGGTAAGTGGCAGAGCTATTGCCTTAGCGAGAGGGAAGGATGCCGTATAAGTACTGCCAGTCCCCATTCAGTGAGCAAGTGGTGAGTCAGGGGCAGATACTGAGTCAGCAAGAAGGTGGACGGGTAGGTGGGTGGGTAGAGCACCCTGGCTAGCTCAGTACAAACCACTCAGCCACACCGTCGCACTCAGCTCCCCGTGGGAAAGTTGCAGGCAGTGGTTCAAGCTTCTGCATCCTGGTTTCTCCCCTTCCCATGCAATTCCCTGGGCTGTGTTTCTGAGCCAGTGAGGCTTCAGAGAGGGCCCCTGACCATGGTTTCTGGTAGGCACATATTTTTCTGACATGTTTATGATCCTGCTTGCAAACTCTGTCTCTCTGCGAGGTGTGGTAAAAAGAAGGGGAATGAAAAGAGCTGATGAAGGTAGAGAGCCCTTCAGCCTGTCTAACCCCAAAGATATTGCTCACGGAGTCAGGGAGCTGGTGAAAGGTAGGAGGGGGGAGAGAGAAAAGACAGAAAGAAAAAAGAAATGAGGTAGAAATGAGAGAGAGAGAAAATATGTGAGAGATGAAAAGAAATTACCATACAGCAGGATTCTGTTATTCAACCTAATTTTCAAAGGACTGCAGCTGTCGCACTGAGATAATCTGTTAATTATAACAGTCATTGTGTTTTGGCAATGGAAGAAAAAAACAGGCTCTAAACAAGGCAAGGTAGTGGGGAAAAGAGAGGGGAGGCACGGCTGTGTCAAAATGCATGTCAGATGTTAGCTTGAAAAATAGGTGGGCGAGCTGGCCAGGAGGAGGGTCCCTCCCCAGCAGGGCTGAGCTGTGCCATTGCCTGCAGGTGGAGAATGGAAGGAAGGTGGAAGCAGCCATGTGGAAACATAATGTTCTGTCCAGCGTGGGGCTACTCCTCTTGCTGAATCCGGACACGCATTGAGGGGCTGAAGTGTCCCCATTAACATGTGCTTCCAGAACATTTCACTTTTGGGTCACGTGAAAGAGCTTAACCATGGTCCCCTTCACCTTTTCTCTGCTTCTGCTCCCCACCAGATCAGGACTGCATCTGCAGTATTTGAACCACTATCTGTAACAGCTTCTGCTTTTGGTTGACTCTTCACTTGTGGGAAATGTGAGCACAGGGGCTGCCTAGTCTTTTGCCGTCTTGCAGACTAATGATGTGCAGTAACGACACATGACTGTCAGAGACACCCTGGCTGGGAAGGCCACGCAAGGGCAGCCCCTTCTTCTCACTGGAATGGTGGCTTGATCTCTGGAGTTTTCATGCTGGAGTTGTACCAGGGTGGCTGCTTGTCTGACTTGGAGAGAGGTCTCACTGCTGATGAGGGAACCTCTCTCAGATGGCTGCCCAGGGGAAGGTTGGCTGGAAGGTGAGAGCACGTTGAAGGATGCTGGAATGCCAATGCTTGTGCCCTGCAGATGTTTGCAGGCCTGGAGGTATCCTCCACAGGACGACTGGCCACCAGCGCACCTTGTGAAGTGATTTCTACCCTCAGCCAGCCCAGGACCTATGTGATTCCTCAAGCTCTGAGTCCTTCCAGCAGGAGACAGTAGTGAGCTGTAATGCAAGGACTAACCCCTTCCATGCCCCTTCCCTGCCCTATCTGCAGGGTATCATGTTTGGGGGCACCCCAAACTGGCACCACTGGGTTGCTGGGGGTGTATTTAGCATGCAGAAATACTGGAGGTATGCTTGGTTTGAGTGAGGGCATCTCAAATAGCTTGTGGACCTGCCATTTGCAGACATCCTGGTGAAAGCCAGGAGATGCTGTTGTAGGAAATAGGGCAGCAAGGCCAGCACAGGACAGCAGAGGCATCAGGGGGACCCTGAGGGGATGGGAGTCTTTGCAGTGACATCACATACAACCCAAGAATTTCTTCTGACCTCATGTCAGACATGCTGCCCTCCCCTGCAGCAGTGCCCCACACACAGAGCCAGTGCTCGCACCTTGCTCCCTACGGCAGCTCCCTCCAGTGCACCCAGAGCCCTCACTCCTGGCCTATTACTTGCAGCAGCTCACATGCACACTCATGCAGAGCTGCTGTTCCTGTCCCTTTCACCCTGATAGCTTGCAGAGAGCAGAGGTCATTCCCTGTCTCCTACAGCAACTCCCTCCCATGTGCACATGCACAGAGGCAACCCTCACACCCTGCTCCCTACAGTGATTCACATTGGAGGACACATACAGAAGGACTGCTCCCACCCTGTTTCCTACAGCCCTTCTCCCATACATACACTCGCACAACCACAGTCGTCTCCCGTGATCCACGCATACCCACGAGCAGCCCACGCTCCCACCCCATTCCCTACGGCGCCTCACACAGAGCCAACACTCCCACCCCTTTCTCCATAGTGGCTGCTTCATGCCAACACACATGCGCACACACATACACTCACAACCAGTGCTTTGCCTGGTTCCCCATGGCTATTCCTCCCCCCACAGGAGTCAGCACTCATTCTCTGCTTCACAGAGTGATTAACCCACATATGCACCCGGCCTGCACATCCACCCCATCACCTAGAGCAACTCCTCCGCATATACTCCCCCTCCGCCTCGCACCCCTGGAGCCGACACTGCCACCCCTTTCTCTACAGTGACTCACACACACGCAAGCCCATGCACATGCACAGGCAGAGCCAGCCTTGCTGTTGCACTCCCCAAGGCAGGTCCCTACAGACAGTCACACAGAGCCCACGCTCCCTCCCCATTGCCAACAGGAATTATTTCTAAGCCTTTCCACTGTCTCATGTCTGGGCTCATGGGATGACACCAAGGGGAATGATCTTTCCCAGGCCCCCCTCTTCCCTGGAGGGAGAGCAATAAAGGTGGCTTTATTGCTGCTAATTTTTTTTATGGAACGTGTAATCTCTTGACATTGTCTTCTACCTGGAGAAGGCTGTTCCCTAAGCCTACCCCCATGCACACACTCCTGTGGGCTGCTGCCGCGGGCTGTCTGGGCAGAGCTGGCTTGATGCAAATCCCCCTTAATCTTCAATAATCACATTAATATAAAAGGTAAACATTTCACTTTGGAAAACAAAGGTGGCTCTCTGGCCTGCCAGGGGATCACTGGCATATGAAAGACCTTTCTGCCAGTATTTATCACTCTAAAATAAGATTTACGCTTCTAAAGCTCTCTCTTTTCTTTCATGATTCTGAGCTGCTTCATTTTTCTCCCATGAGCTTTCCCATTCTCTCTTTCTTGCTGCCTAACAAATTAGGCATCTAATTGTTGTGGGGAAGGCGTGATGGGAGTAGGCATTTTATATACAGCATTGTGTTGTTTTTCTTCATAGTTGCTCTTTAAGCTGTTTGGCCTAGCAAAGGTTTGGAGTCAATGTCTGTGCATTTGCTTGAGCCTGGGTGCACGTGTATGGCAGATGGTAATTTCAGGTTAACACCTGAACTCTTTCTGTGCCCTGACACGACCAAAGGGCAGGACTGCAGAGCAGCATGGCCTTGGGGCAGTCCTACAGCCTGTATTTCAGCCCTCTGACATTCCTCTGTGCAGGGCCCCATCATTGCTGGCTGGAATTTGAGCACTGCAGCAGTGTCCTGTGAGAAGCAGCTGAGATCCTGTGTGGTTTTGTGGACTTCCTCACCACAATGTCCTGCTGGGATCCTAGTGCTTTGGGATTCCTTGTCAGGGACAGCTGGAGTTTGGGAGCTGTGAGCTTCCTCCCCAGTCATGGCAAGGCCAGCCCAGCTTTCAGAGGGATGATCTTTCTCCCAGCAGGCACTGTGGATTTGTATATGGTGAAACGAACCTGCCCAGAGTGGAATCACGAGACTTCTCTTGCAGCAGCACTCTGCCAAAACTCACAGAGCCTCTAATGTTGAGTGGCCACCCTTTGGCAGGTCCCATTGATATCAGTTCAACCCCTGTAAGGTTTTTTTTTTTTTTTCCCTTTTAATGTTTCTGTCTAAGCCAGCTCCTCTGTCCTCTAGATTTTTGAAGCTACAGGGCCAATTTCAACAAATGTAATATTGGGATGGATCTCAGAGATACTGAGATCTTATGTGTTTCATGAAAACAGGGGGATAAATTAAAGAGAGAAAGCAAGAGAGAAACCTTCACAGAGCCCCATTAAAGGGAAGAGTGCTGTGTGAGCTCAACCCTTGGTGGACATCAGAGAAGCTCCAGTAGATGACATTATCTCTCTGTCTCTCTCACAAACGCACATAAATGTCTTCCATGTCATAAATCCACAGGTCATCAGGCTTCCTGCTCACTGTTCACTTGGTCCCAAACTTCTCAGAGCTTCTGGAGCACCTCTAGACACAGCCACAGGTTCTTTGCTGCATGACTTGATGGTAACTCCTGCAATAAATGGGAGCATCCCTGAAAGCAGCAGGGCTGGGAGGGAAGGGGCTGCTGTTGTATAAGATGTGCCACACCCATGCTGTGAGCTTCTCCCATGGTACTGTCCTTTCACTATAGCCAGGGACAAAAACAAGGACCACCTCTGGGTGGTGATTTGAAGCAGCTGCAGTGACCAGCTCGGACCAGTGTGTATTACAGAAACTATCCAGCAGGTGTGGAGAGTCTTTTCAAGTAAGGCACCAACTCCCAGTACCAAGTACCCTTGGAAAAGGCCCACTTTTGGAAAGCAGTTAGAGAAATCCTGGAAGGACCTTGAAGCCAGGATGGGGGAGGCAGAGCCCCTTGGAGATGGTGTTTGTGCCCTGAGGCCCTCCAGGAGCAGGCAGCACACTGAGCTGGGAAGAGGGCTGATGCCCAGCTGCAGCACAAAGCGTAAGAAAGCAGAAGGAGCTTTGGCCTCGTTTCAGGGTGTCCCCAGAGGCACCAAGAGTGTTTGGCAGGTTTTTAATACATGCATTTGTAATGTGAGGCTCTTAGCACCGTTTAAGCAATGGTAGAATTAAGTGCTGGTTTTTCCAGTGCACTGGGCCCCAGGAGGACAAGATTGACAAGGTCAGAATTTAGGCCCAAACTGCTGCTGTATGTGGCTTTTCTGGTTGCCTTTTTACACCATGGCCCTTAGGCCCTGTATCCTCTCTCAGCTGTGGTCCTTCCACCCCCTCAGCCCCGAGCTTGTCTCTGTCCCTCATATTATGCCCACGTTTTCAGTGGTTGTATTTTAACCTGCTCTCATACCTGGCCATCTAAGTAGTGACTGTACTCCTGCATCACCCCCTGTGCCACCTTGATCCCTGAGCCAAATAGGTTGTCTGTGACTATCAGGACATCCAGCTCCTGACTCAGATTTGGGACTCTCCTCCCTCCATTTCATCCTCCCTGCTCTCTCCTCTGAATAGGGGAACTATCCCTGTGGTCTTCTGTTCTTCTGAAAACACTCTGGTGCAAAGAAATGCCAATAACATCGAGGCATACATTAGCAGGGAATAAACCAGAGGGAAATCTTTGGGAGCTCAGAGCTGGTGGTTTGACTTTGTGCCAGCCAAGGAGGGTACAGTGCCCATTCATGGGCACAATGCCACTACTGTTCCTTGAAGCTCTCACATATGTGAGGATGGCTAGGAGCCAAGGAAACATAGTAGGAGCCATCTTGGGTTACACTGAAGAGCATTGGAACCCTTCAGCCAGGTAGGCCCAGCGCATGGGGGTGGTGATCTTGCATCTGCCCTATAAAACGGATCCCATGTCCCACCTTTTCCCCTTGACCATAACCATAGCCTCCATTCAGACTAGGCACTCCACAACCCGTGTGTCTCCCTTCCTTGGCTCTTCTCTGGGCTGGAGTTGCTTGCCCTTGCTCTCCCTGCCCTCCCTCCATTCCTGTGTCTTCTTGCTTTGTTGCCTGAGAAGCAGGGGAGGGAAACAGCCAACTCCACTGTCAGCACCTTTCAGGCCAGCAGAAAGGACAGAGTGTTGCTTCCTTGTGTTTTTGGACTCCAACGCTATCTGAGTTTGTTCGTTTGGCTCTAGACAGTTGAGGGAGGTCATGGTGCTGATCCCCATCCCTGGCGTCCCCTCGCCTGTGAATTGCCAGTGTCAGGGAGCAACTGCTCCCTAAAGGTCTGGTGAAAACTGTGGTGGAGTTGGAGACCAGCACTCCTACGCGTTGCTGCATCAGGGACTGATAGCAGTGGGCTGAGCTGAAATGGTGTCTGGGCCATGAGCAGGGGTGAAGGAGGCCACAGACTGGGCTGGCCTCAGGGCCCTTAAAACCAGTGCAATAGTGGGAAGACAGGAGCTGTTGGGGGAAGAAGGATAGGGTCTGTGTATTTCTTGTATATAGTCACCTTGAGGGCCCAAGGGGATCAATGAGTTTGGCTTGAGGAGTGGCTTGGCCATTCCTTTGGCCTGTGGCTGAGGCAAATTTGCACAGCCAAGGTGGGAGGTAGACAGGAAACAGGTCTTCCCTGCATGGTCCCATTGTTTTTGACACATAGCAAGGATAAACACCACCTTCATTTCCATCCACCCTCTAACCCAGCCACCTCTTTCCTTGCCAGGCTGCTAGAACATCTCCCCTTCCAAATGCTCTCTGTGCTGTCTGAGTGTAGCTCCCTGAGTGGGATAGGGTGGCTCTCAGTGATTGCTGGGGCTGCTGCAGAGGAACATGGTCCTGGTCTCAGAGTTTCTGCCTGTGCACCATGCACAAGCTACAGCAGGCAATGATAACTTCAGCACAGCATTTGGAGCAGTCTGCCCTACCAGAAGGGGTCAAAACAAGGGGGCTGGGATGTTCCTGTATGCAGTTGGGTATTGTGCAGGGTATTTCGTGAGGTAAGACAGACAGGCCAAAGCATGATGCTGAGAGAAGGATGCTGGCTAAAATCCAGGCTAAACTTTTCACTTCTTGCTCAGGGGCTGCCCCTGGACTCTCCTGGGGTGGCCCTACTTTGGGCACCAATGTGCAAAAAGCACGACAGTATCTGTCACTCTTTAGTTCAGTGGAAGACTGGGCAAAGTGAAGGAGAATTAGAGAGGAAGGTAGAGGGACAGACAGAGATGATGTGGGGAATGGCTGTATCTCTGTATGGAGTCACTTCTGGAGAAGGTGGGACAAGGCAGGGGACTGGTGCTGAGGAATATCAGAAGCCTGTGGGTCCCAACCTGTGGAGAGCCAGATGTGCCTCCTATCTGAGGCATCTGGAGAGACAGTGTCAGGAAATTACTTCTCACTGGATTATAAGGCTGAGAAACAAAGCAACGGACTGTAAAAACCTCTGCCTTCTGCTTCAGTAATGGCTGAAGCAAAGCTGAGGCAGCAGCTGGAGGCCAACGTATGACAACCACATGAGTTTGGCGGCCTCAGATGATGAGCTGTGGGGAACAGAGGCTTTCTCTCTCTTTTCCATTGGTATAGTTCTTCTCCCCCTTCCCTTCTCTATCTTGGCTTTACTTTTTGGATTATTGAATATTTAAGTGTTTCTCTGTGACACTATCTCTGATCCTTTAATCCAGCTGGCCTGGTAATTCCACAGACCCAAATCAGCTCAGATTTCTCCACAGACGTAAGCCTTGTTCCTCAAGGGTTCACTCCTCCTTCATTTATCTTCCTTCATTTTATTTCTGCCCTTTGTGTCTCTGTGCTAGAAATTGGTTCAGCTTCTGCAGCAAAAGCTTCGGCAATATCTTTAGTGAGCAGCCTCCCCCCAGAATAAAAGGGCCAAGAGAGGATCTTTATTTTTCATTAACTAAGAATCCTTTTCTCTGTTTTTTATTGTTTTCTTTCTCCTCTTTTTTTTTTTTTTTTTAAAAAGAGTGCACAATGCCTACATGTTTTGTCTGCTGTATGAAATTATTTCCTCTGCGCTGCCTGAGGACAGCCCTGTCAGGCTCCTGTCTCACCACAGTGAAAGAAGGGTTGAAGCTGTAGCCAGAGGGAAGGGTGCTCCAGGCTGCCCTTCCCAGTCAGAACCAGGAGCTTGCTCAGAGCCCAGAAATACATTGAAACAAATGTCACTTCGCTGCTGATTCCTGCAAGGTGTCCTTTCCCACAAAGGGGCAGTGTTCATAGCCCCCACGGAGAGGTGGCAAAGTAGGAAGGTAGAAGCTGATGTGCTGCAGCTCAGGACTTCTGGTCTTGCTGGGTGAGAGACTGGAGTCTTCTATTTGACACGTTGCCTACACCCTGCCCTCCCCAGTATGCTCCAGCCAGGCTGGATCACCTCAACAGACTTGTCCCTGCACCAAGAGGCAGGAGCAATTTTTAGAGCACAAGTGGTTACATGTTGCTTGAATTATTTATCCCTCTTGCATCAAGGAAGAAGGAAACAAACAAAATGTTGGTCTTTTTCAGGGTGGGAGTCTTGTCTGTATTTTACCTGCTTCATGCATTCTGTGTACATAATTTTCAAGCAGCTGAAAATCCGTGGCTTTGGCTGTGCTTGGGGCTTGCCTTTGTTTAGACTAGGAGTTTTGAGCCGTCCACAATAACAGCCTTGTGTTTCCTGCCCTCCCTCCCCTTCCCTTTTTCTCCTACACTGCTGCCTTCCCTCAGGTCCCAGGCTGTGATCATGTTACTTAAGGGAGCCCGAGTACCCTTCTGCATACCCCTGATACGAGATTATACATTGTAAGGGTTTCCTTCTCAAAGGCTTATCAGCATGGCAGGCAATACCACTTCTCTCTTGCTTGCACCCCCTATGATGCTGTCTCTTCCCCATCTCCCTCTTCTCATGAAACCTTGCTGTCTATACTCTTATCTCAAAGACCCCTCCAACTGATGCCTCTTCTTGTGTCCTGTGTGCTTTCTTTTCCAGATTCCAGTGACAGATGGATCTCTCTCGTGCACACTTGCTCTTTCCCTCTCTGTATTTTTGTTTTCGACATGTTTGATCTGAAGCTCTGAAGCTTCTCAGAGGAAACCAGGGAGAGAAGGAAGAGAAGGAGGAGGAACCAAGGGAGCGTGAGCGACAGAGGAGGCAGCCCTGCCTTGTTCTTCCAAATCACACCGTGGAGGGGCGGGGGAAGACTAGAGGGGGGGAGGACTTGTTTTGGGGTGGGTTCAGTGTGGGTGGGGGGTGGGTGGGAGGGAGGGAGAAAAGTGGAAAAGGACGGTGAGTCACTCATGAGCATCAAAGAAGATTTGTTATCCTCAGTCTGAATTTTTGTTTAGAAAAGAAGCACAAGGTAGTTCTCTTCCAGACCAATCATCCATGGTCCTGGCTTTAGGCTGTGCTGGAAGCAGATTGCACGTGTTCCCCCTGCTCCATGCTCCTGTCTTGACCCAGAGGGCAAGAAGAAATAATGGTGACAACACCCAATAGGACTGGGGTGCTCATGCCCTTCCATTGCTAAATCCCAGTTACTGCCCCTTTCTCTTCCCTCTGTCCCTTAGTTTCTTTTTACTGTGGTCCTGAGATTCGGGGTTGTTTTTTGTTGGCTTTTTTTGCATCCTGATGAGGGCACCACTACAGACCATGATGTGCCTGGGGTTGTGGGCAGCTGCCCTGCTCTGCTTGTTCTCCCCTGGCACCGTGCGAGGTGACTGCTGGCTGATTGAGGGGGACAAAGGTTATGTGTGGCTGGCCATCTGCAGCCAGAACCAGCCCCCATATGAGACCATCCCCCAGCATATCAACAGCACGGTGCATGACTTGCGTCTGAACGAGAATAAGCTCAAAGTGGTGCTGTACTCCTCCCTCAACCGCTTCGGCAACTTGACTGATTTGAACCTGACCAAGAATGAGATCTCCTATATTGAGGATGGGGCTTTCATGGGCCAGTCAAACCTCCAGGTCTTACAGCTGGGCTACAACAAACTCACCAACCTGACAGAGGGCATGTTGCGGGGCATGGCCCGTCTCCAGTTCCTCTTTGTGCAGCACAACCTAATTGAGCTGGTCACCCCTACTGCCTTCTCTGAGTGCCCCAGCTTGATTAGCATTGACCTGTCATCTAACCGTCTCAGCCGCCTGGAGGGAAACACTTTCACCAGCTTGAGCAATCTGATGGTGTGTGAGCTGGCTGGCAACCCCTTCAACTGTGACTGTAGCCTTTACAGCTTTCTTAACTGGCTGGCGCTCTTCAACAATGTCACCAAGAATTATGACCGGCTCCAGTGTGAGACTCCACGGGAGTTCGCTGGGTACCCACTCCTGGTACCTCGGCCTCACCACAACCGCAATGCCATCACCATCTTCCAGTCCATGTGCAGAGGTGGCACCATCCCCTCCCTCTCCAGGGTCAACCCCACTCCTTATACCCCTGACTCCCAGCGAGACCTGGATGAGGGCTCAGCCATCAGCCCTGGGGACTTCCTCTCGGTTAAGCCTCCAGCCTCCTCCACCACTGACTCCTCCTTCAGTCCCAGCATCAAACTCCATGATGTCACCATCACCTCAGCCATCCTGATGGTAACCATCCCCATGCCCTACAGTAAGATGTATGTCCTGGTCCAATATAATAACAGCTATGTTTCTGACATAGCAACACTAAAGAGCAAGAAGGAATATGTCACAGTCAACAAGTTGAAGGCCCACACTGATTATACTTTCTGTGTGGCCTCCATCCGCAACAACAGGCGCTACAACCACACTTGTCTGACTTTTGCAACCCGGAGCAAAGGCAGGGAGGACCCTATTTCCAGTACTTCCACCACCACCCACTATATCATGACCACCCTGGGTTGCCTCTTTGGGATGGTCATTGTCCTGGGGGTGGTGTACTACTGCCTGCGGAAGCGGAGGATGCAGGAGGAGAAACAGAAGTCCCTCAATGTCAAGAAGACCATTCTGGAAATGCGTTATGGATCAGATATTGATACCAGTACCATGGTCCATCCTTCACAGAAGCTGGGTGAGCCACCAGTCATCCCTGTCTCACGGATGTCCTCCATCCCTTCCATGATTGGGGAGAAGTTGCCCCCATCAAAGTCAATGGAGGCTGGGATGGAGACTCCTAAAGTCACCACTAAAGGCAACTACATTGAGGTGCGGACTGGTGGTGGGGATGGGCTGGAGCGAACCCAGCGGGATGAGGACCTGAGGGAGCTTGACAATGGCCAAGGCTCAGCTGCTGAGATCTCTACTATAGCCAAGGAAGTAGACAAGGTGAACCAGATCATCAACAACTGCATTGATGCCCTCAAGCTGGACACAGCCTCCTTCCTGGGTGGTGGGACTGGCGTTGATTCAGACATGGCCTTTGAGTGCCAGTCCATCCCAGCCAGTTCCTCAGGTGGGCTAGAGCGGCCCAGCTTTCTTTCACCACCCTACAAGGAAAGCTCCCACCACCCTTTGCAACGCCAGCTCAGTGCTGATGCTGCTGTGGCCAGAAAGACCTGCAGTGTCTCCTCTAGTGGCTCCATCAAGAGCGCCAAGGTCTTCAGCTTGGATGTGCCTGACCACCCTCCACTCAGCAAGTCTGACTCCAAATACATTGAAAAGGGCAGCCCACTCAACAGCCCTTTGGATCGTCTTCCCTTGGTGTCCCCGGGCACCATCCACCACTTGGAGGTCAAGCCTTCTTACCATTGCAGTGAGCACCGTCATTCCTTCCCGGCCCTGTACTATGAGGAAAGTGCTGATACCTTGAGCCAGCGGGTGTCATTCCTCAAGCCACTCTCCCGGTCCAAGCGAGACTCCACATACTCCCAGCTCTCCCCCAGACACTACTTCTCAGGCTACTCCTCCAGCCCTGAGTACTCATCAGAGAGCACCCACAAGATCTGGGAGAGATTCCGGCCTTACAAGAAGCACCACAGGGAAGAGGTTTACATGGCAGCTGGGCATGCCCTGCGGAAGAAAGTTCAGTTTGCCAAGGACGAGGATCTGCATGACATCCTGGATTACTGGAAAGGAGTCTCTGCTCAGCAGAAGCTGTGACTCTCCCTCACTCTTTCCAAGGAAACAATACAAAACAAGACACCCCCCCAACAACCAGAAAAAAAAATGCCACTTGACTGTGAAAAATAAACCAACAACAAAATACTCCTGACAAATACAAAACTGACAAAATTGTTTCTTAAAGTTTACAACAACAACAGAAAACTCTCACACACACAGACACACACAGACACACACACACCCTGAATTGTCTCTACTGTGTTATGGGGACCATTGTTCTGCCTGCAGATGGTTGGGAGGAGCATTCTGCTCTGACACTGTGGTAACAACACTGGAGTGTGGGTGGGTGGGAATGGCCCGGGAGGGGGTGGCAGTGGTGGCAGGGGAAGGGCAGGGGTGGACACTCACTGGGCATGAAACTCAGCTGTGAATTATGGCTCTTTTGTTCCTGTTGAGGGCTGGTTTTCCTTTTGGGTGGGAGGGGAGGACTTTAGTTTAGAAAGCATCTCTGCCACCTGATACACCTGCTTTTCCAAATCTTCCATCACTAATTTTTCCCTCATTTCCTTTGACAGTGGAGGCTTTTTTCTCTCTCCCATCCCCTTCCAACATAGGTGGGATTTGTTGGAAGAAGTTCTCTCACTTCTTTTCCTTTGCCCTTTCCTACCTTTCTGTTAAGGCTCTCTAGACTTGCACTTTCTGTCTAGATACTTCACGAAGCTCCATCCGCCTCAGAGGAAGGAGAGGAGGTGTGAAGCACTGAGGGAGGTAGGAGGACCTGCCATACAACAGGCACTGTGCCCTTGCTGGTCTTCCTCCTTTCTTTCTCCTGACATGTTGCTGATGAACACCAGCAATTCTGAAGTGATGGGCATTCTCCAGGCCTGCTCAGAGCCAGTTTTCTGCCAGTTGGTGGTGGGGTATGAATGTGCTCTTTGGCATGGCAAGCCAGGTCCTCAAGGAGCAGTGGAGGAAAAGGCAGGAATTTCTGGTCTCTCAGAGGTATAAAGGGTTCCCATCTCTCCATGAGTGTCACAGGTCAGAGGTCCTCCCCACCATACACACCTATGCTCAGTCTGCCCTTGTACAGTAGGTTTGATACTCTCTGTTCATATCTCCCTTACTATGAGGAAGGGACCTGGAGAGGAGCTCAGCAGAACAAGTTCTACAAGAAGCTTCTGCAGCTCTTCCCAACTGACTTGCACCATGGGGTGTGAGGTGGGTGGGTGTGCATGAGAAGAGTATCACCCAACCTCATTTGCAGGTGGATGTGAAGAATAGGATTTCAGTCACTCACCTCGCTGGGTTGACAGAAAAGCTACGAAGTGGCTTCCTCTTGAATAGGCCACGGACACTCTGGCATGGATAGGAGACAGCCTAGGGTGATGGTAGGAGCAGAAGAAACAAAAGGGATGTGAGAATGAGGCCTGGACGTAGCCCAGAAGGGATGGCTGCAGAAGAAGCTCCCTTTGTGTGTGCAGCCTATGGATGGCACTGTTCCTTTGAATACTTAGACACCCTCATGAGAGTCAGAGCAACATAGCACCTCCTAAATCCTCCACCTTCTCACACTTAGCTGTGACAAACTTTTCTTAGGGATCCTTTAATGTCTTTGCAAAAACCCAGTTTCACTTGCTAGGTCCCAACCTCTGTCCCTTGGATAGATCTGCCACAGAGCTGGAAATGAGCCTACCGCCCTCTCCATTTCATTCCATTTCTAAGCAGCCCAACAAAGCACAATCTTGGCACTGTCTACCCCAAAGTTTTCTTGTCAGGCAGGGGTGCTGCCTGCTGAGTGCATCTTTATGCAGCACAGTGGGCCTCTTCTCCATGAGCTGCACACCCCAATTCTTGACAATCATTCACCTCTATCAGGAAGAGGCTGAAGGCCTGTGTTGTGTTGGCCTTTCCTAAGTGGTTATTTCCTTTCTGAGGTGCTCCTCAGAAGCCCCAGTATTTTGGGGGACCTGGGAGAAGGATGAGGGTGTAGGAGCTTCTCTGGGAGGGATTTACATGCTGCCTGCAGAGAACCTGCCCGTTATCTGTCAGATAGTAGCACTGCCAGCTGTGAGAGCTGGTTTCTATGCCACAGGTGACATGACTTCATCTTTTGTAAGTGAGGAGCAGCAGTAGGCAGAGCCTGGTGTGTGAAAACCAGAGGGGGGATGCCCAAGGTCTAAACCTGTGGGTTCCTTCCTTGTAGGGATGCTGATGGTAACAATCCTAAGCCAGGTCCTGATCCCATTGCCTCAGCCTCCTTCACTGTCAGCCTGATTCCCCATAGTCAAAGCATCATTTTGCCTTGAATCCAGAGGTATTCATGGGACTCACTCTACACTGTAAGAGCTAGTCCAACCCAGAGAAAGGGGAGTGTGTGTGTATGTATGTGCAGGAGGATGAAGGAGAGTCACATCACTGCTGCCAGTCATCCCTCCATGTTGGGACAGTGCAGCAAATCAAGACAGGTAAATGCTGTGAGAGATGCTTAGGCACAGCAAAGACCTCTCCAGCTACCATGTGGAGCAGACCCAGCGGTCTTCCAGCATGGCAACAATCCAAGCAGGAAAGACTAATGACTGGGTCACAGAACTGGACAGGAAAAGGGGGACACAGGCACGGGGGGAGGGAGTCCTGTTCCTCTCTCCACCTCTTCCCTCCCTGTGCTTCTCTGCTGTATGGTCTTGTAATCAGTTCCATTCAGTCTATACTTCTGGGGGGAGTGTTAACCTGCAATGGTTTATGCTCCCTCCCCCCATCACCCCAATGAGGCAGAAAAGAAAGGTCAGGGATACAGCTATCATCAGGCCCTTCTTTTGCCTGTGGTGGGGGTAAGGCTGGGTAGGAGGGACAAGCCATTTCTCTCCCAACTGTAGCCCCCCACTCCAAACCAGTGGGTGAAGTTTGCACAAGATGGACTGTTCTGAGGGCAAGGAAGGGGAACAAAGTGTCTCACCTTCCTTCCTCCTCCCTTCTTCCTTGTCCTGCTCCCTCCCCAGGGGCGAGGGCTCGCAAAATGATGCCAGCCCTGTTGGAGGAAAGCAGATTTAATGTTCTATTTGCATGATGATTTTACTGTATTTTTCTGAGCAAACACCTGTTGTGTATGTGCCAGTTTGTTGGAATTTAACCTTCTCCCCCAAAGTCTTTCCCGTCCTTGTCCCTGTTTTCCCTGCTCCTTTCATTCATTCCTGATGTGATTTTATGAAAGACTCCTACCAGTTTGGGAGGGAACACACCCCAGAGAGAACCCAACCCAATCGGCCCCATAAAAATCATTCCTCCTTCTTTCCAGTGCCCCTTCCCCTTGCCCCAAATGTGGTCTCTCAGCTGCTTTTCAGGGTCATGTGCGTGAAAGGGGATGTGTTATATACCAAAGGCCTGCTCTTTCTAGTAGTCATCATTTCCCTAATTATTTTGAAACAGGAGTGAGGCCCCTCAAGACAGATCTCATAAGAGAAATGCTCACTACCATCCCTATGCCTCGGTTGCCTTTTCCCCAAAGCTACAAGCAAGGCTATTCTTGGGGAATAAGGAGTGCTTCAGCTGCAGGGAAACCTCTGATATGGTGAAAGCTTGATGTGGAGCTGGTTGTAATCACTTAGAAGACCTCCCACCACCTTCCTCATTGATTGCAGGGAGCTCTGCATTAGGTCTGTCCTACTCCTCGTCTCCTGTGGGTGGTCCTGGCAGAGGGCAGGGCATGATGAAACCTTTAAGGCCTCTGTGGCGGGAAAAAGCATGAAGAGACTGCCTGAAGTTGCTAAGCCCTCTTGGGCTTGGCTTGGCTTTGGCAAAAGTCCTTCACCCCTGCCTTCTTCTAGTGTAAAATGGATCCATGGGGCAGAACCAAGACCAGCCCCTTTCACACTTTATTTATGTGTTGGTGACTCTTGTCAGGGAAAACAGGGGCTTAGTTCACCTCACTGGAAAGTGCAGAGGGTGAGAAATGAGGTTGGGTGTTGACCTTCCCTCTTCCCCCAGGAACAGGCTCAGTGGGGAGCCTGGGCTGGGTTCCTGCACCCAGAATAGTGAAGGTGAGACCCTAGGCATGCTGCTCCTGTGGGGCAGAGCTCTTCCCCACCCCTTGCTGGTGCTGCCCTAGCTTATGCTGCGGTGCCACATTTCCCTCTCCCCAATCTTCCATGCTGAATAAATCCCTCCTGAGGCAGGTGTGAAATATTCATGACTGACAAATGAAGATTTATGTCGGGCTGAGGAGGCCTCTGTGTTTGCAATGCTAATCAGCCTGCCTTCCTGGAGGAGGCTCTGCCAGGCACGACTGGGGGAAGGAGGTGGAGATGCAGGAGGGAAGGGGAAAGGGAGCTGAGGAAGAGAGGAGGGGCAGACACAGCAGGGATGAGGAAGGTGTGGTGTGATCAAGGAATGGGGAGGCAAGGAGGGGAGAGGTAGAGAGAGATGGAGAGGGTGGAGAAGAGGGACAGGTTGGAAAGACCAGGGGAAGAGATGGCCGCACTGGAAAGAATGAGATGGTAAAAGAAGAAAGGGACCAGCAAGAGAAAGGGTAGAATGCAGGGGTGAAGGGTCTCTGAGAGGAGGTGGGGAGTAACTCAGCAGTGCCTGAAGGAAAAAGCTGGACAGAGCTCATGATGAGCTGTGGCCCCTCTCTGTAGGGCAGAACTCAGCACTACAGGGGGGGCAGCTGCTACATGGACAGGAGGTGGACCCAGGGCCCCGAAAGCACATTTGCCATGCTTGTTGCTGACCAGAAAGCTCAGCTGCGTCTGGAAGGACACACAGCCTCTGGAAGCCTGGAGAACATCCCTTCCACCTCCTTCAGCACAAGCTGCACACAAGAGCCTCATGGAGTCGCGTCCTCTCGCTGGAGCCAGCCTGATGCTGTCCCACCATCTGAGCAGGAGGAATCATCTTCAGGGTGGCTTGGTGTGGGAGCGACACTGAGTGCCACCCTCCACTGGGCTACAGGGGTCTCTTGTAGGGCTGGTGGAGCCTGCCCCACTTCAGCTGCCCCCTGCCCACCCTGGGTGAGGCAGGTGGTTTTGGGTCTTTCCTCAAAGAAAGGGCAGAGGGGAGCGTCTGTTGCCTCCGCCCTACACACGCACGCATTCCTGCACCCTGTCCCTCCAGCCGCTTTGGCCTTGTACTGTGAGGAGCGTTCTTGGTCTGCCTCCCCTCGACTTCTCCTGCCACGCGCTGTGGGGAGATGTCTCTATACCTCTCCACGCGCAGTCCCACCAGGGCAACCCTCTGCAGGGCTGCCCCAGCCCACTCCCCTGTCCCTGGGTGGAGAGAGGGCAATCTCTGCCCAGCTTCTCCTTCTCCCTCTGGGTGGGCACCTCCTCTCCTCCTTGCCCTGCCAGGAGGTAAATCACCCCTTCTCCCCCTTATGGTCCCCACTCTGTCTGCCCCATCCTTGCGCGTTTGGCTTGGCCTTTGCCTCCCCCATAACTACCACCACCACTGTGAGGCCTTGCTCTTGGGTGGCCTGACCCCACTGCCTGCTCTCCACCTTCCCCAGGGGGAAGAGGAAGAGGCTGTCTGGGTCAGGTCAGACACTCCAGGGCTGGTTCGGCTGGTCCATCCACAAGCACAGCACCTGGGGCGAGGGGGTGGGAAGGGGTGGGCAGCTGCTGGGCACAGAGCCGGGGGTATCAGCCCTTGAATGTAAGGAAGGGCCTGGGAGGCAGCTGCTGGGACTGGCTCCTTGTGGCCTCTTTGGTGTTCCTCCTTCCATAACAACCCTGTGACCCCCCCTGGTTGTGTATGGACAAATTTGAGTTGGAGTTATGTTATTTTATTTTTTCTTTTAGATTTTTATTTCTTTCTCTTTATTTTCTTTTTTTTTTTTTTCTTTCTTTTCCTGTTTTAAAACTGAATGGCACGAAATAATTTTTCCTCAACTCGGAGATTCCTGTATGGAGAAAATCAATTTCTATATTTGCAATAAATTTCTTATTTAAAAAAAAAAAAACAAAACAAAACAAAAAAACCCCAAAAAACAACAGACAAAAAATATGAAAAGCTGCTTCTGAGTCCATTTGTCCCAGCCTTGTGTTGTAGAGGAGGTGGGAGGGGAGGGGAGGGAACTGAGAAAGCTGGGGTAGAGCGTGGGAGGAAGATTGTGGATTTTCCCAGGCACCTGGTGATCATCTGCTTCCCCCAAACACAGTTTATCTGCCCTTGGATATTGCCTTGTTTGGACACATCCTCATTTTTATTGAGTCATCAGTTCTGCCATGATACCAGTCCACTCCTGCACTGATGAGCACCCAGTTCATGCCCCATTCTGGGCATGCATACAGCACTGCCTGGGTGTAGGGCAGCACTTCCTCACCCATCACCTACACAACAAATTCTCAGCTGGCATTGAGAGGCATCCTCTGCCCAAGCTCCAGAGCTCTCTGAAGGAAAGGAGTCCAAGCCAGGTGATTTGGCCATGGGTAATGACTGAGAAATCTGTAGCCTAATCCACCAGCAGATATCCTGATCTCAGCTCTTCCTAAGCATCAATATTCAAAGTCAAGAATATTGCCAGCAAATCCATGGCTATTGGTGCATTTACACATATAATTAGGCCAATTTAACAGCCATTCCCTTGCATGTCTTGTCTCTTCTCCACCTCTTGTTTTTTCTTGTTGCTCTCAAGAGTGGTACTGCTGCTTGGCTCAGAGGGTTTTTCTTTTGCCCTTTCACATCCAGCTCTGATCAGATGGGTCTAACAATGGCTTCTGAGCTTCCTTCTTGGGTGTGCTGAGCTCATGGCCTCTGCTCAGAACGTAGGGAGGGTCAGGAATAAACAGTCCTAGGGGGTTGTGAGTATGGACACAACAGTGTCTTTCAGCTCCTGGATATATATGCTGCAGTAGCTGATGACTCTTATTAACGCTTGAATTGATTTTAGAGCAGCCTTGGGGGCAGATGCTACTACAGGCAGATGCTTCACAGTCGTTGGATTTAGGAAGGATGATTGAGTGTGGGAAGGAATGTTGCTGGGCTGTGCATCTCTGGGGGATGGACAACGGTGCATAACAAAGAGGAGCTCTGCTGGTGTTAGTCAGAGCTTCATGTGCTTGCTGGAAATCTGGATCTTTGGGTCAAGGTGGTGTTCCTAACATCTGCATCTATGCAGTGCAGGGATATGGGCCTTCTGAGACAGGGAATCTCAACCCTTGGGAGGAATTAATGCATAAATTATAAAGAGGCGTAATCTAATCAGTAGAGTGCCCCCATGCTGTTTGTTTTGTTGTTAAATTTGATTTTGTCTTCACAGTCCCTCCTTGCATTTCATCTGGTTGCTCTGCCACAGGGATGAGAAAGGACAAGATGTATTTGCAAATGCTGTCTAGGGGGAGCAGGAAGTTTTGGGAAGGGAAGACTGTCGAGGCTGAAGTAATCACAAATGTCCTGAAGCCAGGTGGGGACTGTTGGGCTGGGGGGGTGTGGGGACACTGTAGTGAGCCCTCTGGGCCAAAATGATCTGTGATGAAATTCGAGTTAAGCAGTACTTGTATTTAAGTAGCCTTTGGCTGATTCCAGAGACCTCTGCTCTGCACAGGGTTGTGTGAGATGGTGTGTGTCCGGGGAAGGGATGAGGTGTGAGCTGTGTCTGGGAGTCTGTGTTGTTCCCTCAAGTGCCTCTGAATATAACTGTGTCCAACTGACGCAGTCCCTGCAGCAAACCACACTGACCTCTGCCTCCAGAACCTGCTTGGTGGACCATGAAGACTACTTCATGGAGTGGGAGAAAGGCCCAGTGCTGCGCTGTGAACAGTGGAGTGGTTGCAGTGGACATTGTGATGGAGAGAGTCACCTGGGTGGCTGGCGTGAGCCAGCCTGCTGAGCAAACCCATAATGGAGAAGAACAGTGCAGCTTTGCATAGCCTCATGTTTTAGGCTGGCTGCAGACTCAGGAAGACCATTTTGTGTTGTCTTGTGGTCGGTTCATGCTGATGTGGTTCTTTTTCACCCCCATGAAGTTCAGTAACTTATCCAAGCCATCATTTGCTGCAGCACAGGAAGAACTGACTTAGCCACAGAGCCTTTTGCTGGAAATCATAAGGGACAGTTGAGATCTCTTTGTGTATGTGTGTGCATGCATGTGCATGTGTTGTGAAACAGACAGGCAAGTGGGCAACATTGCCCTCTTCTGGACTGACTGTCAGGACTGGGAGAACAACTCTAGTGGAATTGCAGCCTGGATGATGAATCCTGTTTCCAGGTAACATCCTTTCTGAGCCTTGATTTCCTATCTAAATCCTGGTGGCTTTTACAATAGCCAGGTCAGACTAGGGGATACCACCACTCTCTGCAGCTCCAGTGCCTTGGGACCCTGAACAAGTGTGACTCCTCAGGGTCAGGCCAAGGCTAAGAGAGCAGAATGAGGAATCTCTTCCCTCCAGATAATGTTGGCTCCAATGGAACCAGTAACCAACAACTGTGAAGGGCAGTGAGCGAATGGATGAGGGTGAGGGTCGCACTACTGACATTTTTCCCAAGGGCTGTCCCTCAAGGGGACGAGAGCAGTGCAGGCTAGGGAATGGTCAGGGCAACATCTTTCCCCAGGTCTTGGATGCACTGTCAATTAAAACACAAAGGTGTGTGCCATGCAGGGCTGGAGGACAGACAGAGATCTACACAGAGCCCAGGAGGATTTTGGACTGTATAAGTGCACAGGCCATGCCCATCCTTAGCAGGGGAGCAGAGGATGTCACTGAACAACCTGTGCATCTCCCTTCTCATCCTTGGAGGAAACACAAAGTGAAGGCAAACCCAAACAGCCTAAGAGTGAAAGATTTAGGAGTGAAAGGATAAGAGAGATGGAAGGAGGACTCAAATACACAAGGAGCATGTACACATACATAGTTAAGATGGTGAATGGATTAGTATCACTGGTGCTGCACTGTACGGCCAAACTCAAAGTTCTGCCACAGGCTTGGTGGGACTATGGCAGGGTGCAGAACTGCTCCATCACTTGTCTTCCCAAGTATCCAACAGGGATCTGTGACTTCCCTTCCCTCATCAGGCTCCCTGGGACAGGGTCTGTCACGGTTATATGATACCTCTTGCAATGGGATTGCCAGATTACTCAGGGACTGATAGTTAGCATGCATCCTCGAAGGAGGAGGGAATGGCATTGAAAGCGAGTCCAAGAAGCTGTATTGGTGACTCCTGCTAACCAAGGCAGAAGTGAGCAGGGGCCCAGCTAATGCTGCTGTGGAAAATGGATCAAAAGCCTCATCACTTTTTAAATGAGAAACACTTTAAAAAAAGAAAAGCATTCAGCTCCATCTCTCTGTATATGTCACCGGAAAGGGCATCATTAAGAATTCATTGCAACTTCTGAACCCAATTTTCCAGCCCAGTGCCTTGTCCCGCTTGTCTTACTCCAGCTCCAAAGACAGTGGAGGCTCTACCATGAGTATTGAGGGACAGACGGGACCTGAATAACAAGATGGGTCTTGAAGAAGGAGCAGGGGGAGCTGAGGACCTCTGGTGTGAAGTGGCTGAAGGAGGGAGAAGCATATCCAGGCAGGGAGAATGAGGAAGAGCCAGGCTTCCCGGCAGACTTGTGAGCAAATAGGCACAAGCCTGCCCCAGCTGCCTGCTGTTATCTGCTCACACAGGCCTGGAGATTTCCTTCTACTCTGCTCTGTCCCTTATTGAGCATCTGGAGTTTATCCAGGGGTGAGTTTAAGGGTGGGGATGACTGGGGATTCCTAACAGCCAAAAATGGTCCATGTGGTGTTGAACCAAGGTCCTGAGCTGCAGGACAGTGATGCAGCTGACAAAAATGGCTAAGCCGAGCAAAGCTGTGTCATAGGGTGGATTCATCAGGGCAAGGAAGTGCTAGGTCTAGCAGGTTAAATCTATAAAGGCTGAAGTGGCTGTACCTGTTGTGAATGAGTGCCTTCAGTCGAAGAAAAGTGGCTGCTTAGTGTCATGATATCTGCTCATCTGGAGGAAAAGGGGCATCATTCTGGGCTTTGCTGATATTGGGCATTGAGCCAGAAAACACATGAGATCCCAGCTTCTCATGCCTTCCTGATAAGGTGGGGAGAGGGCTGTTGCCTCTGTTTCTCTGCCGTACATTTTCTGTCTCTGTCTTGTGTCACAATCATCCACGGGGTTCCTGCCTGTGACATCCATTTCTCTTTCTGTCTGCTTCTCAAGTGGCAGCCAGGGAGATAATTGGTATTTTTGACACTGTCTGTTGAGCACTTTGTGGCAGGAGCTGCCAGGATGAAGCCGTGAATTAGATAATTAAGGTTAATTAGAGGCTTTCCAGGGCTATGTTACCATACTCCATGAAGACAGTGCACTCCTTTCAGAGCTATTGTAGGGAACGGTGGTTTAGGGGAGAAGAGATGAGTAAGGAGGTCTCAATGGCATTGATGGTGGTTGTGGTGGCCAGGAAAAGGGTGTTCCAGCACCTTAGTGACATTGGAGGTCGTGGAGTGGAGCAAACAGCTCAGAGTGAGAAGCAAGGCTGGACACAGAGTGCAGTTGGGGCAGTGTGGGGACATGATGGTGAAGAAAATGCAACTGAGGGAAGAGAGCCAGTTCTCAGCACCAGCTGATGGGAGTTCGGCTTTTGCTGCAGCAAAAGCAGTGGCTCTCTAAAACCCAGCAGGTGAAAAGAGGACCTGAGGAGGTGGATCAGCCTGAGCTGTTCCTGAGGTTCAATGACGATGTGGTGGAGGTGCAAGGTTTTTAAACTCCTATGGAGCTGTGGCATGATGTTGGAGGAGTAACTGGGTGGCAGATCCCTCACTGGTCCTCATTCCTCCCTCCACTGCTGCAGGGAGTTAAGCTGGAAGGTAAAATTTGCCAGGGCAACATCCATAGAAACCAAGGCTTGAGTGACCTCTGAAAGGCACTCAGCCACCCATAGCTGCCAGATAACAACTCTGCTCTGACCTGCATAGCCTGCTTCTGTACGAAGGCATCATGGGCCCTTCCTGCTTCTCTAAGAAGGTCAGCCTGCCTGTGACTGAGCGTGCAGTGGAAGAGAGCACCAGTATAGTGGTGGAGTGTGGAAGGGGGAGAGATGATTCTCCAGGTTTTGCTGTCTTGTTTGTCCCAGAGCTGCTGTGTCTGCACCTGTCTCCACTGCCAGTGTTAGGTTGTTTGACTCTGGGGATGATGAGGAGACACTGCTCCCTCACCCCTACCCAGATCCTTAATGGGGAAGGGGGCACTGATTTCTCCGGCTCTTCTGCGCAGCTAGTGTGCCTGAAGGTGAAACTGCCTGAAGCAGGTTAGCCAGCCTATGAGGGAGGTTTAGATGACAGCTCTCCTTCCTACTTGTAATTGTTGCTATGTAGGGATGCTCTGAAGAGGTTGACTTTGCCAGTAGAGACTCTCTACACCCTTGTACCCTCTCAGAGGAATAAGAAACCTGTCTTGTTGCTAGAAGGCCTTGGAGTGATCATTCCAGCATATTATGGAGACTTTCCACAGAAGAGTATAAACTTCAAGATCACTACATCTGTGAATTTACACTGTTATAGACCACCTGGGTCTCAAGAAACTAAAGAACTCCCTGGGGAGAGGGGTCTCTGGGGGAGGAATGGACTTCTCTGGGTCTCTTGGAAAGCCACATCCCTTATACCCCAGATAGACTTCATGAAGTGTTCTTGGGAATGGAAGAGATTTTTCTCCCTCACTTTCTCTCCACATCACTACGTCCCAGGTCTAATCGGTATGGCAGATGGAGGGAGGCAACATGTGACAGCAGCTAGACCTCTGTGCCTCTTCTGCCTGGATGCTTACCTGTGAGAAGCAGCCAGTCATCTGAAGCACTGACAGAACAGGACACAGGTTCTCCTCTCACCTCTGCTTTAACTTCTAGGACATCACTTGTACCCTTCTTTCCTGCATAGTTGTATTTTCCTCATAATTCCCACCCACCACTCCTTTCGCATGTCTCTTTTTCCCTGTTTTCTCCATTCTCCACCTTCCTTCACTGTCCCTCATCTCTCTGTTCCTTAGGGAATCGTGAGTTACTCCATCTCTCCTCTCCCTTACTTTCTTGATGCTTTCACTCACCGCCTTCTATCTGTTGTCCTTTTTCCATATCTCCATTTCTTTACCTCCATTCAACCCCTTCTATCTCTTCCCTTGTCCACATATTTTCCTCTCTCATGTAATACCTAATATAATTTGTCACAACTTGAATTATCCAAACCTGCAAGGAAGTGGTTTCCCACAGGGCAACAGAATGTGAAAAATATCTTTGTTCACCAAAAATTAAATATTGACCATATGGGGTGGAAAAAACCCAACAAGCTAGACAAAACCAATGCCAGCTCATTGCTCAGAAAGGCATGAAGAAAGGCAAAACTTGTCTGAGCAAGTATTCACCATTGGGTTTTGAGCGTTTCGGCATCAATGTGCCACTGAAAGTCCTGCTAATATTCTCAGCCAGACATGCACTGCAGTGGGGTCAACCTGTCACTGGGGTTGACAGAAGGTGGAATCTGTGATGCAGCTGAGATACAGTCAGTGTGTGAAACAAACTTAGGATGTCTCTTTTACACAAACACACACACCAGCTCCTCCACAGTCCTACAGCTTTGTCCTTCTAGGCTGACTCAGGAAAGAAATTTAATTTTAGGGAAAAAATACAAAGCCTACCAGACACTGAACCTTGCTCTTATACTAACCAGGGGCTGGAATAAAGTAAGGGTGCAGCCCTTCAAAATGAGGAAAGGAAAAGGGAAATTCACCCCACAAGCAGTCGGATATTCTCGGCTTCATTCATTTCTGAGGTGATGCCTCTGCCCAAATTACCTCCATTGTGAGTCTTCCAGAAATGGCTTTGATTGTGGGGTAGGAAAGGCGGGGGTAGGCCCATTTTAACATGGTGCCATACCGTCAGAAACATGTTGTTCTTACAAGAAGGGGATAGACCCAGCACCACTATAGATTCTAAACAGGGCAAAGAAGAATTTGACACGTACTAGCTCAGTCAGAGAGCAGCTTTGGTGGGCAGAGAAAGAAAATCTCAATGAATGCCTCAGACCTTTGTGTTGCTGTGATCTATTAAACAAACCATATCTCTGTACAGCAAACACAGGACAGGCTTAATCCCACGTGATTCTGGTATTTTTAGCAGCTTCTTCATGGACAGGGTAATTGGGACTTTTTCTTGCTTCACTTGCAGGAGCCCTGAAGCCAGACTCCAAAGATTCCTAGTAAATAGGGAGATCTCAGGTGAAAATCAAGGTCTCCAACTGCAGCAGCGAGAGACACAAGATGTTCAATTAAAAGAAAAATATCTCAGGATCTAGCTGAACCAGCTGATCTACAACTGAGTCTTAGGCTAATTCACTGCATGCTGCTGTTGGGATCCATCAAGCTGAACAGAGGGTGGAGAGGCAGGCATCTGTTCTGTCAGTGCTGGAGATAGCACTTCATGTAATGGTGGTGGGGCAGTGTCGGACCTTGATGCAGAGTGAGGCTGCATACAGGCAGATTGGAGAAGGTACAATGGCAGAGTGGTAGCAATGGAGTGTGCCTTCTAGCAGAGACCTTGTGAGTGTGTGGTCTTGCTCTGCGGGGCACCAGATCTCTGTCCTTTACCAGGATATGGCTGTGCTGCCAACTTGTGATGTTTTGGAGCCAGATCCTACCGTGATCACACTGTGTAGCTGCAGCAGGGTTCCTCTGGTCTTTAATGGGGAGCATGTGCTCCCCACCTGCTGTTATAAATGAAGGGAGTTGGTGGGCAGGAAAGGATTCCCCTTATGGGTCAGGTCCTTCTCCCAGCTTCTGCTGACACCACCTGGAACAATCTGGACAGAAGAGATTCCTTGGAACTGCACCAGAGTTCCCTAGACAGCACACATCCAGGAGGCTCTTGCCAGAAACATTCCCTGCAGAAAGCCATGATCTCAGGGTTTCTAATCCTCCAGATGGGGAAGCCCTCATGGCTACTCCCCCGTTGCTGGCATCTCAGGTAAGAAGGCGGCCCAATGGAAGAAGGCACATGTTTTCTGGTCTCTGTATGATCATCACCAGGTGACTACCAGGCAGATGGGGTAAATTTATCTGCTCGGGGGACATGACCTTTCTTCCAAATTAAGGAAATATTTTGTGGAACAGCAGCAGAAAAATTGCCATATCAGCATGAATCAAAGCTGTTTGCATCTCCTCCTCCACTGAGAATCCTAAAATCATGAATAGTCTGAAGAAAGTAGCAGGGCAAAAATATTGACTGTTCCTTGCAATGTGAGAACATTGAGTATCCTTGAAATGATCAGGCATCAGGTTTAAGAGAAAATCCAAGGAAACATCATATCATAGTACAGAAATAACTTGTGAAACTCCTTGTCAAATTGTTTAAACTAGATCTCTGGAAGTCTTTAAACTGCTGATGGCCAGTATCAGGGAAAAGAAAACAGGGAAGGCTTATGCCCTGCCCAGTAAGCCAGGCCTGGACATCATCAGAGACAGAGTGGACCTTCATGTTGATCCAGTACATCCATTCTTCTGCATTTTTGCACATCTTATTCAACCTCTGTCAGCCTTGTGCCAAGGTCTACCCAGCAAGACTGCTGCAGTGGTCTGAAATGCCAGATAACTCTTAGCTTGATGCTAAGATCATCTGACAGACCTGATGGGAAAGCAGCTGCATCTGAAGCTTCCCAACATTGCAGCAGTGAGTCTCGGTTTCACAACAGCATTTCTGCAGCTGCTCTTGATGGTTCTCCCAGCACACAGCAAGCACTTGCGTAAAATTCAGGCCTTGTAACTATTTGGCATGGACTGAAAGGACAAATGGAATGCTCAGGTAGAAAAAAGCTTAAATGTATACAGCAGCAATCAGACAAATGAACAAGAGAAAGAACTATGTTTAGCTGGAACTTCTCATCAAATAAAACCATATAAGTCAGGACAACCCTGGAGACATGCTTGCCTTGGTCACCAGAGTCTTCACAATTACCCTGGTCAGCACCTTGGCAGGTGACCAAGGCCAGGCACATCAGATGATGTGAGAGTGGGAGAGCCATGATATCAGGGCAGTGGAATCCTCCTAGCAGCAAAATTTGCCTCATGACAAGAATGCTGATGTCAGTGACTGCTGATGCAGGAGTGTGTGTGGAGAGTGGTAGAATAGAAGAAATCAGGATTTTATTGGTGAAAATAGACAAGGAAGAAGCTGAAACATATGGCTTCATGACCTAAAGCCCCTTCTGAACCGAGATAGGTCTTGACACAGGAGAGTCCCTGTGGGATTGATCCTGGGAGATGTAGGTCTATGCTAGACGTTCTAATGACCTTGTTTGAAGTCAGCTTCACATCCTCTCTTGAGCAGATGGTAGGTACGCTCTGCACTACTTGCCTGTGGGATGCAGTGCTGAGTGTCTCTGAGTAAGCCCCCAGGTGAGTTCCCCATGACTGTCCAGAACATTAACACTCACAAAAATACAGAAGTATATAAGTGGCAAAAGGAAGACTTGGGAAAATGTAGGCCCGTTGCTAAATGGGCCAGTCTGCCCTGGTGAGACAGGACATGGAAAAGACTGAGGTATTGAATACCTTCTTCAGCTCAATCTTTACTAGCATGACTAGCCTTCAGAAATGCCAGGCCCCAGAGACCAGGGGAAAATGTGGAGCAACTTAACCTAGGTGGAATAGAATCAGAGAATACTTAAGCGAACTGGACATGATGGATGGCCCTGATGGGATGCATCTAGCAATACTAAGGAAGCTGACTGATGTCATTTCAAAGTCACTCTAAATAATCTTTGAACACTCATGGTGACTGGGAGAAATGCCTGAGGGCTGGAGGAATATGTCACTGTGGGGAAAGTCTAAGTCTATATGAAGTCATGGGAAGGTTCATGTCAACTGGGAAGAATGGAACTGAAATTTCTCTATCTTCTTAGAAACATGCACCTCTAAGAGAGGTGATGTTGCTGTGAGGAATCCATGCATTTCTGATGCCTGCCAAGTTGGGACAATGTTGGTGCGGTAAGGTTTATAGAGGGATATAAATGTCTTATTTTTGGACAAGCCAAATTAAATGTAAAAATGGACAAGTCCTTCTTTGGGCCTGCTGCGTTTATTGCCTCCAGACCTGCTTGTATGCCTGACACCCTGTCCATTTCTCTCTGTATCATAGCTGATCCTTCTCTACAAACCTTGCCACTCTTACAGTCTTCAGACATCACACTTAGAACGGCACTGATGTTGAAATATGTATTCACAAAAACCCAGATGTAAAAACAACATACCCTACACTGATTGGTGAGCTGGGAAGAAAAGGAAGCAGAAGATTAAGGAATTTGGTGATCCATTTGCATACAGATACTCACTGTGATAATCCACACTTGCAATAAGGAAGAAGAGGATCAGCTGTTCTTCCAGGTAGTTGAACTGCAGTTCAACAGTCAGTCTTTCAGAGCTGATCTTTGCTACTGCATAGCTTTTTCTCACATTAAGCTCACCTGGTGTTCAGGTTGACTCATGTGAACCTGACACATGCTGGAAGCATCACTTTCTGACAGGTAATGCAGCCAAACAGAGCAGGGTGCAAAGCAAAACCTGCATGGACCTGCCAATGAAAGCATGTGGTGAGTCCTAGGAACTGGGACATGTTTGTTGCTAAGCCATAACGATTTGAGCTCCTCCTTGAGGGAGGGAACTGAGCCCTGGGCAAAGAAAGTAGTAGTAATATAGCAAAACAAATTGCACAGGCTAGCAGGGAGCAAGATACTGCGAACAGAGTGAATAAGACAGAGCCTTGTTCCCTGAAACTCCCACCAATGCTGAAAAGAGGAAGAGACAGAAGAAGAGGTGTATGCAAGCATGAGTGTGGGGGAGACAGTGTGTGTGAAACAGACACTGTGAGGGAGAGGGATTCTATACAATGTGTGAGAGACATGTATCCTGTAGCTTTTGTGCTTGTGTTAGAGCTTGTGTGTGTGAGACAGACTGTGCGAGAGAGCCCGAGACAGCCGTAGCGTGCATGTGAGTGGGAGCATGAAAGCCAGGCAGGAGAGGGGTGAGCTGAAGCGAAGCCTCTCCAACACCCTCTCTGCCTGGGAGACCACTTCAGGAGCTTGGAGTCACAGTGGGTTGGCATGTTTTAGGTGGGGATGGGGAGTCGTAAGAGCCATGCACTGATCCTTCTGGACTGAGTTGATGATGCCAGGGTGAGCTGGGGAGTCATAAAAACGTCCTGTCTGTACGCATGCCTTCCCTGTTATGGTGCTTGTCCTCCATCCCCACCAAGCCTGAAATATCACCTGGCTGGTCTGCATCAGTGAGGATGGAAGCAAGGGAGACTGATTGAATAAAACTTTGCCTTCCCTGTACACTGGGAAGCCAAAGAGGACTAGCCCAAAGGCCCCAACAGACAGCAGCTGCTGTCCTACTCACACAGCCAGTCCTGCTGCCTCTGTGTTTGTACTATTTGTAATCGGAGCAGGAGGCAGATGGCTTTCTTCTTGCTTGCAGGAGGCTTCTGCATAGAGCCAAATGGCCAGTAGAGTATAGCCCGGTCTTGCAGCTGGCCAGACCCGGTCTTGTCTCATCACAAACTCGCAGTCTTGGGGAGGTGGGAACATCATGTTCCTTCCCAGCACCTGCTTGGCCTGAACACATCAGCTATCCTGCTCCTGCTGCCTCTGCAGAGGGGATGGCCTGCCATCTGGTGCTCAGGGACCCCTTACTTTTGGTCAGGGCTCAGTGATGAATCCTTTCCAAGACTTGCAAGGGTGAAGGAAACAAGTGTGGTGGCAAAACAAGGGTTTCTGCAGTGCTCATGCACTATGAAATGCATCTCAGCTGTCCCTCCAGCTGCTATTTGAGTGGCTGTCCTCAGAAGGGACGAAAAGCTGGAAGAAAGACACCCCAGCAAGGCTCTGGAGATGGGGGATGGCACCATTGCTGCAGGCCCTCAGGTATCTAAAGGGTGAGACTCTGGTTTCCAGAGCCATTTTTGGTGTTGAGTTATCCATAACATTTGCTCAGTGCTGGCAAATACCACACAGGTCCTGTGGGAGATATTCTGGAGGAGAAGCTGAAGATAGGTGGGTGACCTTGCACTGAACACCAGTGTTTGGGCCTCTGACTCACTCCTTGACTGACACCATTTGTGCTAACCGTTAAAACCAGAGACAGCGTCAGCACTGCAGATTTTCAGAGGTACCACGTGACATCATCCGACAGAGCTCTTCAAATCCTGGGTGATGTCATCACTGCAAAGTCCTGGTGCAGGGCTGATGAGCCAGTTCTTTCCTGGGGAGAGAGCAGGTCTTTCCAACATCTTTTATCTGGGTGCAAATTCACACATACCTTAGCACTGCACAACAATAACACAAAGTGAAAACATCATGTGGCTTTCAGTGCTGGTTGGGAACATGGTTTCTGAGCTGTATCTTTGATTTGAGATTGTGATGACATATGCAGAGACCCTGGCCTGTGCCAGGGGCATCTCTTGTATTGTGCACGTGCAGGTCTTTTGATCATGCCAAGTGTCTGTGGTATATTCCAAGCCCATGAGCAGGCTATATCCAGCCCATGGGCTTTAGGTCTCCCACCCTTGCTTTAGACAAAACAGTGAGGTCATGCATGGCAGCCCTAAGGATGACCACAAAGACCACAGTGACCATCAGCACCAGCTTTCTAAGGAAATGAATATCGTGCTTTCATTCTACATCAAGAGACTGTGAGTAGCAACTTCTAACAAAACGCAATGATATCACCCATGTGATCCTCTAGAGACACTTGGATGATGTCACTAACTTTTGTAGCAGTCAATTGCAAGGTCAGTTCTAGAGGCTAAAGACTGGTGAACCACTTGAATTCAGTGTAATGCCCAGCTGACCACTCCTAATAAGTAGGATGTCCCTGCAGGCACTAATGAACACTTGTGATTACTGATTCAGAGCTGGCTGGGGAATTTGAGCACATGCCTTCTCATGGTACTGCAGGGCAAGTGTCTGAATGCACTTACCAGCAGGAGTGCCTCAGGAGAGGGTTACAGTGCTAGATAAATGCCTGATTTTAAGCCTTCCAGAAATCATTGGTCTATGTTAGAGCCATGTGGCTGTAGCTCAGACCCAGAAAGCCATATGTCCCTGGGGTTATATCTCTTCCATCCAAATGTGCATGTTGCTGTTTTCTGCGGAGTGAAGGAGTCTTTCCTCATCACTGCTCCCACAAGAGAGGAAGAATATCCCTACCTGACAGGCTGAGCTGTGGGTTATTTCAGCTGGGTTAAGATCTTGATGAGCCTCTAGGGATGTGCAGATGTGTCTGGAGTGAAAGTTATGCCCACATCCTGTAAACAAAAAGCAGGATAGCTGTCTGTGTTCAATTCTGCAGTGTGCACATGTGCACAGGGAGGTGAGATGCTATTCTCACTCCCACCAGGCTCCCCTTGGGCAGCCCAGCACTGTCCGGGATGCTTGGTGTAGTAGTCTGCCCTTCACAGCAGCTACCTCTCCTTGGAGCCAAAAAGTGAGGTGGGCCTTGAACGTTCCCTCTGTGCACTTGCTCTGTGCTGCCCTGATCCACTACTTCTCCCTCAGTCCAGTTCTTCCTTCTTGGTCACATTTCTGTGCCCGTGACCTCCAGTCAGTATTACCTGTCCGTCCCCATCAGCCTCTGAGAACAGAGACGACAAACTGACAGGCACGAGCCATTCCTGATGGGAGGGAGAAGATAGTCCCCACAGCTCTCTCATCAAGAGGCCCCTCTAAAACCATCCTAATGAGATTCTCCTTAGGGCCCCTGTCAGCTCTGCCTTTCTTTGCATGCTCCTTTGACAGATGGATGTCAGTTCAAGGAAAGCAGTATGATGTTCTTCATCTTAATGAAACTGATCCTCAGGCAGGAGCTGTCTCCTTTGCCTCTAGGAGCCTGTGGTCTGGCAGTGTCAGGCTACCCTGTGCTTTGTCATACTGGATCCTAATTAGTGGCTGGTTCCTGCTGCCTCTGAAGTCAGCAGGGAAAACATCCCTCTGGCTGCAGTGGTGCAGGAGGTAGAGGATGGGAAAGTCAGTGTACAGAGAAACAGGAAGGGTCAGGGTAAGTCCCTTCCCATCCTCTCCAAATATTGCTGTCGTCTCCTTTTGTCTCTTTTCTCCACTCATCCAAGGACAGGGATGGTTACATAGGCAGCTCTACACCTGTTCCCTGGCTACTGCTGACCTGGTATGCATACATGTGCTACTGTGGGGGAGAAAGAGTAGAGCCCCTATCCCAGCCATTCACTTGGGGTTAGCTAAGTGCTGAGAAGAGGTGAACCTAATGGGAGATGTACTGTAGGGTGAGAAGACATACTTTACAGGATCCCTGCTCTAGACTTATGTTCAGATAATGTGTTTCATCTTTTTGATTCAAGTTGTTGGCTGAAGTTCAAGCTCCTGTGTATTGTTTTCCTTTAAGGAGACAAATTAATGGTGGATCTAGGAAGTTCTCTGGGGACAGCCTGTTTCCCAAGGGAGTATAAAGTGCTGCTTTGATAAGTCAAAAACTAGGAGGCAATTTCTTTGCTGCCCAAAAACCTTTCTTCAGACTGTTCTTAGTGTTTTTTTACTTCCTGTCTTTTATCTCATCCTTTTATCAGACTGCACTGCTTTCTTTAACCCTCTCTCAAACACAGCTCTTCTCTCACATACCTCTTTGTTTTGAGAAGTGGTGTATGTCTATGTGTAGGTGATGACCACTAATGCTGCATATAGGACGTTGTGTCCTGGAACCATTTTAAAGAAAGGCAGCATCTAAATCCACCTGATTAAAGGACATTTGATCAGTTTGTAGCAGAACTTATTCAAAATCCAGTCAGATCCTCCATCTTTATCCACAAGCAAATGCAGGCTCCCTAGCAATCATTAAACCTGCAGCATCTTTTTTATTTGTCCATGTCAGACACGCACAGCCCTGTCCTGGATTCCCCCCTGCCTTCCCAGTGGGGATGTGTGTGTGACTGTGCAGTCCAGCATCTCTCTGTGCTTGTGTGCTGGAGCTCTTTGAAGAGATTGTTCATATTGCTAATGCAGCACAATGAATGAGTAGATTCTTTCCATGGCTCTCACTATGATTTCTCTGGGATACCTGACAAGCCCTTGTCCCATTACAGCTTTTGAGGCAAGGTGTACAGTGGGCTGCCTCACCCTGCTGCACCTATCTGTCAGGTCACTTTGGGCACATACAGGCTGCACAAAGACCAAATCTAACTATGTTGTGGGTACATGGCCAGTCGTCACTAGGGAAGGCACTGCTGGGCTTTGGTACTTCAGGGCTGTATCCTGGACCACTGGAGGGGTTTGGTAGCACTGCTCTAAAAAAAAGATTTCTGGAAGCTACTGGAAGGCATAGATGGATAAACATCTTGTGAAGCATGTGACACCACAAATACTGTAGTATAATGGAAGGTCTTTGGGTTTATGCAACTGAGATAAGTTATCATAATGAATTTTAAATGGTATTTTGAATACTTAGTGGTTTTTTCTTTGAGCTTTATTTGTAAATGGCTTTCTTATTGTCAAACTTTTCTCAGCCACAACTTTCCTTTTATTTTAGAGAAGCACATATACTTTTATACATAATTCTCAAGAACTCAAAATTGTCCCTTCTTCATCTGACACCATTTCTGGTTCTTAAAGGAGAATAGCCAATGAGAGACCTGGAAGCAAATTGCTAAGCTTAGCAAGGGCGGTAGAGAAGGAAAAGGTAGAGAAGATTACAAAACAATATCCACAGCTGCTCTTTGGAGGAGATGAGGGGGTAGAGAGTGAAACGGTTGTCCTTAATGAAGCATCAAGTCATAGAAGAGGGAGTTGCTGCCCCCTCTCTGGAGGGCTCTGCTTGGCTGGGCAGCTTATTAACTGAAATGGGGAGAAAATGGAGAAGATTCAGGGCAGAGCAGCAGATAGAGGGGCAAAGGGAGGCCTGACTGATGAGGGAATATTAAGCACTAAATGTGTTTAGGTTTGCTAAGTGATGACTAAGAGGATGCGTGATAACCATCTTCCCATCTGAGAGACATGAATAACTGTGTGCAAATGTGTGTGTGTGTGTGTATGGACATGCTTTAGTGCAGGGACAGGGACAAGGCATTGTGAAGAGCCAGACCGCAGTGGTTACCTTACCCCTGCACAGGCTCAAGAATGGGCAGAATCACCTCACAGCACCAAAGAGGGACCAGTCCTACTGGGAGTCAGAAGAGGGTAGTGGGTTTGGATCAGGTGAGAGATGGGATGGGAAAGAGAACGAGGAAATTTCACTGCTCCATCTTCAGGTACAGTGATCTCTCCTACCCTGCCCCTCCATTTTTCATGTTAACTTTTACCTTTTTGGGTTTAGTTGCTCTGCCTTACTTAGTCTCTCCATGTCAGCCTCTTCATTCTCCACACCCCCTCCCTCCTCTGTGTTTTCTGTCTTCATTCTTGATCTCTTTGTTCGTGGTTACTTCTCTCTGTTTCACATGCCCTCCTTCTCCTTGCTTTTCCCTTCCCTTGCCCACCTCTCTCTTTCCCCCTTCCCCCCTTCTTTCTCAGCAGGTAGATCTGCATCTGTGATTGAAGCTTCGTTTTCCTTTCATTCTGTGGGTGACAATTCTGACTTTGGTAATCACTTGTGAAAAATCAAGAGAGAAACACACTGCTCCAATGGCACAGAAACTGGCTGTGATGTTCATGAGGACTGATGGCAGGCAGGGTGAGGGGTGGGAGGGTGTTGTGCAGGGTAGGGAGATGTTCTTCTTTCACTTCACAGGACAGCAGGGTCGATGGCGGGGGGGGGGTAACAAAGATGTTGAACAAATTTTGGGCAAAGGGGAAATCTCTTCCTCAGGCAGTTTTGGTTCAATTGAGAAAAGTGGAATGTGTTTCCTGAGCTCTGGCCTCACAGGGAAAAGTGGGTTTTGACCTTCAAACTGAAGGGGAAAGATGTTATACTGGTAGAGCCATGTAGACGTTTGACCTCATTGCAAGGTGCAGAGCAGGCTATATTTATCCATATTGCTGGCTTTAGCTTGAATTAATGTACCCACAATTTGCTTAGGCAGACCTTCACTTTGGTGTTGCTGGTACACCATGTTGAAGTAAGCATTTGGTCAGGCCTTGCTCCATCCAAACTGTGTGACTGTAGGCCTGCTAAGGTCACCATGCAGGTGACATCACTTCCACAGAGCACCAGCAACCTCTCAGCATTTGCGTGAGTGGTTCTGATGTGGACGGTAAGCGCATCTGGTTCATGTTCATTGGACTGACTTTGTCAGGGTTACCCTCCCACAGAGCTCATGATCACTCTTCCTAAGGAAATGGCTGTATGTAGTATGATTCTTCCTTCTCCCTCTCAGGAGTCAAATCAGTCATGTTTACAGAAAGTGGGAACCCTCTATGTCTCATGGCACAGTGGTGCTCACAAAAGCAGAGTCACAACAATGTCACAGGGACTGTCTGATGCTTCCCCCTCCCTAGGGGGAACTTCTGTCAGGCATCAGTGTCAGGCAGAGGAGCTAGATTTGGTGGTATACCACAGTGAGCCTCAGCTCACATCAAATGGAAATACTTCTGCTTGCTTCTCTATACATATGGCCCATGTGGAGTCACCAGAAAGCCACAAATTTCTCATTGTGACTAAATCCACTGCAGTAAAGTGCTCTTGTTTCTTCCACAGGGGCATCCCTTTTACTTTTAGGCTCTGGGGCTTTCAAAGCCAGAGGTTCACTGTCTTGCTGTTGGTGAACAGGAAGGGTCAGGACTGTGGCATTAGGAGACCATGGCAGATCCAGATTGAAAGGCGCCACTGATCCACCCATCAGTCTTTTTGTTCTTGACAGTTCAGTCCTTGGAGTCTCCAACCGGCAGGCCCCAATGGCAGGGCAACACTTATACTCTCAGCACTTATGTTTCTGTCTGAGAAGACATTTCCTTGTGTTTTGGAGGAAGCTTTCTTCCTGGGACACAGGGGAATAAGCAGTGGGTAATGACAGATGGTAGGAAAGGGCAGACCTTGGGGCTAATTTGCACTGTTCCACCTTGACTTTTCTAAGGCTCCTCTTCAGTACCATGAAATTCAGTGTATAGAGAGGTGGGAGAAGAAGAAAAGTGTTAGATAAAGAGAAGGAGGAATTCGGGAGGAAAAGGCAGCATGGCTAAAGGAGGTAGATGAAGGCAGATCTGATTGAGGCTAGAGGTGACTGTGGGTCTTGGGCTGGTAAGTGTGTGGAGCTGTGGCCAAGCAGAAAATAGAATTAAATGAAACATGGCCATGAGGAAGCCACAGGGGCGAAATCTGGGGGAGTTAGAGACCACCCAGTCCAGCAAGGGAGACCACAGTCCCCTTGACTTAAGAGATCATGTCATTTGCTCCCCTACCTCCCTTTCACCTTAACCTGACTGCCTACAGCTGCTGGGCAGGTGCTGCCTGACTCTTCCAAGAGCAGCACACTTAATCAGGCCAAGCCTCTCCAGCACTTTGAGGACCAGACTGAGGGAAGGAGTAACTGTTGTTAAGGAATACATATGTGCATTAGCACCTGGGGATGTAAGAACCCCATATTTGATGGATTCTTGGAGTCCTAATGAGAAATGCCAATACCCAAAGCAGATCCTGTAGGAGGAAGAGGCTGGGGGGCAGGGGTGGTCGGGAAAGGAGAGCTAACTGATAGCCACAGGAACCAGAGATGTCCAGACAGGTATCAGGGAGGAAAGGGGGGTGGGATAAGGGGAAAAGGCAAAGAAAGAAACCAAAAAAAGGCTCTGTGTCTTTGTTCGTTCTCCTTACTGGCTCATTACTGACAAACTTAGTGACTTAGTGCCCCTCTCCCACATCACTGAGTGCCTAGCCCTCTGCTCAGCAGCCTCCACTGGTGGGCTGGGCTACTCTGACTGTGTTGTTTCCCTTCAGTCCATTTTTTCATTCACTAATACGGCATTGATCCAGCTCAGTGAGAATTTCCATTTATATTTCAGCCTTGCCTGTGACACTGTCCCTGAGTCCCTGCAGCTCTGATGCGTGTGAGCCTGCTCTTCCAAATACTCGGCTTTGCTCAGCCCCTCCTTCTCCTCAGCCTTTTTGGCATTCCTCACCCCCCCACGCAATCCTCCCCTCTTCCTCCGACTGTCCCCCCATGCTGCTGCTGACGTCTGCTCTTTCAGTCACTCCATCTTTCCCTGACACGTCTCAGCCCCTCTCTCTGTGCTCCCAATTAGTAGTCACCAGGTTTAGCTGGGCAGTTGGAGCATCCAAGTCTGCATGGTGAAAAGATGGGGATTTCTGCTTCAGAGCAAAGCTGCGTACAGGAGCTCTGGTACCTGGGGCTGGTCTCACAAATTCTCTGCCTTTAGTCTGGCCTCACAGTGAAGAAGTCATAGGCCAGGATCCTAGGGATCACCAACAGGCAGAGTGACCCCCCAACCTCCATGTTCACAGCTCCCCCCAGAAAGCCTATCCTACACAGCTAGAAGCTGACACATTGTGTGTCCCTTGCTTGGGCTGGGTGGCTAGGTAATTGGAGGAGCAGAGGATCCCCCAGAGAGCCTTTAGAAGTGTTGATGTGGCATGTGTACTGTGTCCCCCAGGTTAAATAGGCTGGGCAGGCCTATGCTCCCATGGGCTCTTGAACTGCACAGGCTATGAAGTAACCTCTGGAGGATTAGTATGACAGCCTGAGCATCAGATCCCAAACATCCAGAGATTGAAGGCCAGAATTTTGCAAGTCTCCTGCACAAGTAGCCGTGCTCCCACCCATAGCCAAGAGAGCTGTTGCAGTGGTTCACCCTCTGCACCCAACACTTGGACAGGTGAACCATCCTCCAGTGGTGGCTATCTGCCCTTCTGTCCCTTCACTGAGCTCCTCTTGCACTCACTGGGGAAGGATGATCGAGGATTCAAACGAGGCTGGGAAGCAGGTGTTGCCCTCATTAGAAAAGAAAATGTAGCACACAGAAAAAGAGAGGAGGAGAGAGAGGGGAAGGGAGGTGGAAGCCAAATGTTCTCACTGTTGACGGGGAAAATGATCTTGATTTTGGGAAGGGGTGGGGTCTTCCCACCCTGCCTGTCTCTTCATTAGGATTAGAGTGGCAAACAGTACAGGCAGGCAGAGCCTTGAAATGAAGAGGAGTGAAACAAGCTGTGCCATCTGAGCGCTGTTCTGATTATACACGGCCAAAGGGGACGGGGAGGCATTGACTTGGAAGGACGCAGAGTTCCCACACACTGCAGCACATGTGGGGCAAGCATGGCAGCACCTCCAACAGCTGCGGGGAGCAGGGGCCACTGCATGGGGCCCATCACTTGCCATCTCTCCCCATCCATCCCTCCCCGGTAGTGCTCCCACACCACCCCTGCAGTTACCCACAGAGAGCGAGCCAGCGGTCCTGCCCTGTCCCTGACAGCAGCCCCCTGATGGACACACTGAGACAGTGCTCCCACCCTGCTTTTTGCATCTCAGGAAGCAGAAGACATCTAAGGAGACCCTGGGCAAGGCAAGTGATGCATCAGGAGACTCTAGGGGTCCCTTTCTGCTCAAGTATCAGGTGGGGCTCATGCTAATATAAAAGAGGGAGAATATCCAGCAAAAACAGAGCAAAAGGGAGGACACTGGGAACCAACACCTTAGGAAAGATGGGGTACTTGGAAGCTTTCAGAGAAGATGGAGAATGACATAATGGCAGACACTTGTCACAGATGGTTTAGCCCTGGATGGAAAGGCTTCATTGCCTCTGGGAGCAGTCCCAGCTCTGAGAGGGAGACATTTGGCTGAGAAGAGATCTGCTGATCTCACTACCTCCAGGTACCATACGTGTCAGTGTCTTCCTCCTGGCTCCTGGCTCTGCTTCTACCTGTTCCTCCTATCCCTCTAAGCAGCCACCCAAGTAGAGGAGATAAAAGTCTTCTCTTCCTCCTGCCCCAAACCTTGCTTCTCCCTCCCTTTCCCCCACCCAGCCCCATCTGCACTCTCTCCAGAGGCTAAGCTCATCACATCAGCCCTGCTCATCAGCACAGCCAGTGTTTAGAAAATGCCACAGCTCAAATTATCTTGTCATCAGGTCCCTTTGTAGGAGGGCTGACATCACTGTGCCTGCCAGCAGCCAAGCAGGAAAGGTGCCCTCCCCAGGCATCCCTTCCACCTCCCTCTCCACTGCAGCCCTCCTCCTTTTACCTTTCAGTATCATCTAGCACACCTCCTTCCTCTATTTAGCCCACATACTGTGAGCTCTCTAGGAGTCTTACATGCTGCCTGTTGCCTTTATTTCAGCAGACCTCCCCTGAAGCACCTGCAGCGTGAGTTATATTGCAGTGCTTCCCCCCAACACATTAGGAGTCTCCCTGACACCCTTGTGTTTGCATCTCAGTGACAGTGGAGGGCAGCAATGGTGGGAGCTACCTGGTAAAGATGCTGAACTCTGACTTTATGTTGTCCCTGGGGAGCAAAAGAGGGAACAGGAATGGCCACCCAGAGCTTCTGTTACACAGGACAAGACTGATTCAGAGGCTGAAAGTTAAAGGAGAGAGGACTGGTGGCCATGTTGGGAGCTGGATACTTAAATCACAGTAGGCTTCTTTTGAAAGCCTCAGCTAAAACGCCTCTTTAACTCTGAAGGGGGCATTTGATTTACAGACTTCTCCATGACTGCCTTGTTTCCAAACATTTTACATGGTAGCAACATGAAATTCCTGCTGTTCCACATGCAGAGTTCACCTGTCACCCTGCATCCTTATCCCAACTCCCTGATACTTGAGAAAAGGGTATACTTGAAAAATGCCAAAGATGCAGAGAGTGTTATTGTGATGCAAATTGGAGAGTAGGTGACTGTGTCATGCATACTGGGTCCTTGGAGGCTGAGGGAGGCTGAGGGATCCCATCTGCACACACCAAACCTGGTCAACCACCATTAACTCAAAGGGCATGTAAGTATAAATCTGTGCTCCTAAACCTCTAGACTCACTGTGCTCCCACACTACTGTTATACAAGGGAACTTGCACCTGCTCACTGGAGAAGTACACCAGTGCCAAAGGTGTTCAGCCATGCAGGTCATAGCTATCTAAACTAGGTATGCAGCTTTTCCAGCATTTCTTGGGTAGGTTTACTTTGGCTCAGTCCTCAATTAAAGCTTGGCCTGGCTGTGATCCTGGTGTTCTTCTTGGCTGCCTGGGCTGACATCTGCAGGGGTGGCTCTACTCACCCCATGGCTGGGGTGTCCCCAAAGAGCTTGTGTCCCCAACCAACATGTGCCCTGAAAAGGTGAGGAAGAAAACTTGACACTTAATGAGTAAACTTGATACTTAATGAGTCCTGCACCTGCAGGAAAAATGATGTGAAGAACAGAAGGGGATTTCCCTGGGGAACATCAAGAAGAATAAAATTCAGTGGGAACAAACTGGGAAAAATACAGTGCCTAGCAGGGGAATCTGAGAAGGTTGGGAATGGAAGGTAAAGGAGGAAGGCAGTCACAGAGGAGCAGTGGCAGAGCAAGGGACAGGGTTCTGGGATCGCAAGCAAAGAAGGATGGGGCAGGGGGAAAGATTGGAAAAGAGTGGGAGTGAGGCAACTCAGTTTTCATGCTTGGTTGTCCTGGTTTTGGCCAGGATAAAATTAACTTTCCTTGGGCTGAGAGGAGCACAGCTAGAGGGTCGGGCCCAGATTGGTCATTGAAGTATTCCATATCATGTGACCTCATGCTCAGTGTATAGGTGGACACGTGCTCTCCCACAGCCGTTTTGGTTTCTATTTCCCGGTCACCACGGCGGGATTTCTGCTGCAGTTGGGATCGCTGCTGGGGGTGGGCTGCGTACCAGTCGCTGGTCAGTAAGCCACTGCTGTATTTTACTCATTTGGACTTACTATTGTTACTGTTGTTTTGTTACTATTACTAATTTTTTTTTATTCAACCTACGAATTTCTTTTTTTTGTCCCTCCCCTATTTCACCAGGGAGGGGAGGGGGGAAGTAAACAACTGGCCATGTGGTGATTGGCTACCAGCCGAGTTCAAACCATGACACTCGTTTGGCACCCAACGTGGGGCCTGAGGTTTGAGATAATGACAGAATGCGTAATAATGTTGATTGCTTGGCTTCTTAAGATTTTATCACCTCATTTGCAATATGTATTTCCCATGCTGTTGTTCACCGTCCATAAGAGTTGGGTTAAGATTTTGGTTTTGCTGTACTATGTAATGCTGATCTATGACAGGATGCAGTCATTGGTCCTGGGGCTATTTACAATTGTGTTTGAGAAATTCAGGAATTTCAAATATACTTGGAATGTTGACATTAACATGGTTGTCTTACAGCTAGGAGCCAGTGTGTTCCTGTGTGTGGTTCAGGTTTTGTTCAGTGTTAAGCAACTATTTAAGGGTATCAATTGGAAATCTACCTCAAGGTTGGAGAATTATGAGTGGCTGGGGGTGTGGAGTAGCATGGGCAAGTACTTAGAACAGTGGGCACCTCCGGTGTATTGGAACTTCACTCCTGCACAGCTGCAGAATCCTGAGGAGCTAGAAAAATATTTGGAAAAAGTATGTTGTCACCTGGGTAATTCTAGAGAGGCACAGCTCACTGCAACATGCTGGGGCATAGCCCACTCTTACCAGGTGCTGTTAAACACTGCTCAGCACCCTCAAGAGGAAGAGAAGGGCTCTGGATCTGGTAACAAAGTAATAGAAGCTGCAGTCACTACAACCCTGAGGACAGGCGTTGCAGCTGAACCAGAGAACCAGCCCATGATGGCATCAGTTGCTCCCATACATAAGAAGAAATACACAAGAAAATCCCCTCGCAGTGTACAGGGTGATGATGAACGAGGCCCATCACAAGAACAGGAGGAGGAGGCAGAGCCAGTGATAGTCACCCAATCCTTATCCCTGAGTGAGTTGTGAGACATGTGAAAAGATTTCAGCCGCCATCCAGGTGAGCAGCTCATTACCTGGCTGCTCTGGTGCTGGGATAGCGGGGCCAGTAGCGTGGAATTAGAGGGTAGGGAGGCCAGGCAGCTGGGATCCCTGTCTAGGGAAGGGGGCATTGACAAAGCCATTGGAAAGAAGACAGAAAATCTTAGTCTCTAGAGGTGACTTCTGTCAAGTGTGAGGGAGAGGTATCCCTTCAAGGAAGATTTTGTATGTCATCCAAGTAAGTGGACCACTATGGAGAGAGGTATTCAATACTTGAGGGAGCTAGCCGTGCAGGAGACAGTTTACTATGACTCAGATAATGTGTGGCTATTCACAGTTCCAGATGAAGTCCAATGCACCCGGCCCACGTGGCGGAAGTTTGTACGGAGCACACCCTCATCATATGCCAGTGCATTAGCAGTAATGGACTGGAGAGACAAAGAGGGACCAAGAGTGGAAGAATTAGCTCGCCGACTATGACAACATGAAGAAAGTCTCTCTTCCCCCCTCGATGTGACTGTGGAGAAATTGTCTCAAGAATTCCAGCAATTTAAAGAGGACATGTCCTATTCCCCACCTGCACGGACTAGAATCTCAGCTATTAGGAGCAGTCGTTTCTTTACTCGAGAGAACCGGTACACACCACGGGGGAAGCTGTGGCATCGACTGTGTGACTATGGAGAAGACATGAAGAAATGGGATGGAAAACCTACTTACCTCCTAGAAGAGTGGGTATGTGAGTTGGAAGGAAGAACAAATACAAACCGGGGTTCTTTTAGGAGAAATGCTGCTCCAGTTTCCAGTAATCAAGTGCCCAGACAGAGCAGAAAGGTTGACTTTGTTCACGATCCTATGAGAAGAACGTATGATTTGTATTCACAAGAAGTGAGTGATCAAGATGAGGCTGAAACCCGTGCACACCACACTAACTCATTTGTCGTTAGCGGGTATTATGACCAACATTAGAGGGGCCCTGCCTCCAGCCAGGCGGAGGACAGGGACAACCGAGTTTATTGGCCTGTGTGGATTCGATGGCCTGGCACATCTGACCCCCAGCAGCATAAGGCTTTAGTGGACAGTGGTGCTCAATGCACCCTAATGCCATCAAATTTTAAAGGGGCAGAACCCATTTGTATTTCAGGAGTGACAGGGGGGTCTCAACAGCTAACTGTATTGGAGGCCAAGGTGAGCCTAAGTGGAAAAGAGTGGGGAAAACACCTCTTTGTGACTGGCCCAGACACTCCGTGTATTCTTGGTATAGATTATCTCAGGAGAGGGTATTTTAAGGACCCAGAAGGATATCAGTGGGCTTTTGGTATAGCTGCCTTGGAAACAGAAGAAATTAAACAGCTGTCTGCGTTACCTGGTCTCTCAGAGGATCCTTCTGTTGTGGGACTGCTGAGGGTCGAAGAACAATGGGTGCCAATTGCCACTACAACAGTGCACTGACGGCAGTATCCCACCAATCCAGACTCTGTAATCCCTATCCATAAACTGATTCATCAACTAGAGAGCCAAAGAGTCATCAGCAAGACGCGCTCCCCCTTTAACAGCCCCATATGACCAGTGTGGAAGTCTAATGGAGAGTGGAGATTGACAGTGGACTATCGTGGCCTGAATGAAGTCACACCACTGCTGAGTGCTGCTGTGCCTGACATGCTAGAACTTCAGTATGAACTAGAGTCGAAGGCAGCCAAGTGGTACGCCACGATTGATATTGCCAACGCATTTTTCTCCATCCCTCTGGCAGCAGAGTGCAGGCCACGGTTTGCTTTTACCTGGAGGGATGTCCAACACACCTGGAATCGACTGCCCCAGGGGTGGAAACACAGCCCCACCATTTGCCATGGACTGATCCAGACTGCGCTGGAACAGGGTGAACCCCGGAACACTTACAGTACATTGATGACATCATTGTATGGGGTAATACAGCAGAAGAAGTTTTGGAGAAAGGGGAGAAAATAATCCAAATCCTTCTGAGAGCCAGTTTTGCCATAAAGCGTAGTAAGGTCAAGGGATCTGCACAAGAGATTCAGTTTTTAGGAGTAAAATGGCAAGATGGACATCATCAGATTCCAATGGAGGCAATTAATAAAATAACAGCTATGTCCCCACAGACTAACAGAAAGGAAATGCAAGCTTTCTTAGGTGCTGTGGGTTTCTGGAGACTGCACATTCCAAATTACAGTCAGACTGTAAGCCGTCTCTATCAAGTGACCCAGAAAAAGAATGATTTTATATGGGGCCCAGAGCAACGACAAGCCTTTGAACAAATTAAACAGGAGATAGTCCATGCAGTAGCCCTCGGGCCAGTTCGGATAGGATAAGATGATAAAAATGTGCTCTACACTGCAGCTGGGAAGAATGGCCCCACCTGGAGTCTCTGGCAGAGGGCACCAGGGGAGACTCAGGGTCGACCCCTGGGGTTTTGGAGTCGGGGATACAGAGGATCTGAGGACCGCTATACTCCAACCGAAAAGGAGATATTGGCAGCATATGAAGGGGTCTGAGCTGCTTCAGAGGTGATTGGGACTGAAGCTCAGCTCCTCCTGGCTCCCCGACTGCCAGAGCTGTGCTGGGTGTTCAAAGGGAGTGTCCCCTCTACACACCATGCAGCCGATGCCACGTGGAGTAAATGGGTCGCATTAATCACACAATGGGCTCGAATAGGCAGCCCCAGCCATCCAGAAACACTGGAAGTGATTATAAATTGGCCAGAAGGCAAAGGTTTTGGAATGGCACCAGAGGAAGAGGTGACACGTGCTGCAGAGGCCCCACCATATAATAAACTACTGGATGATGAGAAGTGATGTGCCCTGTTTACCGACGGGTCCTGTCGCATTGTGGGGAAACATCGAAGGTGAAAGGCAGCTGTGTGGAGCCCCACATGACGGGTTGCTGAAGCTGCTGAAGGAGAAGGTGAATCGAGTCAGTTCACAGAGGTGAAAGCCATCCAGCTGGCCTTGGATATCGCTGAGCGAGAAAAGTGGCCAGTGCTCTACCTCTATACTGACTCATGGATGGTGTCAGCTGCACTGTGGGGGTGGTTACAGCAGTGGAAATGGAGCAACTGGCAGCGCAGAGGCAAACCTGTCTGTGCTGCTGAATTATGGCAAGATATTGCTGCTCCGGTAGAGAATCTTGTGAAAGTACGCCACGTAGACGCTCATGTACCCAAGAGCTGGGCCACTGAAGAACATCAGAACAACCAACAGGCAGATCAAGCGGCTAAGATCAAGGTGGCTCAAGTAGATCTGGACTGGCAACATAAGGGTGAACAATTTATGGCTCGTTGGGCCCATGACTCCTCAGGCCATCAGGGAAGAGATGCAACATATAGATGGGCTCATGACCGAGGGGTGGACTTAACCATGGCTGCTATTGCACAGGTAATCCATGAATGTGAGACATGCTACAATCAAGCAAGCCAAATGATTAAAGCCTATTTGGTATGGAGGATGATGGTTAAAATATAAATATGGGGAGGCCTGGCAGCTTGATTATATCATGCTCCCACAAACTTGGCATGGCAAACAGTATGTGCTTACAATGGTGGAAGCAGCCACTGATTGGTTGGAAATTATGCCGTGCCCCATGCCACTGCCCAGAACACCATTTTAGGCCTTGAGAAGAAAGTCTTGTGGTGGCATGGCACGCCAGAAAGAATTGAGTCAGATAATGGGACATATTTCCGAAACAACCTCCTAGACACTTGGGCCAAAGAACATAGCATTGAGTGGATATATCACATTCCCTGCCATGCACCAGCCTCTGGGAAAATTGAGTGATACAATGGGTTGCTAAAAACTACACTGAGAGCAATGGGTGGTGGAACTTTCAAACACTGGGACATGCATTTAGCAAAAGCCACCTGGTTAGTCAATACCAGAGGATCTGCCAAGCAAGCTGGCCCTGCTCATCAAAACTCCTACATACTGTGGATGCGGATAAAGTCCCCGGAGTGTGCATTAAAAATATGCTGGGGAAGACCGTCTGGGTTACTCCTGCATCAGGTAAAGGTAAACCCATGTGTGGGATTACTTTTGCCCAAGGACCTGGGTGCACTTGGTGGGTAATGCAGAAGGATGGAGAAGTCCGATGCGCGACTCAAGGAGATTTGATTTTAGGTGAAAATAGCCAATGAAATCAATTGAACTGTCAAATAATCTTGTATTGCAATTGGTGCCTCGCAACATCCTTCTGCCACATCCAAAGCCTCCTGCTCCACCGACTGAGCCAACTCCACCTCATTCCTCCAGCCTTAAAAATTGTCATGACAGTTGGAACGCAAAGTTATGGACTAAATGAACTCAGCAGACATTTTGGAAGGATGGCCCATAGACTAAGGGAATGATATCTATGAGACCTGGGAAAAGGGGTGTTGAATCCTTAGAATGTATTTGAAACCTGAGCATGACGTAAATGGTATGGAATAAGGGGTGGAGATTGTCCTGGTTTTGGCCAGGATAGAGTTAACTTTCCTTGGGCTGAGAGGGAGCACAGCTAGAGGGCTGGGCCCGGATTGGTCATTGGAGTATTCCATATCATGCAACGTCATGCTCAGTACGTAGGCGGATGTGTACTCTCTCACAGCTGTTTTGGTTTCAGTTTCCCGGTCACCACGGCGGGATTTCTGGTGCTGTTGGAATCGCTGCTGGGGGTGGGCTGTGTACCGGTCACTGGTCAGTAAGCCACTGCTCTATTTCACCTGTTTGGACTTACTATTGTTATGGTTGTTTTGTTATTATTACTAAATTTTTTTTTATTCAACCTACGAATTTCTTTTTTTTCTCCCTCCCCTATTTCACCAGGGAGGGGAGGGGGAAAGTAAATGACTGGCCATGTGGTGATTGGCTACTGGCTACTGGCCGAGTTCAAACCATGACATTGGTGCTGTGCAGACACATGTAACAGAGTAGAGTCTGAATGCCAAAGGGTCTGATCCCAGAATGGAAATAAAAAATGATTTTCACAGGACTGTGGGATGTTCTGCCATTCTTTTGCACTTAGATCACCACAGGATAGGAAATAACACCAAACAAGGCAGATACCTTTAGTAACCCTTTCTCCTTTACATCAGCAAACTAGGCTGAGAAGAGATGAAACCAGGGAGTCAAAGAAAGGCTCTGAGAAAGGGTTAGCCTGATCCCAGCAATGCAACCTCCAGTGCTGGCTGCAGCAAGGTCAGAGCCCTGCCTTGAAATCATCTCCCACAGTCTCCACTGTGCTCCCACCAGGAGTCCCCTCCTCTCTCCTGGAGGAGAGAAGGTTATTGCCCTGGACTTCTCTTCATTCATTTTAGAAGTGGCCTTTTCTGAGACCCCTATACTCATTACTCTTCTGGCCAAGTCTGGCTTGGCATTGAGCTTCTCCAATAACTTGATAGGCTGTTGTTGGAGCCAGTGACAACTGAGGAGGCACAACTCTTCATGTATGAATGCTCTGAACCTCCTTGTTCTTTCCCTTCTTTTGTCCTCTCCTGATTGAAGAGTTTCCAAGCTGAGCATTGCTGCTTCCAGGTCTCTCTAAAGAGTGTCTCTGAACATTTCAGGCACTAACCTGGAGAGTACTTACTTTCTGATTAAAGAGATGGGGCTCCATTAGTGGAGAGAGGGAGCAGAATGTGATTGAGAATGGGAGCCTGCCATCAGCAGGGTCCCCATTCAACAGTTTAGGCTGTCTCCTCTTTCGGTGACATTCATCAGTTTAACGCAATATGATGCTATGGTTTTAAGCCACTCCAGCATTAGAAACTCTGTCAGGCATGAGATTTATGGGGTGATGCATGACAAAGCTGCTTCCTCTGCCAAGTCACACATTGTGCTCTTTTTCTTTCCTTCCCAATTTGGAGGTAGAAAATTGTGTCCTCACTGCTCCAACTTCTTTGTGAGACCAGAGGAAGGACCAGCATTCTTGCAGTGGACTGAAGGGAAAGAGGGAGGCTGCAGAGAAGGGATCAGCGTGGGGAAGGAGGGGGCCAGAAAGACTGAGAGTAGTCTGTGGTTTTCAAGTAGGATGGTTTTCAAGAGTAATCCAGAGCACTAGGTTTTCTGTGCTTGTTCTCAAGTCCTCCCTCCTGTTACCTATACCTATCCATAAGGATGAACTTTATGCTGAGGTATCACAACCCCTTTGGATCTCCTCAGTAGGCTCAGAGCTGTTACTCTTTTCTCCCTTATTCATAGCATGAGGCTCACCAGTGCTGTCAGGAGCCTCTTGGGAAGAAGAAACCCAGCAGTTTTCTGTCATAGCTGGCAACCTGCCTGTTTCTGGGCCTCCCAGAGTAGCTAAGGCTGAACAAAGTGTTGCAACAATAGGGGGTGACTGTAGTCCCATCTCAGATTTCTTTGCCAAAAAGATATCCAAAGGGCCAGTCCCAGTCACACTGAAAACTCCAGCTTTCACAGTATCCTGACTGGGTGCTCAGTGCGGCCATGGAGGGAAGGTACTTGGGAAAAGGCAGGAAGGACTTGGTGGAGGTGGGGAGGAAGAGGAGGAGCAATGGAAGATAGGAAAGAAGAGGGCCCCTGAGAAAAGCAGCAAGCATGAGAGGAGTGTGTATCAGTAATACATGAACCAGGAAGCGTGCAGCTCTAGAGTGTTTTGCTTTCCTAATGCTCTTCTGCTTAATGCAGTCTGTGCTTGTTCCCTTAGATCCCATTTCTGTCGGATTTAGCAGTGCCCTGTTAGCATCACACTAGGTAACCAGTTTGTGGTGAAAACAAGAAGAGAGAAGCCCCCAACCAACCCTGGCAGAGCAGCTGTCACAATGGGTTGGCTTCTAGCCCCTTGCCAGCTGCCCCCAGCACTGGCTGTCTGTGCGAGTTAAGAGCCGTCTCCTGAGCTGCTGAGAACTGCCACAGCTAGCCCGTATCATTCACAGCATCCATGAGCACAGAGATGCTGTCCGGACATTGTGTGCCCTGCAGCTCCTTGGGTGCTCAGCTGGTACAGAAGGGAAGCAGCATATATTTGCACGCACGTACACACACACACACACATTTAGCCACACAGCTGTGCAACAGCAGCCTGGGCTAGCACCTTGTAGGCATAAATCTAAGCTGCCACTTAGACCTTCACAGGCTCACACTGAGCAACTGGGCACACAGGGTGGGTGGACACACACACACACACACAGCCTGAGCATGTGGACAGTGAGAGGTCTCTATGTATAGGGGCACATGAACACAAAGCAGTGAGCACACAGTGAACAACCATGCATAAACACATCACAAAGTGTCTTTCCTACCCCTCCCATCCAGTCACTGTAAGCACAGCTTGTTTTCTGTTGTATGACATTGTGTCTCCCCCTGCCACATCATGGCTTTTATCACCCACTCACTCAACTATATGAAATAGGCTGATTTGGCCTTCTCACACCAAAACCTCTTGCCACCTCTGTATGCCCATGTACGTGGCTTCCTTTCCCTTCCACAATCCTCGTCCCTGTCCTCTTGCTTTCAGCCAGGTGTGTGCAAAATTGGATGCCAAGGCCTGGCTCCCCAAACATGGAATGGCGTTGTTTACTCTGTGTCAGCCAAAAGCGCAATTCCTGAATTCATCTGAAAGAGTAAAAAATCCTTGTGTGCTCCACTCCTCTCCCTGCCCCACGCCCCTGTATCTCTCACCACCCCTCATGGGGTCTGACCACTGCTCTGGACTTTGAGGATATTATCAACATTACAAAAAAGGCTGTCACTTCACAGCAGCCAGGTGAAAAACAAAAAGTCGCTGCAATTAGGAATTTGTTGGGGAAGCCAGAGGGAGGCAGCACCCACAGAGTGATGAAGAAGCAGTGGGCTGCCCTTATCGCCCTACCCTTCTTCCCCTGTTCCCTCCTCTCCTGCCCTCCCTCTTCTTCCACTTGTCTCTTTGCCCTCTCCTCTTTTCCTTCTAGGTCTGTTTGCCTCCCTGCTGATGTCCTGCTGTGGCATTACCTGCCACAGGCAGCATTGCTGCACGTTAATTAAATCCTGCACAGTTCTGCGGATAAATGCTGCTGTCAGCTGGAGCATAGCTCCAGCCTCCCCCACCACCACACACACAGGCTCCTGTGTCCTCCCCATCCCCTAGTAAATAGACCTGTCAGGATATCATTTATCCATAACGGCTCTCTGTGTTAATAAATTTTTGTTTGTGTGGGCATTGAAGAGGAAAAGGCAACAAAAATGAAGATGGACCTGTGGCGTTAGAAATACCAGCTGTATACCACATCGTGTGATGTCTGTGGGGAAGTCTGTTAGGAGAAAGAGCATGAGAGCAAGGGTGGGTGAAACACGGGGAAGGCCCAAGGGTTGATCTGCTGTGCCAAACCTTGACTGACTTTGCCAGGAAATGCAGCCTTCTTCCCCCAGACCTGTTCTCACAGCCTGCTGGCATCTTCCACAATGATGGAGGAGGGAGATGACCACGCTCCCCTGGCGGGAGGGAGCAGGGCTGGGAGGCCAGGGAAGAACTCCCAGGGTAAGAAGGAGACAGCTGAAATTCTGGTTGTCACTAGATGAGAGGGACATATGGTGGGTTGTGCACAGGACCAGACATGAAAGGATCACAGGAGCCTTTCCTGGCATCTTGGGTACCCACTGACTTTGTGAGGGAGCTCCTACTGCTCCCCGGTCTTTCAGCCTGGCAGCTGGTAAGGGTACTCAGCAACGAGATGACATTGTGGTTAGTGTCTGAGGACTATGGGTGCAATAATGCATGGCTAGTGCCCTTTTTTTGGGAAAGGGTTATGCAATATGGAGAAACAGCCCCTTGCCAGTGCTTTAAGAGAAAGAAGCAGCTGAGAAAAACAGACAGAGGAGACAATCACCTCCTGGAAATCTGAGAAGGGATGCTGGAACTGGGGGGGAAGGAGTGAAGGAGGTCCCAAAGCATGTCAGCTAAAAGCGTGGGAGGCGGAGGGAGGGAAGCAATGCTCTGCACATGAAATGAAGCTATCTTTCTTCCCTTCTTCTTCAGTTCTTGGCACCTGGGCCAAGCCTCTCTGTGGCTGTGCAGTTCCATGATCTCTGGCTGCCCTGCCCTGCCATGGCTTGTCAGAGCTGGCAGTGATCCACACCAGGCTCCCTGGGCTGTGGCCTTCCCTGGCCTCAGCTGCAGACCTCCAAAGGCTGCTGCAACCCAAAGGAGAAGACAAGAAGAGCTATCACAGTGCTTGGTACAGGAGAATCCCAGAGGGACCTTGTCTACTCAGCAAGTGCTGGGGCAAGGGCAACGCCTCTCCCCACCTTTGGTAAGAGCCACGGATGGCTCCAGCAGCTGGTCATGACAACAGTCTGCTTGACACTGTGGGTGCTCGTTCTTGCTCACAGGGCAGGCAGTCTGGGAGGATGGATTTCAGTTCTCCTTGTCCTATCACTTCCCCTTGCCTGCCCTGTTTTGACCCAGATATGTTACAGTATATTGAATCTGTAACTACCCTTGGGATTTCACAGTTGCTGCTGTGCTGCATAGCACAACTGCTCACAATTTCACGGTGGTGGCAAGGCTGGCGCTCATGCCCTCCTCCCCTGGAAGGGCCCTTGGGGACAAAAGAAAAGTTTTTTTAGGCTACATTTGAGCTTCAGAACACTTCCCAGCTATGGTCACTGCTCTGCAAAGCACCCCTGTCCTGTGCTGAGCCCATGTGCGGTGAGACCACATCATCTGTGCCTACCTGATGTGGCAGGGCAGAGACACAGGTGGGCAGGGAGCCATGGCATGCTGTGGTCCCCCTGGATTCATCAATGTAGGATGAGAATACCAAGGTATGCTGCAGCCTGTCTTTGCAGCCCAGTCTAGATGTAGCCTCTTCAGAAGCACAACTGAGTCTTGTGGAGGAGACAACCTGGAACCTTCAACAGAGGCTGGTAATGCACAAACACATACAGCATGTTTGCAGACAGGAAGGGCCCTGTCCCTGCCTTCATACTAAAACTTTCTGTCCTATAAGATGGACAGAGCATGGATGACTTCATTTAGTGCAAGTGGGACTGTATGATCTCCTAAGTATAACAAAGATGGCTTAGTCAAAGCTAAGCATGGCTTAACATAATTATGCGGGAGCACAACTTTTCTTTAGGGTTAAGAGACCCTAGCTTGTGTTCTTTGCACTCTTTAGTCCCCATTCATCTCCCAGAAAGGACCAGTTTCTCTTTTCAACCTTTCCATCCCTCCTTTTCCCAGATCCCCATCTCATCACCCTCTGCCTGCCTGGACCATGTTTTTGACATGAAGCAAGCTATGCTCTGACACCATCCCCTCCCTGCTGACATGGCCTGATAGCCCTTCACCACTGGCCAAGGACACCAGCCTCCAGAGCACAGGAACACTTCCACCTCATGAATTATTGACACAACCCTTTGGCTTTCCATACCCATGGACTCCCCACCCCTCTCTTGGCCTCTCCTCATACTGTGTTTGTCAATTGCCTCTTCATCTAGCCTTTCTTTTCAAAAATTCTTTTTCATCTCACAGAAGCTTTTTATATTTTCTTTTCTTCCTGGAGAGGGCAGTAGGGAGAGGTGATGTGCAGGGAGGGCACTACCCCAGTCACTGCTAGAAATACAAATGCAGCTTGTGCATGGCATGGCTCTTAATTGGTTGCACTCTGGGACTTCCAGGCCTCACTTCAGTGATGAAGCAGAGATGTGCAGTTCCCTCACAGTGGAGAACATTGCAAGGCTAGAGATTCCTGTTTAAGCAGGGGGAGGCAAGGTTTGATGTCCAGAAGGCATAGAGTGATCCCAATCAAACCCAGCTCTCCTCTCCTACTGCACCAGAGCCAGCTGTTTGCCTTCCTGGGGCTTTCCCCCTCCCACTCCATGTATCTGCTGGGCTCTCCCAGGAGGCATCATCATTGAGTGACAAAGTGGGAATGAACATGAGAGATGTTAATTGGCTTGCTTGTATAAATAGCCTGGTTTCATCTGGCAGGGGAGTTTATACCATGCATCTTGAGTGCCCAGCCCTGGATTTTGGTGAAGTTGTGGGGGGAGTGGGTCTGTGAGGCCCTATTCCAGATATATCACTAGAGGGAGTCAAAGACCTGTCTTCTGCTGCAGCTCAGCTTGACCCAGAAGCCTCTGGTGATGGACAGGACTGACTGCTCAGTGGCTGATGTATGGCAGGTATAGGGAACCCCGAACCCCCACAGAGGGCAGAGAGCTGTGGTGGGGCAGGATTTAAGACTCCCTCTTCCCTTGTAATAGGTCTTTGGTAAAGACAGCCCTGATAATTGACCTGTGTGTTTGGGAATAGATACAGCTCCCACTTGGCTGTGATGCAGGGAATCAAAATGTTATGACAGCTTCCCTCCTGCCTGTGAGAGACAGAGTTTCCCTCACTCATATGAATCTTCCTTTATCTGCTATCCCAAATCCCAGTCAGGAATTCACTGTTAGGGAGAAGAAGCTGCAATGTAGCCCCAAACCTTCCTTTTAGCAGCATGTGCTACCCAATGGGTATTATGTCCACTGCCACAGATCTGCCAATTTCCCTATCCATGACACAGCTTCCTCAAACCTTTAGCAAACGTTTTTCAGGGAGATGACTCCAGCACAAGATAAAAGACAAAGTGCTCTTTTGGGTCAGGTCAACATGTGAAATGGAAAAATGAGCATTGAAAAGTATGAAGGGTGCCTACAGCTGAAGACAAGAACATGACAAAATGTGGGGGTATTATCTCCCAAGGAAGATGAAGTTAACCTGTATGTTGGGGGTGGGGGGGGGGGTGGGGGGTGTGTGTGGTTTGCAAGTGGGAAAGCGGTGGGGAATGCCTCAGGAAGAGTTAGTAGGGATTTGTGAGAAAAAGGGTGCAAAAAGCAGGTGAGACTTCACACCTTGTGGGATCAAGGCTGGGGTGTTTATATCAGCCCATTTTGCCTGGATTTTATTCTGGTGACAAACATGTTCTGAAAACAAACAGAACGTTGAAGAAGAAACTTGTGGAGCAAATGACTGTTTTTTTGGTTGCTAAGCCATCTGTTCTGCTCCAGCAGCTCACTGAGGACTCCGCCATTGCTCTCGATCTGCATGTGTGTGTTTTTGTGTGGGTGGCTGGTGCTGGCTGGCGTGGCAGGAGGGAGTATCAGGGTGGAGGGGAGGATGTGTGTATACTGGGGAACTCAGATGCTTTGGGCAAATTTGCCTGGGAGGAGAGGATGAAAGTTGGCTGTGGCAGTGTATGCAAACATACCTGGCAGAAGCCAAACCTGGGGCAGGGGGCACAGGCTGTGCTTTCTGTGTGCATGCAAGGTGTGTGTGCAGGTGTCTGGGGGTCTAGGATCACAGGCACAGGGAGGGGTTTACATCAGGATAAGGAACCACACCTCCACAGCTCTGCAGCTGGTCAGTCCATTGCAAACCCACCTGCAGGTTGGAGCAAAGATGTATCTTTGTGCATGTCAAGGAGCAGCAGTTAAATGACACTCATGGAGAATGTATGTAGGTGGGCAACAGGAGTGTGTCACCCAGCAGGCTGAGAGAGAGGAGGTGGACGTGCAAGCTAGTGGGAGGGGAGTACTGTGTGGCACATGTTGCAAGTGATGTGGCCAGAGTGCAGAAGGAGATGTAGCACTTGCCTGTGGAGTTTATGGTCGGCCCATCAATGTGCAGGAACACAGCTTTCCTGTCCTTACGCCTGGCCACCCCACAGCATTCTCATCCTCCTCCACCACGCAGCCCCTGCAGCTCCAATTGTGCTACAGTGATGAAGGACAGTGAAGGCTAATGATCTCTGTATATTGATTATCCTGAGCCAGGATGTGGAGATCTTCTATCCCCACACCCTTTCCCATCCCTGCCCTCACTCTCATCCTTCCTTGCTCTGGCAGCAGACAAGGCAGGGTTGCCATAGCAGCTGACAAGTTCCACTGTCCTACCTCTCAGGAGGACGGGCAGCAGTAAAAAAAGATGGGTTGTAGGAAGAAACCTATGGCTTGTTTGTGTCCTTGTCTCCTGGGAACAGCAGCTGGGACTCCTTTGGTAACCTGAGACTGGTGGTAGTCGCCTCAGAGTATCCAGGTATTGTACTGAGGGAGAGCTGCTAGTGTAGTGGGCAGGCATGGTGCTTCTCACCCACATCCAGCCTAGTCCAGCTACTCGGTTGGATTCAGTGGTGCCCCCTTCTGAAAGCTAAACTGTGCTGCAACAGCATTAAACAAAGAAGGGGTTTTCAGACCAACCTCCAAGGTTGCAATGCAGACATTCTCTGAACTGAATCGTACCTCTCCAGGAATCTTCATTCCTCTCTCTCCCTGTCACTCAGACATGCTACTGCACTGCAGAAGCAAATAGGACATTAGGTTCCACCCCAGAAGCAGCTGCATTAAAAGGTGAGCTGAATGCCACCCCTGTCTGCTCTAAGCAGCATCACTTAGGGAATGCACTCAGTTGGTAGCAGTAAGAGTTGGTGTTGCTTTGTACCACAGCTGGTGTCCTCTGAAAAGATGGCACTCCATTTGGGGGATAATATTTTATATTTATATGTTTTTAAGCATTCCTTCCTTAGGACAAGATTCTAGATCTTTGATCCACCCTGAAATAGCCATTCTTATATTTTTACCATGTCCTGGTGAACCTTCTTAAACCTCTTTCACACAAACACTTCAATGACCTTTATTTGTGTCACTTATGGCCTTTACACAGCATGCTCCACCCCCCCCCCCCCCCAAAAAAAACCAACAAAAACCAAACACCACAATACCCCACCCCCAACAAAAAAAACCCAACAACCCAAGACCTTCAGATTAAGATGTATCATGGCCCTGTGGGATTTGGGAGGTTTTAGCTCTGTCATAGACCTGTAAGTCAAGCCACACCCTTCTTCAGCTTTCAGATAATGGTGTCAATGCTGCCTCTCCATCCACTACTCTCAGGGTCCCAGACTTGTGGATGGGGTATTATTGCATGCACTCACCTTCTCCCTGCCTCCTTTGAATCACCGTCTCTTGGTGTTGCTGGAGTCAAACAACAAAGAAGTGTAGTGTCTAGTGACAGCACATCAGTGCTTAAGGCTGGGCTAACCTCAGTGGTTAGTGATACAAACAGATGTGTGAAAACCTCCAGAACTAAGATGTCTGGCGAAGAGTCCATACAGGAGAGCAGGCAGTTGGGCACAATCAACACAATCATGGTAACAACAGAATCTCCTTCAGTCCTTGCTACAACAGTCCCCAGATTAGAATCTCCCTCCACTTTGAATGACCACAGAAGTTCTGCTTTCAGAGTGGAGGTACCTTTGCACAGTTGCATCACAAACATCTGGGCATGGAACTGCAGCCAATGTTGCAAGCAGAGCTGCCATTGGGACTGAGGCAACCTTCAACTGAAGGTTAGCAGAATTTCTCATTTTCATGTGTCAGGACAGAGTGGAAGCCCTGTGGAGAGGGGATCTGTACCAGTTGCAAGCTGTGTCACTCTTGGGAATGCAGGGTAATAGGAGAGAGCACAAATTGATAGTGTTAATGGGTGGCCTTACTGACTTCACCACCAGAGATAGGGATATAGAATTAGTTTTAGGAGAAAGCAGTAGGGGAAGAAAATAAGTGGGTTCTGCTGACAGAGAGAGGAGGGGAAAATGCAAGAAGAATTTGGAAGAAGGAAAGTCATGAGAAATGGAGGGAGGTGATGCATTTGAGTGCGATGGGTTTTTTGTTCAAATGGAAAGTGTGGTAATCTCCCCGTGTTTAGGTGGTGTTTGAGAGAACCTGATTGGGATTTATTAGAAAATAAAAATTCTCTAATTGAAAGAGAGTGGAGGCAATTTGTATTAATAATGGGAGAAATCATCAAATAATGGAATTGTTTAAAATCTATTAGTTTGCTCCATGCAGCGAGAGGAAGGGGTTGATTATCTTGCAATAGAAGGTATTAAAAGGAGAGCCCAGCCTGATGGTCCCCTATGCAGATTAAAGATGTAATTTATTGAAGCAATTTATTTTCTGTTGGGAAGAAGGGGAAAAAATGGAAAAATATGATAAAAGCTGCAATCAAGTATGGATTCTTAATTTTAAGACCTACCTCTTATCTGCCTTCTTTCAATCATTAGAAAAAAATTACTTATTCCTTCGTTAGGTTTAAAGCTGCAGGAGCAAACAGGGTGGCTGGGGAAAAAAAAAAGTCTCATGAGGAGGCCTGTTACTCACCTCTTGAGGTTTATATTATTGACAGCAGTTGCTTCAAATCCAAGGCAAATCAACCTTGGTCTGCCTGGAGTAGCAGCAGGCAGATTTTAGAGGTCAACACTGAGGTGTTGTGTATCTAATCTTTCCCAAGGACAAAAGGAACGTGTTCTAAACTGGAGATTAATTCAGAGCTGCTTAATTCATTCATTCATTCATTCTGTCTGTCTCTGTGATAATCTGGCCTTTACAAACCAGAGTGAGGGAATGACAAATTGTATTTTGTGTATCTAGTATTCACACTTACAGTGCCTTCCAATCAATAGGAATTTAGGTGCCTAAATAGGAATTAGGCACTTAGCGGTGTGCCTGGTTCTGGAGCTCTCCCTTGTCCTGTGATTTGCCTGGCAGGCCCACTGAAGTGGCCTTCCAGGCTGGTGCTTTTGCTGTTCTTTGTTTTTCTTAGATAAAGGCCTAGATATCTTCTTGCCCATTTTCTCCTGGCTCCATTGTGACCCCCTGATCCAGTATCATCACAGGGATCTGACAGGACTCCACAACCCTTCCTGCCTCCTACTTCCTTGTGTCATCTGCTAATGCTCTTCACATTGCTGCATCCAAACATGTCTCACTCGTCAGCCTCACCTTGTAACTCCACACTGGTCTTGGCTTGTAGGTGATAAGGCATGAAGTCCTGCCACTCTCAAGTAACCTCAAACAATCCAGACCTACACCATCCTTTGTTCCAACCTCAACACCAAAAGCTGCCAGAAGAACACCATTAGAAGGGGTGGAGTGAGGGAACAGAACTATCAGAGACAGTAAGGTAGTCTTACAACAGTCTCAGTACTGAGGATAAAACAGGGGGACAAAGAGACCAGACAGCAACAGTCCTTACTCTGCTCACCATCCTTTTCTGTCCTCCAGGTCTGAGTTTATGTGTTGTTCTTGAGCAGGCTGTGGCTTGAGCTAGGAAAATTTCTGGCCTGTCCCAAAGGACTTGAGCATACCCTTATCCATATCCAGAGGAACCAGTTCCAGGCTTTTTGCAATCCCAGAGATTTTTCTGCTTGATGCCTGAACATTATGTTGATAGGAGACGTTGCAAACACTATCTCATTCTCCTAAGATAAATAGCTGGATTCTGCCTTGAGAAACAGTGGACAGGGTAAAATGGAGACATCAAACTGCAATTGGAGATTTTTTAAGGAAACTATCTGAGGATTCAAGATGAACTTAGTACTGCAAAGACCATGGCTAAAAGTCTTGTCTATGAGAATCTGTTACATCCTAGAAAGAGGATAAAAGTCATTAGAGAAGGCATAAAGATAATAACTAGAGGTATGGTTGGAGTGGGTCTAAAACACAGAAGCCAAAACAAAAAGCGTGCTGATAAGAGAGTTATGCTGAGAGGAAGTTTGTGGTGTGGGCCAGAGATGGGGTCTTAGTCCCATCCTGAGCCAGAAAGTAGGGCTAGGGTTCATCACAAGAGATAGCCTAGAGTTGCCATTGTATTGGGGCTGGGACAGAGCTGCCAAAGCTATCTGTTCTGCCAAGAGATGTCTGTGCGAGATAATGACTTTTCACACCTATGCTTTATATGGAATTATTTTTACATAGTAACACCTTTTAAAGACTTTGTCAATCTAGGTGCTTTGATGAACACTTATTTCCTTTATTCAAGCTTCCAATCAATTCTTCTTCTGTGTCTATGGTCCTTTCAGACTTTTGTGCATGCCTCTACCTTAACACCTGTTGATTTTTTTTCTTCGTTTTTGCATCTTTCTTTTACCTCTGCTTTACATAGGGACAATGTGACAATATCATCTGCCTGCAGGGAGGAAATTTTCATTTCATCTCTTTCATATTGTGAGAGGCTCCTTAGTATACCCTATTAAAGTGGATCCCAGACAGAGATTGTCTCCCCACCTTCAAGAAAACCCAATCTGTTTTTCCCACTTTCTAACATAGCTACAAACTCTTCAACAATCTGTCCAGCATCTTTCTAAACAGGGTCACTCAAGCATATTTGTGCATTCTACTACTTCTCCAGGTGCAGTGATTGACAGCCACTTTGATTCAAACTCAGTCAAATACAACAGTTCAGAGACCAAGAAATTAAACAAACTTCAGGCTAAGGCTTGTATTTCTGAAAAGATTTTCCCATCATTAATTTACTTAAACTGGGAGAAATAACAACAGTAAAAATCACTCATCCATACTTTTGAGACCAGACCAGGTTACTGGGTAAGTAGATGGAAGCAGCTCTATTAGCTACATTTTTTTTTTTTTTTTTTTTTTTTGCTTTGGGTTATAGAATCATAGAATCACAGAATCATTCAGGTTGGAAAAGACCCTTGGGATCATCAAGTCCAACCATCAGCCCTAATCTACAAAGTTCTCCCCTACACCATATCCCCCAGCATCTCATCCAAATGACCCTTAAACACATCCAGGGATGGTGACTCCACCACCTCCCTGGGCAGCCTATTCCACTGTATGACCACTCTTTCTGTGAAAATTTTTTTCCTAATGTCCAGTCTGAACCTCCCCTGTTGCAGTTTAAAGCCATTCCCTCTTGTTCTGTCACTAATTATCTGTGAGAAGAGACCAGCACCAACCTCTCCACAATGTCCTTTCAGGGAGCTGTAGAGAGTGATGAGGTCTCCCCTCAGCCTTCTCTTCCTCAAACTGAACAGTCCCAGCTCCTTCAATCGTTCCTCATGGGATTTTTTCTCCAGGCCCTTCACTAGCTTCGTTGCCCTCCTCTGCACTCACTCCAGCACCTCGATATCTCTCTCGTATTGAGGTGACCAAAACTGGACACAATCCTCCAGGTGTAGCCTCACCAGTGCAGAGTACAGGGGGACTATCACCTCTCTACTTCTGCTGGTCACACTATTTCTAATACAAGCCAGGATGCCGTTGGCTTTCTTGGCCACTCGGGCACACTGCTGGCTCACGTTCAGCTGCTTGTCAATTAGAACCCCCAGATCCTTCTCTTCCAGACAGCTCTCCAGCCACACCTCCCCAAGTCTGTAGCGATGCATGGGGTTGTTGTGGCCCAAGTGCAGGACCTGGCACTTGACCTTGTTGAAGCTCATTCTGTTAACGTTGGCCCACCAATCCAATCTATCCAAGTCTCTCTGTAGAGCCTCCCTATCTTCATGCAGATCGACACTCCCGCTTAACTTGGTGTCACCTGCGAATTTACTGATGATACACTCTATGTCCTTATCAAGATCATCAATAAAGATGTTGAACAGAAATGGTCCCAACACCGAGCCCTGAGGAACACGCCAGCTGGATTTAACTCCATTGACCACCACTCTCTGGGACCGTCCATCCAGCCAGTGCTTGACCCAGCAGACCGTACGCTCATCCAGGCCATGGGAAGCCTTTTTTTCTATGAGAATCCTATGGGGAACTGTGTCGAATGCTTTTCAAAAATCCAGGTAGATAATATCCACAGCTTTTCCCTCGTCCAACAGTCGGGTCATCTTGTCATAGAAGGAGATCAGATTTGTCAGGCAGGTTCAGTAGCCATACAGCTTCATACCAGTATGCTGATAGATCATGCATATACAAACTTCTTCATCATCATAAACACACACTAGAATATAACTGTACAACCACTGTGTTCCGCCCCCTCCGCTCCCCCCACCATCCTAATCACAACTGCAGTAACCAACACATTCAGAGGATGGGGTTCAGTGGTACTAACTACTGTTAGGTCCTTGAGTGCACTAATGAGCCTTAACTGCCCTGACCAGTCTCACCTGAGGCTTCCACCCACACATCATCTGCCCGTGGCTCCAGAGGTCTTTTTAAGCTCAGGCCAAGGCACGCACTTTTGGTGTATTGTAGTTGTGTTGCTCCTGAATGGATCTGAGATCTGTTTCATCAGCTTGGTTTGCCTAAGTTTGTTAATAGATCTTGTTGTTATTGCTACCCCTGCTCAGGTAGTGTGGTACCTCACCCCAGCCTTTGGGGTCACTGCTTGCCCATGCTTGTGCTACACTTGGCGCCATATTCATCCTTTTTATGGAGTAGTCCTGCCCTTGTTTCTCCCTGACCACTGGCATTTGTCTTTCTAACCTTAACAAATACATATTTGCCCCTTTTACCTGCCTGGGGAGGACAGTATCACTGAAAATAAGAGAGGAGAGAAAACGGTCAGTATCACAGGCTGTCCAGAAACACATTTATACTTGCTTTACTGCAAAGAGGTGGGTATTTATTCTGTATGAACACAAATATAAGTACACCGTACTGTACTCCCACCCAATTGTTTCTCCATCGTTAAGCACATGCCCACAACCATGTTCCCCAATACTTCCCCAATAAGGTAATGTAATGATTGTGGTGTACTGTGCTGATCTTGGCTTGCTATGTGTAGTGGGTAACTATTGCTTTATTTTTCCTTTTCTCTGAACCTCTATGGGTGAGAGGGGCAAAGATGGATCCTGATATCAAGACTAGGAGGTAGATCAAAATGACTGTGAGTGAAGACACATGGGTGTGTAGCAGCCTTTGATATTTTTTGGTTACACACATGCATTGCTGCTCATAGTCACCCAGCCAAAATGGGAATCCTCATATAATCTTCCTCCTGTCTCTGATGTTTGACAGCTGCACAGTCAAACAGTGCAGAACAAATTACACTGCTCCCAAAATCATTCCCTTTCTTTGCCGGAGTCATTTAAAATCATCTCCCCAGAAAGTCCTTTGCAGAAAGCACTTCTCTTGCTTGTCCTTTTCCCTTCCCTTTTCCCAAAGACTCTTCAATGCCTAGAAGACTCTGAAGGCCCATGGACACAGCCCTTTGGGGTTACATTTATACTGAACACATCCAGGACAGTCTGGGCACTGTTCTTAGGCTGTCCATGCTGCAGTTGTTAGCCCACTCCTGAGCATGGCTGCGGCTTGTGCAAATCAGCAATCTGCTATACGAGTTTCATGCCTGGTTTAAGGGAGAACCAATGCCAAGGGTCATTATATGGCCCCCATTCGGGTAGAGGAGCATAGAGTTTAACTATCTGAGTATAAGTTACTTCAGGCCACTTGGATTTGGCAGTTAGCACGTTGAGTCTGTGGCAGCTTGACCAATGCATAGAGGGCCAGCTCCATCTTCTAACCTGGTCACAGACATCCAGAGCAAATCCTATTCACTCTTCTCTGTTCACCCCCTGCAGAAGAGAACCAACCACCCTGGTTTTGGATGCTCAGTAGTCCAAGCTAGTGGAGAGATGGCAGGATGGCTTTGACAACTCATTTGCACAGTGCCTCAAAAACAAATCTTGGCAGAGGATTCTGCTGACCCCTGCAATCCAGCCAAGAGGGAATGCCAGAATCTGTATTTCAAACTTTCTCCTTCCTTTGCTCCATTTAGTGCATCATGTCTGTTTCTTGGAGGCAGAAGAAAGTAAGTCTTGCCTTCTGACTTTTGCTAGGTATATGTCTGGATGTGGGTCCATGTGCATTGTGTGGAGAGAAGCTTTCCTCAAGATACAAGAATCCTTGAAAATGAACAGAGTGAGAGATGGCAATGACAGATTTGTTGAACATGGGGGTTGAACCTGAGATAACTGATGTTGTTGGTACTGGGAACAGCAGTCAGGCTGGGATGAGGAGACAAAAGGAGGGATAATAGGGGCTGGGGCTAGGGATCAGAGAAGGAACAGTCCACGTATCTCAGCTAATTCTCTCTGGCAGAGTAGCAACACTAATGGATATTAGAAGTGTCAGCTTCAAGATTTAGCAAAATGGTACCTCTCCTGATTCATCTCATCCTGGCACACAGAGTCCAGAGCAGAGGAGAAATTAGGGCCAACAGACTATACGTGCTGAGTACGGGGTTGGCCTTTCCTTTTGTCAAGGACCTTACTCCCGTGTCTCCACATCTCATGATGACAATCCTGTGCAGTGCTGTTTGCTAACAGCATGCCTGTTTCTAGGTGGGAATCCATTGTCCAACACTCTCAGAGATCTGCTCTCGTCCTCTATGCCCAATGATGCCTTGTCCTTGAGGAGAACAAAGGGAGACATGTCCATCCCTCGAAGTGAAGGAGGAAGCTTGGGTATGGAAACATCTTCCCTTGCCCCATGGAGTGGACCAACATGGAGACATGGCAGGATTGGCTGGAGTCCTGTGGGCTGAGTCTTTCCAGCCTGTTCTGGTGGCACTACCATCCTCAGTCAGGTATGACTTGCTTCTCTGCTCTGTGGCCAAGGGCAAATGAGATGCTGCCTTTCCCCAGCTCTTCAAGACCCTCTGTAGAGAGATGGTGAAAGGAAGGGATTCACCTGCTTTTCCTCACTGAGCAGATGGGAGACCACTGCACATGAGGTACCAAAATGAAAAAGAGAAAGAAAAGAGCATTTAGGGAGAGATGGAGCAATGTACCGTTTGCTAGCTCCACCCACTCCCCACAACGTCCTTTGTCCTCCCCTTGTGTCTGTGGTGGGGTTTTTTTGGCACAGAAGTGGTGTCTGATTTGGGTGATGGGAGAGAAGGCTAATGAAGGGGTAAGTATGATGCCTGAACCCTCTCCTGCTCATAGTGACACTAGATTTTACCCCCCTCTATCCATACCCAGGCCTCATCCTCCAAAGTGCCAAAGACCCAACTGGGTTTTGTCCTTCAACTGCTAAGCAGCCACAGGCTGACCTGACAGAGTTGGACTCCAACTCCCTCCGAGGTTTTCCTTGGCTGTGTTATGATTTGATCCATCTTTTTGCCAAGTGGCTGACTGCCACACTGCCAGCACTGGAGAAAGATGCTCTTGTTACCCAGCCAGCTAGGGACCATTGCCCCTGGGGCTCTGGCCAGTCAAGTTGTCAGTGACCCAAGCAATGAGGTTTTCCCTGCATGCTTACTCACAGCTTGCAAGGAAAGCTCACAGAGCAAACCTTCAGGTCCCTGGCTTCCTCTGGACTGTGTCAGAGGTAGCCACCCTAAACACTCCAAATTACTAAATTATTGACTCTGACAAATCTTCCCTTACTTTAACTCACATCTCTTTCACTTCCACTCAGGCTTATATTTTGGGTTGAGGGAGCTGGAGAGGGAGGGAGACTAGCTCTGACTCTGTCACAATGGCCGAGCCCTGGGGTCAGATGGGCTTTTGGCGCATGCATCTTGATGGCAGATAAACCAAACCAGTGTGGCAGGGAGGTTCCCCAGAGGCAGCCTGATAGTTCTCTTCTACTCTCTCTGCCTACCTCCTCATTGCAGTGAAGGAGAAGCCACACTGGCCAGGAGCCAGCCAAGCACAATCCCACTGAAGATCTCAAGAGATAGGTAAGGAGTAATCACAGAAAGATGGAGTGGGCAAAACCTCAGAAGAGTGGAAAAGCAAGGGAGAAATAGGAAGGAAAGTACGCATGAGTAGGAATCAGATTCTCCAGAAAGTGATTCAAACTGACTGTGCTTATGATGAAGATATCTGTGAGTCTGCAGTCTACCATCTCAGTTATGTGTATAAGGGTTATTCCCAGAAACCCCAACAAGAGTAACAGTGTCATTGTATATAGGTGCTGTGCAGCTGTAGCAACTGCCTTACCCCAAAGAGCTTGCAGCTCAGTAGATGAGTCAACCCAGCAAGAAGTGAAAGGGTTACTCTCGTATAATGTCCCATTTTATAGAGGCAACATAAGGGAAAGGTAAAGATGAAATAGCTAACCCCCAGCAACACTGGGAGGTCTGAGGCTCAGCTCTCCACAAGTGAATTCATTGTCTTTTAATTCAAGGTGAAGTCTTGGCCTTCAGGTGCTCAGGAGGTAAGGGAGTGAAAAATCCTTCTTGCCTTTAAGAGAGTTTCTGAGGGGGCTCTTGGGCCCTAGTTTCTCCAGGCAGTCAAAACCTCTCTTGATAATGAGGCGGTTTCCTCCTGACTCATATTCTATGCTCTGATGAGTGGCCAATACGTGTTCAGGCAAATGAGTTGTCCACAGCAACACCACTAAATAAATGTGAACACAGGCTGCCCATGTGCCTCTGTTTGTTAATCTGCCTGCTTTCTTCTCACTTTTTCCTTCATTTGTTCTTCCTTGCTAATCTTCTCTTTCAGTCCTAATCTTGTCCATACTCCTTCTTTCCATACTGGGCTCCCAGCAGCCCCATACTTCAGGTCTAAGCAGGTTTCCCAACCCTTGAACTGCACATCAAAGTCAGCTCTGTTGAACACAGATTGCCGCAGTGCCTGAGACCTTCTGATCCAAAACACACTGAGAGTAAGGCAGGAATAGATGTACTAATTGGCTTCCCCTAAATTGTGCAAGCCCAGCCACCACCTCTTGTCTCCCTGATGCATAGTGATCTCAGGCACTTGCCCTATATGTTCCCCCTGCTGCAAAGTCTGGGTCTCACCAACAGATTTGGGTGGCTGTGAGTTAACCAGGCCACAGGGTTTGGGAGGGAGCCCCAGGCCTTCCCTGCCCTCATCCCTCCTGGGCAGTTGCAGAGGTGGGCTGGTAGCACAATCAGCCTAGGGTGATAGCACACAGCCTTGGAGTCACATGCAAGATGGAAGGAGGGTTGACTCTCACATCCAACCTTATTTCTCATCTCATCTCATTACAGCCTGAACAGGGGAAGGAGGCACAGGATTAGGGTCTCTACAACAGTAGGGAAATAGCTTTGCTAAGTGTCTATCCCCCAGAAGGCATTTGACCCCCTTACCTCCTCCAGGGCAGAGGATTTAACAAGATGAACTCTCTTAAAGGGTTTGCAGAGGAGAGGTAGATCCAGCAGAGAAAATCCCAACTTCCTGATTACAAAGTTGCTTTTTCTAAGAGAAATTTACCCTATGGGAAGTAGTGCAGATACCCCCTTTAAATGCACACATACACACCCCTGAGCTCCCCTGACCACAGGCTGCAAACACAAGCTGTTCAGACCCAGTGCCTGCCCTCTCATAGCCCCATCTCCTGGGTACCCTTCCTCCCAGACCCCTGTTCACTCCCTTCTTATTCTGAAGGCATCCCTTCCCCAAGCCTTTCCTAGCTCTTTCCCTGGAGCATCCCTCCTCCCAATTTTCCTCTATGCCCTTTCTTCAAGTCCCATTTGTCATTTGACTTGTCTCTTCCCAAGCCTCCTTTCCACATACGTCTGGCACATCTCCCCAGAAACTCACTTTCTTGCTCCTCCTTCCTAGGGAGAAATTCCGCCCACTCCCCTTCACCGCTGATGTATTCCACCCTTAAATGATGCTTATCACATTCCTAAAAGGAGCAGAGGAAGGAGCCAACAAGCTTATGAGACTTGTGTGGGCCCGAGGGGTAAAGCTCCCCCTTCCTCCTACAGAGATAGACATTATTCTGAAGACTTAGGGCTGGGACACGCACTGCACGTTGGGGGAGAGGGACTGGAGCAAGAAGAAGGTATCAAAAGCATGCTTGATGAGGTGAGATGCTGAGCTGGTTTGGGTATTCTGGTCGCAGCAGCACGTAAAATCCCATTATGGCTTTACTATAGTGAGTTTAATACACTGAACCCTTCATTGCTCTAGCTGCCCCTGCCAGGCATCTCTGAAATTCACAGCAACAGGTTTTCAATCTCTTAGCAATTCCCAGCTCACAGGAGCAGCCTGCCTGCTCTGGGGAGGGAGAGGAAATATGCAACAGCTCCCAAACCTGCCTAGAGGACAGAGGCTTTGTTCTTCTCCTTCCCCTCACACAGCAAAGACTCCATGGGTTTGATGAAGGTTACCAGAGCCCCATGGTTTCACCTGCAGCTCTGGGTGTTGGCTGCTCAGGCCAACAAGCCTGTCTCTGGAGGGGGAAGAGTTGCCCAGAGCATAATAGTGTAGCTGGGTTGTATCCCACAGCTAAAGGGCTGGAGGTTTTTCAGAAGTGGGTTGAGCTGTGGGCTGTACAACTCTAGGGATTTGACATGAAAATGGTAGCCTTGCTTTCTCCTAATCAGACTGAATGACATGGGATCTTTTAGCAGCCCTCTGAATGCTTTCTAACACTTTGTGAGTTCTTGATTTTCCTCAGGGTACATACTACATCTGCTTCTTCATGGAGGAGTCTGTAGCAAAGCTGGGAATCACAGAGGTGTCTGTGGGAAAGCTGAGAAGAGACTGTATCTTTCCCTGTGGCAAGATAAACATTGGCCTTTCCTTAAAAAAAAAACCCAAAACAAAAAAGTATTTTCTCTGTGTGATTGCAAAGGACTAAGCAAAGCTTCATGTGGTACATAGATGTTTTGTTCAGGTGCTGGGGAACGCAGGAGGGCAAGCATTTCGGAGAAGATACGAGTGTAAGAGCACGCCTTACAGCAGGAGTAGAAGTGTCTCATGAAAGGAGTGCATGGAAATAATGCAGATCCTTACTATTTTGTCCTAAGCATTATGATACTTCATAATTTTCTTAAAACTAATTTTCTTAAAGCTTCAGCACCTGGAGTCAGGGGAATCAAAAGACAGTTTCAATTCTCATACCAAATATGAAAAGGAAGGAGGAAAGTAAGTTTCTTTTCTCCAGAGGGACAAAATATCCTCAAAATTTAAGTAGGCAAGTGTCCCTTAGACATTAAAATAAAATCTTGCGATTTGTTTAAAGTCCAGTCTTATGTTTGGGAAAGTTGGTGATATTTTGGTCTAGCTTGGGAAAAATGAGGTGTGGTTGAATGGTAAATAGTTATAAGAAGGTACTGTAGTGGAAAAAGAACGTGTGTATGTGTGAGTGTTCATAGAATGGTTTGGTTTGGAATGGACCTTTAAAAGTTGTCTAGTCCAACCCCCCTGCCATGGGCAGAGACATCTTTCACTAGTTCAGGTTGCTCAAAGCCCCGTCCAACCTGGCCTTGAACACTTCCAGGGAGGGGGCAGCCACAACTTGACTGGGCAACCTGTACCAGTGCCTCATCAGCCTCATCATAATGAATTTCTTCCTTATGTCCAATCTAAATTTACTCTCTTTCAGTTTAAAACTGTTGTCCCTGTAGGGGACTACAGGCTTTGGTAAAAAGTCTTTCTCTGTCTTTCTTATAAGCCTCCTTTAAGTACTGAAAGGCTGCAATAAGGTCTCCCTGGAGCCTTCTTCAGGCTGAACAACCGCAATTCTCTCAGGCTTTCCTCATAGCAGAGGTGTTCCAGCCCTCTGATCATTTTTGTGGCCCTCCTCTGGACCCACTTGAACAGGTCCATGTCTGTCTTGTGCTCAGGGTCACAGACCTGGACACAATACTGCAAGTGGGGTCTCACAAGAGCAGCATAGAGGGGAAGAATCACTTCCCTTGACCTGTTGGCCACGCTTCTTTTGATGCAGCCCAGGATACTGTTGGATTTCTGGGCTGTAAGCACACATCACCGGGTCATACTCAACTTTTCATCCACCAGTATCCCCAAGTCCTTCTCTGCAGTGTGGCTCTCAAACAATTCACCTAGTCTGTGCTGTTATTGGGGATTTTCACAACCCAGGTATAGGATCCTGCACTTGGCCTTGTTGAACTTCATGATGCTCACACAGCTTCTCAAGCCTGTCAAGGTCCCTCTGGATGGCACCCCTTCCCACTAGTGTGTCAGCTGTATCAGTCAGCTTGGCATCATCCACAAACTTGCTGAGGGTGAACTCAATCCCACTCTCCATGTCATTAATGAATATATTAAACAATATTGGGCCCAGGACAGGGACACCACTTGTTACTGGTTGTCTACCATTGGTTGACTACTGGTTGTCTACACTCACCAATGTGTTGTCTACCATTACATGAATTTTAACTACATCAGAGTGGAGGTATCTCTACAGAGACACCAATCCATGAGAGGTGAGGTTGTGCATGTCTGGGGTTTAGGGTCAGCTGGCATTTCCAGGAACCTCTGAGTCCACTTCTTCCCCACAGCATGTAGCTCTGAGCTGCTTGCTCCCCCCTGACCCTTTCCACTGCCTCCCTTGAAGTCCCTCTAGCCTCTTTGTGTGTGAAGCACACTTTCTTCTGCTGAATGCCCTCTGGAGAGGAGGCCAAGCAGCCCATTATCTCCTGAATATTGAAATCACAGCTTCAGAGCACAGTGGTGCAGCTGACGAGGAAAGTTGAGAGTTGCAGCAAGGAAAACAGAGCTCTGAACAACAGAGCCCTTTTACACTGTGATCATGATTTCAGGCTTGAAATCTCTTCCCTTCCCTGATACCTTGCTGTTTATTCTGGGTCTATTACTGGCTCCCATATTTATATTTTCCCAGTTCTGTACCATCTCAAGGCCAAGCATAATCACATGAGAGGAAGGGGATATCTGTGGCTCAAATTCAGAAGATCTTCCCTTACCCTGCCACCAAAAGCCACAGGATCCTTTCCATGCAGAAAATAAAAATATGCAGAGCTGCCTCTGTCCCCCTCCCTCCACTGAGGGCTGATCCTGGAAACCCTGCTGTAATTTGAGGTGTTTTTTGAAGTCAGAAGGCAACAAGCAAATTACTGTTATCCGTGTCCCTTCTCAGGGAGAGCTGTGTATCTTTTTCATTTAGGTAATAACAGGCTTTTGGTGGTGCCTCCAGCACAAACCCAAGCCGCAGGTGAGCAGCAGGAGATGAAGACTTTGGCTCAGGTTTAGCAACTCACTTTCCACTGATAATAGGGATTTTTCCCAGAGCTCTGCCAAGGCAGACTGAGTCTGTCTGGGTAAGCAGGAGGGCAGGAGAGGCAGCATTCCTCATTGGGAAAAAGGAAAAGGGGGATTTGTTGAAGGTGAGAGGACAGTGGCCAGCTTATGGAGAGGGATGAGCAAAGCACAGAGGGCAGAAGGCACCGTGGGAAAGAGAAGCCAGAGAAAGAGCTGAGATGAAAGGATTAGAGCAGGGGGATAATAAAGGGGAGAGAATGGAGGAGTCTGGAAAGGAGCATAAATTTGGGCAAAGTTGAGAAGTGTCAAATTTCTGTTGATGATAGAAAGTAACAAAGTAGTATTTATTGGGGAAACGAAATACTAGATTTCTGCACACTTTATGCCATGGTGGGGGAAGGGTCAAATACAAGCTCCAAGAAATTCCTGACTGTTACATGACTTTTCAAACAGTTGCAGGAGTTTCTATTTCTCTCCCTTTTATTTTCTCTCTCATGTTGCAACAGAACAAAAATGAGAGAGCACACACCAAGAAAAAAAAAAGAAAAAAAAAAAAAAGAAAAAACCCAACAAGTTCAAACTCAGTCTTGGGTTAAGTTTGTTAGTATATCAGACTATTTCAAGGTGTCTCTCCCCAACAAATCAATTTAAAAACCATTGGTTTTCCTCCCCCAAAAAAGGATTGCATACAATTTTCCATGTGCTGCAGGATGGTTATACCCTCTGGGCCTTTTTCCCCAACGGGAGGTCTGTGAACCCCAAAGGAGGCTCTGGTTTACTTGTGAATGTGATTCCAATCAGATGGGGCTTCACTGTCACTCAGAAGCTTGCTGACTAGCAATAAATATTCATAGAACTGATTAGACATTAATTGCACAAATCACCACCTCTTCAGCCAACCCCAGGAACCTTGTTGCCACCCACCATAGTTAAAGAGGCAGCAGAAAATATCTTTTCTGTAGGTCCCTTAAGGTCAGCCTAGTACATCAGGAGGGAGAGAGGACTGTTAAATGCCTCACCTTGCAATGTCCCTTAACATAGACACCACAGACCTTCCCCAAATTCTGCCCCAGGTGAAGGGCTGTGTTCCCTCTAGTGTAGCCCACATGGGGCAGGAGTCCTATGGTCTCTGTAGACCTCACTGCAGTCTGTCCTGCCTCCCTCTCCCCACATACCACTTGCTGTGCAACCCCACAAGGACTGCTTCTCTGTGATCTCTGTTCTTCCCTTACAGATTTTTTGCCAGGGCCCTTCTGCAAGGAGGGGGCAAGGAGAGGCATTGGGCTGTGATGCATGTGGACTGTGTGTGTACCTGTGTATGCGCAGATGTGCTTGGGTATGTGTGACTATGAGTGTGAAGGACACAGCACACACACACACACACACACATCTATACCTGTGTTTGTACTCACATGCAGAAAGGGACGTGTAACCCCACATCAAGGTAGAGGAGCAAAGACATGCTGTGCTAGCAGGGCATATGGTCCTCTCCCTGCACATGTTGTGCCCTTGAGGGCCCAGATGTGGTGGTCACCTGACACCATCTCCACTCTCTCCCTGAAGTGTTGGGCTGGCATGTCTAGCGACACTAGTCTCCAGCCCCACGGAAAGAGGAGAGCTGTTGTGGAGTGCCCCTTGGTGGTGTGACACAGTGGCTGCGGTCAAGGTTGCAGGCTGTTCAAGGGATGTCATACCTTACTTGATCCTGACATTTGTGCTGCCCCTGTTCTGGAGCTGAGGTGAAAGCCTTGTTCTTGTTGCTGCAAGCCCCTCTTCATCAATTACCCACACAAGACCAAGACTCCTCCACCCTCCATGACTCTTTCTTTGTAGACCCTTCTGTTCCACCATACACAACCTCCTTGTAGTTAACCCAATAGTAGTAGTTTGCCTTCAGGAGCAAACTGATGTCTGTATACAGGCTCACACACACAGGAATGTGATAACCCGGGACAGGCCACATTCATTTTCATCACAGGGAGGCTGCAGGATTGGAAATGGCATGGCAAGATGAGTCTGCTGCACACCCCTGTCACAGGCACTTAGAGCAGAGCCACTGCAGATGTGACAGCAGTGACACTCCAAGAAACCCTCATCAGATCTCAACCCCAGTCTGCCTGGGCTTCCTTCAGTCCCCCAGACTGGACCTCTGTCAGGCTGGAGACAGAAGTGAGCTGGAACAAAGTGAAGAAGAGAGGCCACGGTGCCTTTGAGAGCCATCCTGCCCTCTAGCTTTTTGCTCTGGACTTTCTGTGTGAAATGTATATTCAAAGAAAGTTTACAGAGGAAGAAAGTACTGCAATGGGTCCACCACCCTCAGGTAATGAGTTGCTTTACCACCACCAAACATAAGGGATAGAAGACAGGAGGAATTGTTCTTGTCAGGTCTACAAATCTGACTGCACCATTCAAACCAGCTTCAACACACTGGGGCTGTGTTTCTTTCCATACAAATGGCCAATCTCAGATGGTATGAAGACTGGCTCTTATGCCTCTGAGGCCCTTGTAATAGCCTTCTGTTCCTCCAGGTTTACGGTACAAACTGGCAAACCTGTCAACCCTTCTTGGTGGCAATCCCTACGCTGTTGTTGAGGGGTGAGGTGTGGGGGCTCACAAGGCGTATCACAGAGGGAGTTAAAAGGCTGGCAGTCCCACTCCAGATAACCCTGTTTAGCTAACAGAAAAGACATGCTTGATTTTCTCTTTATGCTGAAGGGTGTGTGACACACAGCTGAACTGTTTCAGGCCTGCCAGAAATGGACAGTATCACAAATGTATGCTCCCACCCCATCACTGAGCATCATTCCTGGCCAACTCTTTTGTAGAGTCTTGTTTTCCCACAGGCCTCTGTTTGCTCATGAGCTCCCATCACCAAGGGCATTCACCCCGTGGAAAAAGACAGGTTCAACTCATGCCCTTTGATTGGCTCTGAATCCATAATTCATTCCAGTCTGTCTCCATTTGTACATTGTACTCTCCCTCCACCTTCCAGAAATTTTCTCTATCCTTTGCTAGATACCTAAACTGTACTGAATGAGAGAGACTGCTGGCTCTCCTCACAGCTGCCCCATCTCTGTTGCTGCAAACAGTTTCTAGAATGCCTTTTTAAACTGTATTAGCCTTCCAAATTGGAGCTGATAAGCAGGGAACAGGAGAAAGGGAAGAAGCGGGGAGGAGGCAGGATGCAGTGATGTGGTCTATTCCACACATCTGTGGTATTCTTCTCCCAGCCCTTTTATGAAAATAGATGGACACTTATTATGAAAGCGAATTACTGGATGTGCACAGGAGTCCTTAGGCAAGCAGAGAATAAGTGTCAGTCTTCTGTCTGCATGTCTGTGTGATGCCTATGATGAGAAGGAGGAACCTATCTACTAGATAGATAGCAATCTGTCCGATTTAGTACCTGAAGGGCTCTGTATATGTCTGTGTGTCTGTGTGTATGCATTCATGTGTGTGGTGCTGCAGTTGCCCTCAACATAGGGAATGTGTGATGGTGGCCAGCAACACATTCCCTGGTGGTGCCATTCTAGTTGCACAAGTTGTTCCCATGATAAATTTGCAATGGCTCCAAGCACAGCTGTCAAAGCACATGGATATGAGTGAGGGTCAAGTTTTATAGACCTGTCCTGAGACACCCTGGCCAATACCAAGCACACTGGTATTCAGCAGGCATGAGGTCAAGGATACCACTGGGAGAGTGCACATGTTGCATTGCTGGTGGGCAACACAGCACTGTGTTCACAGCACTGAGGAGATTGAGGCATGGTATAGCAAGGAGTTTGGAAGTTAATTTTCTGTGCTGGAGCCAAGGATAGACAATGGAAATTCGAACTTACTGTCTCTCTCCCCACTTCAGTCTCTAGAGAGAAGAAACCTGGTCCATCTCCTCCCAACTCTTGCAGTTAGTCTGATGGATGGGAATTACACTATTGACTGTCTCTGCATTGTTTTGCCTCTTACAAGTCACCCTTCCCAACCTGTCCCAGCTAGGAATAATTCTGTTCTGCAGTGCGTGGGTATCTGGGGGAAGAAGGGAGGGGAAATGACATAGGCAGTCTGAAGAAAATTGCAAGGATTTGGGATGAGGTGTGACTGGGAAGAGCTTGGATAGACTCTGCTGTCATAGGAATGATCCAGGTAAACTCTAGGGGGGGCTTAGCCTGGATTCCCTCACACAAGACCAGATTGTCGGTAGAAAAGAGACTCCAAGCCATCTTGATGGCTTTTGTCACACAGAGCATGAGCCTGAGAGGCACTAGGACAGACATTGCTCACACAAGGCTGTGGGGCATCTTTCACCAACCAAATGCATATTTATATTTCTCTTGCATATATTGGAGATGTTGCCAAGATAAGGGGCCATATTCTGACTTCTTCTGCCACCCCTGGACATGACTCTGCCTCCCTGCACTGAACCCAAAGCAAGGGTGAATGTGTGTGTGCGCACACATGCTCTAGAGCAGTGAGCAGCAAACTCAGTGGGTACCACATCAGTCAGTAGAGATTCAACGAAGGAGACATTTGCAGGCGCGAGCAGAAGAAAACCTTCATGTTCCTTCTCCAGGCTGAGCGCGTGCTTCAACTCCGAGATACGCTCCCCGCCTCTTGAAATTTATTCAACATTCCTGTGGCTTGGGCAAAAATAACTAGAATGAATAATCGGCTGTGCTGGCACTGCTGCAGATTGCCTAGTAGATAGAGCCCTCTTCAGGGAGAAAAAAGGCAAGAGATTGAGACAGTACCAGTGTTTACCAGAAGAGACCCAAAGGGCAACAGATGAAATAGCAATAGCTTATCATGTCCTTTGACCTTGCATGTGTAACTGTCTCTAGCAAGTCTCTGGTATTTGCCTCCATGCTCTTCCCAGTTTCCAGTGTTACAGCTCCTATCGCCTTTCCTCTTGTCCCATTAACTACTCCTCCCTCCCATGCTGCCTGACAGCTGCCTGGCATTTTGGGTGCGGTGCAGCGCTGCGGTGGTGCTCAGGCCGCTTTTCTAGGCACAGGAACGTGACACTTATCTCACGTCCTCTGTCTTTATCACTAAAATGATCATGTTACCCTGAGTTTTAGGCTTGTTTCAAGCACTTCTATTTATTTCTTTACCCAAGAGACAAAAAACCCCAGACTCCAGATGAAGCCAATGTATGAAGATGGGAATGCCTCTGTGTGTGTGGTGTGTATGCATCTCCAATTTTTCATGTCTTCTGGCTGCAGGCCTTTCAGATACAACGCCCACGCCTTGAGGGTGGTGCAAGGAAGCAACCTTTGTTGGGGAGCAATACGCCAGGAGGAGAGCTAGTGTTTGGGTTTCTTCCCTAGGGAGACCTGGGGTGGTCCCCGAGTCTCAAAACAGAGAGACAAAAAACCCAGAGCTGCTTCCCTGGTACCACAGCCTCTACACTCTTATCTCCTTATCCAACATCTTTAACTTTGTAAAACCTATGACAGTTACAGAGCAGGGAATGACCAGGATTACAGCCCTCATGACTATAGGAAGAGGTAGAGAGGGCTCTCTTCTGAACATAGGGCTGCTTTTCTTCCCTTAGCCTCTGGTTTGACAGTGAGGTCTTAAATATCAGTGGCCCCTTCTCCACAACTACTTCACATCTATTCATGGAAAAGAAACCACTGGGGCTTTTCTGCTCTGCAACTGACTGGACCATGCTTGGCTGCTCCAAGAGCATCTACGTAGTTCCTCACAGAAAAATATCCAGGCCTGGTTTGATGGCAGGAAGGGCTGGATACATTCTGAAGACATTTTTGTCTCCTCTCAGTTCCTATCCTACATGGCTCAGGCTATGTGGGAGAACCCAAAGGCCAGTTGCTGTTGAGTCTTTACGTTTGGATATGGGAAACGCCATGCCCATGGTTCTGACAGTCCTCAGTGGATTGCACCCTGCACCTCTGCCTTCAGTTTGGAAAGAGAAGAAGCAAGTCTGGCAAGTTGTCCTGTCAGTCATCTTCCTGCCAAGTGGGAGGCAGAGGGAACCAGTGCTCCCAAATTTCTTCCCTGGAAGAGCCCAGCATGGGAAGGAAGCTGTCCAACAACTACATCTTCCTGCTGCCAGTGACCAGGTCAGGGCTCAGTTTCTGCTGGCAATCTTTTTCTTACGGGCAGAGACCAGATCATAGAAAGGATCCTGTGTGATGCTGGTCCTGGAAATAAGAGGAAGTGGGAGCAAAAGTAAGAGAATTAATGCTGGAGAATGGCACAGACAACCTAACTGAACTTGCATAGAGACACTACTCACCAAAATGTAGGACAGGAGATCTGCAGACCCACAGCAGAGAATTTAGCTGTGGCTAGAGATTCTCCAGAAGGGACCTTGAAACTCTTTGAAATCAAGAGGTAGCACAGGTGCTAGACTGTAAAAATTTCTTTCCACCCCCTTTTTCAAGCTCTGGTAGCCAAATAAACTGCATGACCACTTGTCCCTGGGGCAAGCTCAGGCCTCCAGTTCTGGTCTCCTCACCGTATTGCCTCAATCCACTCATCACGTTCTGCTGGTGTGGCTGCTGAGATCTTGTAGGACTGATGCTTGCCTTCAACCACCTTTCCATCCCCATCTGTTTTGCAGGCTTTGATCTTCTGCCCTTTGCAGTTGGGATTGAAGAGCTCAAAGCAGTTCTGTCAGGGAATAAAATGGAGCATTAGGGGAGGACAGGGTGGACCAAAGAGACTATGCTGCCTTGAACCATGGATGACAGGCTCAGAGAACTTCCAAAGGGGAGGAGACCATTCTGTCTCTGAAATGCAACAGAGCCTTTCCATCCCCACCCCAAGAACCCCTATGAGTTAGATTTCCAGACCACACCTCTTAGGTAAATACATCCCTCTTGTGAAGGACTGGTCACTAAAACAGGCTTTATGGAGAGATGGAGCATCAACAGTTATCAGAAAACACCTTCTGAGACCTGCTCCACTCATGAAGATCTCTCTCCCTTTTAAGTAGATGCAACATCCTCTCTTTTGCCTGCCACCATACAGATAAAAAGCACTTTTCCCAAAGTCATGACACATCAAAACATGGGTACCCCCAAAAGATGTGCAGACAAAGAGTTTCACTTCCTGGCCAAGTTTCTGAACACCACAGCACTCTCTGGTCTACATGGGCTGTAACTCATTATGGAGAGCCCTGGAGAGAGAAACTGAACCCACATCTCTTGGTGCAAAATAAGTAGGGAGTCAGATGTGTGCACTCATCTCTGCCTCCCTGCACTCACAAACACTCGTGAAAACAATACAATACAGCCATCCAAAAGACAGGTTTCTGTTCACACCAGATCTTCCCTGGTAAAATACCATCATGTTTAGATAACAACGTGTTTAGATGGGGGGACAAGGCAGTCTGGAATGGCACTTTCCCTCTGAGAAGCATGGTAAGAGTAGGGTGTGTGCACCCTCTCTTCCCTCTGACCTCCTGAGAGCCTGCATTGGCAGAGTACCAAGCCACAGAGACTTACCGGCTTTTTGGGATCATCTACTTTCCGGACTGATAAGTTCTCCAGGGGGATAATGCCCAGAGGCTCTTTGTCCTGAAAGCAAGGAAACATGAATTAACACCCAACATGCTCCCCACACCTATGCCACTATTTAGAGCCTCTGATTTCCCAGACATGTGCCTTTGTGAGGGTGACTAGGGCAGTGTACGCCTGGGGAGACCTCCTCCATTTACACAGTGGGGAGCTTACTTAGCAGGAGATCACAGCAATAGCTGCATTGTCCAGCCTCTCTCCTCCTTAAGACCAGAGGCGAGAAAACAGCATAGGAGAGAAGGGAGGTCTGAGTTCAGTCTAGGAGCATAGGGTAGAAGGGAAGAGTTGCCCCCTACCCTCTACTCCTTCTTGGCCCCTCAGAGGCTCATAACCACCCAGGACACAGTTTCCCAGTTGGGAGTTGAGCCTTTACCGTGGTATATTCAAAGTAGTACAGGCAGTTATCGGTCAGAATGAACCAACGGCGTTTCCAGGTTTTCACACGTCCTCCTTAAGGCAGTGAGGTTCAAAATCCATTAGTCACACATTTTGCTGTCCTTCCCCCTCCCCCTCACCCAGCCCCAAGCTCCAGACATGCACACACAGACATACCCTCCCAGCTCTCCCTGTAGATCAGCCCCAAGGAGGCAACCATGGTGCTCACCGCTGACGTGAAGCCATATGGGTCGACACCCACACACACAGGGAGCCAGTTTTGATCTGATGGGGCTGGGAATGGGGAGGGGTGAGGAATATCTTTCTGAGCCCCTTTTTGAGCAGACAGAGCCTGCGGGAGCTGGGAGGAGAGAGTAGCCAGCTGGTTTCAACAGCAGGTGTCAGCCTCACCCCACCGCAGCAGACTGGAGGGAAGGACAGCAGACATGCTGGTGGATTCCTGGGGGAGATTTGTGGTGGGAGGTGGGCAGGTGGGGAATTCAGAGGAGCTAGGGGAATCCTCTCCTTACCTAGTTTCAGGAGCCAGCCCTCACGGTTAGGGTTGAAGAAAGTATGTGTGAGGTCATTCCCATCATCCTCTGGTATGGAGAATGGCTCATTCTTTATGCTCTCAAACAGATTCTGCACCAGAACATTGGTGGGAGAAAGAGAGAAAGAAAAAGAAAGAAATTTCCGACAAAGCTTGTACACAACTCTTCTAGGTCCATCTGGTTCATCACTATGTTTCCACAGGGGCAGGCAGGTGAATGGGGAGGGGAGTGGGCAGTGAGCACTGGGGGTACAACGATCAATCTACATCTCACAAGGTCTCAAGGGGGATCACCAGCTTTTTTCTGCATCCTGTGTCAAAAAAGTGACCCAGTTTGGAAAGTCACAGGCACAAAAGTGTGCACCACCATCAAGACAGGCTGCAGCAACCAAACCCAGCATGTCACACTAGTGCCACTATGGGTAGTACTAAGGCACTGGGGGGATATATGACACGGAAGAGACTGCAGCCTCATTTAGGCCCTGGCTTGGTGGTGCCAAACACTCTGCTGAGAACTTGTATGTAGAGACCAACACACACATCTCCATGACCACAAGGAGGTACATTTCATAGAAACAAGGCTTTTGCACTCAGGGACACAAAGGATGACATTCATAACAACAGAGTGACAGGGAGGCAGGTTACTAGCTTTCAAGGGATACAAAAATATTGCTCACATCATTGGATTTGCCATAATTTATTACACAAATCTCAAGCCAAGAAAAAAAATGAAACTGCAGGCTTCTGCAACTTCCCTCAAATTACCTGAAAGAAATGACACTCTGGAGAGAAATCTAAAGCCTTTACCCTGAGGGGATGCTGCTCAGCAAACCCAAGTGTGGGATGTAGGCACCCTCTTTGACACAAGACACAAGTTATTCTCCCCAGGTTGGCTGGGTGAAGCTAGACACATGTAGGCAGGCTGCCCACCTCTACCTTGCCTCATAAGGCAGGTCCCATGCCTGCTGAGCCTTTGGGAAAATGGTAGTTCCAGCTTTACCAATGGATGCATCCCCTGTCTCTGTCTCCCCCACACTGCATCTTCATCCTCTGGGATCAGAGACACCATGGACCTGCTGAGAGCTTGACAGATGCTGGAAGAGATGCTGGAAAAGACCCTGACACTCATCTGGGGCTTGTTGGTTCTACTCACTCAAAGATATATCCTGGTGTAAGAGAGACCATGCACTGGTGTCCTGACTGATGTGAACACTGGAGTCAGCTGAGACATTTAAGTACAAAAAGGAAAAGGGATTCATAATCTGGGCCACGGTGACATTGTCTCACACACACAGAGACACAAGAAACAGACAGCCCCCTTGCAGGCTAGGACTTTCAAATTTGGCCGAAAGAGTTGGGTACCCAGCTACCTCCCACAGAGGCGGGTGCCCCATTCACACAGCCTCATACCTACACAATACACAGATACCTGCAGCTCATATCTTCTTCTCTCACACAGTTACAGTATCTGTTCCTCTCTCACACAGACACACTTAAAAGCTCAACTTTTCTTAAACTGGCACTGCTACTCCCTGAATATCTCCAGCCCCGTCTTTCTTGCTCCATGTCCTCACTAACAAGCATGTGTGCAGCCCCTCTCCAAAGAAGTTTCTACATTTTCCAGCTTTGCTTTTGTATGTACTTCCCTGTTTTCTTGCGCAGCCCTTCCCCTTGTACGGCAGAAGGTCAGTAGGCCTGTATTACACTGAGACCTGTGGAACTTTGCTTCTCAGTGGACCCCAAGCCAGAGAGAAAAGAGGGACTGTTTAGAAAATGGGATGTCTCCTTACCTTTAAGAGCTCTTCTGGCAGGTCCCCTCCCTTGTCAATGCCTCTGTTGATGGATACAAACCTTTCAAAGGGGGGTTTGTCTTTCACATTGGGGTTATGCAGGCTGGTGTTAAGCATGATGATAGAGAAGGACAGTATATAACAGGTATCTGGCAATGAGAAAGAAAACCAGGATGGGTAGCACTTGTCTTAGAGGGCAGCTCAATCCACACCCTAACAGGTGGCTTGGTTTCCAGTCACTGGAGAACAGCATCATCCTCTCAGCTGTAGGTAAAAGGGAGATGTCCCCTCTGCTAGGAGAAAGAGGGACAGAGATGATCTCTTATGATGGGGGTGATTCTATCCCCTCAGGGTAATGTGGCAAATTGGGTAAATCTGGTCTGATAATGGCTCTGCCAGCAGGAAAGTTTCTACAGACCCGTGTATGTCAGTGCTATCCTTGCTGCAATGAGGTATACCTCATGTGGGGCTGGGAGCACTTCTCGAGTCTGTTTCCCATGGGGATTGACTGGAGCACAATAGCAAAAGGAGGACTGAAGACCCTCAGCCTGTTGAAAATCTTCACAGGAACTGGGCTCTCTCCTTCAGCTTAAGGGGAAACACCCACACTTCCAAGTGATCCCTCTGTGGTTTGTGAATGGAAAAGGAAGGTTCCTCTCTCTAGCAAACAGTGGAGCTCAGCTTCACAGGCCTTCTTCTCCCCATAACTACCTGTGGACTGGAATACTCCCGGGTTACACTTGCAGTACCAGTTGGCAAAGGCCTCCATCATCCGGTCAATCTTCTGTGCTTCCCCAGGCAGCCGGAAGCTCCATAAGAACTGTCTATCAGGATCAACATGCCAGAGAGTTAGTCAGATCGGGTGCAAGGGATATTTATCCCTTCCCTCAAACCATGGGACACCATGAAAATAAAATGTCATCCCATCACACTGGGGAGATGCCATAGTGCATGAAGCAGGAGCTCTGCTCCTTTCTCTAGAAATTAGTTGGGTTCATCAGCCTCAAACACCCTAAAAGCAGGAAGCAGAACTAATCATCCTGGAAATCATGGTTTCTCTTCCATAATGAGTGTCCTGCAAGGCAGCAGAGACCTCAAGAGAAAAGAGTCCTGCCAGGAGACTGGCTTATAAGAAAAGAGTGTAACAAGATAAAAGAAAGACAGAGTCGCTTTGTCACTGACATAACTAGCACTGTGGACAGACATGTTTCCTGGTGCAAAAAATAACGTGCCCCATCCCCACAGCCATTGAAGCCACAGTGACCCACTTTGCTTTTTCCATCTTCTCTGCACAGGGCCAATCCAGTCAAGGGGCCAGGAAAAGAGTTCTCCCAGGAAAAGGTGTTAACACCTCACAGCAACAATCTTGGCACCAACACATGCAGCAAGGCCTTGGAAAGACCCATTTCAGCCCAGTAGGTCTTCACAACCTTCCTGGGTGGCTAGACCCAGTGGCTGAGCAGGCTCCTGCCTCATCCCCTCCATCCTGCATGCTCACTCACCTCAGTGCTTGCACCAGGTTGAGGTTGGCAAACTGGTGACATGCCACAAAGGCTTGGAGGATCTCAATGTTTATGGGGTCCCTGGGAGAGGATAGAAGGAAAAGATCAGAAGAGAACTTTGACCCTGGTCAGTCTGGATGCCCCTTGGTTTGACAACATGCACCTGTCTCCATCCCAGCCACTTCCCATCTGACCAACAAGAAGCCAAGACACACACTCTTGTCTGGGAAGACAGACCCCGTTACAGGCAGGATGAAAGGTAGCCCATACAGCCAGCCTTAACCACATTCCAAAGACCCGCCCTGGGGTGCACTGCCCACCCAGCCCACTGCAATTTGAGGTATGCTCAGTCTTGGAACTTGACTGAGGTCTGCCAGGGGTCAACTAAAATGGTAGTTGAGAGGGGGCAGGCAGGACAGGGCCTCCAAAGGGCCTCCTCATAGTGGCTGCATTGCTCACCTCCCACCTAGGTAATCCCCAATGGCTGTCTTGTTCAGGCCTTCACCCTTGTGGAGGAATTTGGCAATCTCTTGCAGGTCTGAAGACAATACCTGGTGCTCAATCAGGTACTGGATCCCCTGGGGAAGGAGAAGAAAGACAGTGAAGTAAGACAGCTCTGTGGGCTGATGAGAAAGTAGGACCTCAACACACTGATATCAGCCTTCCTTGGCTTTGATGATGTTGCCTCTTCTGTTACTCCTGAGCCCCTTTATGGGAGACCACAGCCATGTTCCCACCCTTATTCCATCCCTCTTCATTCACCATGGTGTGTCAGTCATACTTCCATTTCATCCCTAGATTTGGATAAATGTTTCACTGGGATGGAAACTCAAGCAAACAGAAAAGGACAATGTAGGTTAAAAGTCCAAAAAGTCAAAGTCAAAATAGTTCATTTTAACATTTTCAATCAAAATATCTTAGTGTTCTCTTCCTAAATGTAATCTTTTTCTGAACTAACTTAAAGAAAAAAATGTTTAAAAGAAGATATAATAAAAAAATGTACTCAGACAAAAATACAGGCTTGAGACAACTTAAGATGGTTTTTTCCTAAATTCTCTTCTACGCCACAGAGAAGTCTGCAATCTTTTCAGCTCCATCCTCCCCAGCCAGTAAGTATGGAATATGTTTTTTAAGGAATATAGAGGGTCTGAGTTGAGCTGCTCAAAGAGTCAACATCCTATTTTAGAGGTAGTTTCATGATTTTCAAAGTCACAGAAAGTTGAGGTTTTGTTCAGATTCTTAACAATGTCTAAAACTCTCCAGACCACATTGCAATTCTCCTCACAAAATACAATAAAGGAATGAAGATTGTTTTAGATCCATCAAAATGTTCTACTTCAACAGAATCAATTCACTTTGCCTTGTAATATGTAAGAAACTATTTCTAAAATGCCCCAAAGAAAAAGCAGCTTCAAAAGAAGAATCTGAAATGTTTGTGAGATTTTTTTTCCACACTATTTTTCTTTTTCCCCAGACTGAATTTTGGTAAGATCAATTTAATTTTGCAAAGTATTGCAGTGATGATTTTCCAGAATAAAATGTTTCTCCCAAAAGGTTTTTTTCTGTCAGATTTCCTAACACTTACCTCCTCTAGCCTCAGGAACTTGCCGTGAGATCTTGGAGATAGGAACTCATTTAAACTACCAGCATTGCATGGATGAAGTGTAACCTTAGCAAGGAGGGGCAAAGAAAGTTCCTTGCATTGAAGCACCTCTTAGACTATGGCATGTAGCAAAAAGGAAGCAATAAAGAAAGATCTGCATAATATAGGCACATAGTATAACATTTTGACCAGGCTGATTGGCATTGAACTAATAAAGTTGGGTTTGGGTCAGAACTAGTTCAGGTATTTCTGCACAGTATGGCACAGTTTCATAGAGAGAGATGCCTCTGGGGCCTCAAACGAAGGTCAGGCAGAAAGACAAAATGAAAGCTGCTCTCACACAAGCTGTAAGTACGGATATCACTGCTCTGAGACAACTCCCACTAGCAGAGGGATGTCCAGGGTACTGGGAAGCACTCCAGCTGTGGTGTGGATACAGGGGAAGACATCTTGAGGGTCTCAGCAGGGCAGAGGAGAAGTCATGAAAAGTTGGCACTCAGACCATCAGCCACCCAAGATGTTCCTCTGGTGATTAGCTGACAATGAGCAAATGTTCAGTCGCACCTTGTGGTTTTCCTTATAGAGCTCAAAAAAATGGTCCACCAGTGAGGAGGAAGGAAGAGAAAACTATCTTTCTCACATCTCTACTTAATCATGACAATTTTAGAGCTTTCTGCAGAGGGCTGAAGGCTATGGAGTCTGGATGCCACTGGTCAGAGTCCCAGAAAGTGAAAAACCTGGATTCATTCCACCAGTACTACCAAAACTACTTCCAAAATGACAGAGACAGCTTGTCCTCTTCTGTTCTGAATGAGCCAAGGAACCTGACACACTCTCAAAACTTCTTATCTTCTTCTTACTTCATCTTCCTCCATCACACTATGGCCAATTTTTAGCCTCTCACAGGCAAGAAGAGCTGGGCTGAAGGAGATTTGTCTTTCTTGACACATTGGCAGTGTTAAACTATCCTCCCTTTATTTCTCTTAGTTTTGGGTTACATCTGATGGGATGGTCTATAGGCACATGATGGGGAGAGGCAGAACAGCTTGATCTTATTCAGGAACCTTATTCAGGGACAGGATGGAGGGTGCTACTAACTGGTGCCTTAGTGAGGTAGGAAACCAGCCCTACAGTCCCATGCTGTAGGTCCTTTGACATGGGTGGCTGCAAGTGGACCAGTAGCCAACAGAAGCTCTTCCTCACAGCGTTCTCCTCATAGGTGGAATGAACAAATCCTACCTTTGCAGGGTCCATGTTGAATTTCTTCCGGCCCAGGGACAGAAGTTTATCCCTCTGTGATAGTTTGCTGCAAACATGAAGAAGAAAGAAAGTCAGTCAGTCAAACTTAGAATAAAGGGCCATGTTTCAATTCACTCACAAGATAACTTAGATATCTCAAGGACAGGTCTCTGACTATCCAGGAATAAAGAGAAATCTTAGAGGAGAGAAGGGTATTCCTGGCCTCATTTCCCTGTTCTTGTTGTGATCCAAATCTCATTGGTGTTTTTGTTTTCTCAATATCAAGAGAGAGACTTTGTAAACAAAGGAATACCCATCTTGTCCCACTTGCCTGGTCTGCTCCCCAGGATTATTGTCTGCCTCTTGCCTCTCCTGTGCATTTTGGAAGTGCTCAATCTCTGCAAACACTTCAGAAATCTCTTCCTTCAACTTCTGCAAAAGAAATATCAGGAGAATGAAGGCGATGGAAGGAAAAAGAGCAGACACCTACAGAGCATGTGTGTCTTCTCTCAATCATAGGAAAAGGACAGGTCAGATGGTCATGACCAGCCAAGGATGTTTATGAAATGGGCACTGTTCTGGGGTGACCCTGCTGGATTCCAGATGAAAACAATGGGAGAGAGGGGCAGAGGGATGTTCTCATGTCTGTTGTTAATCAAGGTTGGAAAATCAAGCTTAGCCAGCGTGGAGAGTGTCAGAGAACTCACCCCAGTGTTGATTTCAGTTCCTCAAACAGTGTCAGATCTGACACTCCTTCCATTATGCCCATTTCCTTCTAGCTTTTATTTTACATAGCTCTGCTACACATCCAGACAAGAGGAAGTGGAACCAGTGTCTGTGAGGTCAATATGGACCTGAAGTGGCCACATTGTGAAACACAAATTTTTTAACACACCTATCATTCAAATATCATTGAGCAGATACCTGTCTTTAAGTGGAAAAAGAAGAGAGGAAGAGTAAAAGAAGAGTAATCACTGCCAAATTTAAAAAATACAATTGTAGAAGTCAGTTTCCTTTAGGCCCATGACAGACCATGGCCTTCTTGGCTGGATATTCTGTGTTACCAAGGAAATTAAGATGTCTGTATCTCCTTGCTTACATCCTGCAGTTATGGTCCTCCTTAGAGCCAGAGTGCATCACAGTTCTCTTCCAGGAATCACCCAAATTCTTCCCCATGCAAACCAGAATAGGCAGGGGAAGAACGGTTGTTTTATGACAGAACTTGCACCAATGAGGAGGGAGGATGTGGCTACAGTATTCATCCAGATAGAGAAACTGAAGTTCTCCAATATCCCATGATTTAAAAGAGCTTCTGGATTTCAGTTTTGCTCTGGCCTTCATCTTGTTGTGCTTCATCAGTCTCCAGAGCCAGGAGTGTTCCTTACTAAGGTTTAGGTATTGCACAGATGTAACAAAGACATTATCTTAGCTCCTGAATTTCAAATTATTATCAGTTTTGTTATTTTATTCACTGCTGTCTTTTGGCAGGGTAACCAGCAAGTCTAGACCCATCCTCTTCCCTCCTCCCTCTCCCACCACCAGACATCCCCGCCAAGTCTTTGTGTTAAAGGGTATTGCTAGATACTTTCTGAAAAAATCCACCTGGGAAAATGCCTCTAGTTCTAGGTACTCTTTCAGCTAAACTCATCGTGCTCCATTGCACAATTCATACCCCATTGGTTGATGGCTTTGGGATTTAGAGTAAGGGTCTGTGTACTCTAGCAGCTTTTCTCTGTCCATAGTGGGTAAAAAAATGTAGCATTCCTATTAAAATATCCTGCCTTGTACAGTGCCCATTGTCTGTTCTGAGAATTTAAGAGATAAGAACTACAGACAAGAAAACCACATGCACATATATTCATAGACTGTTTTGCAAGAAGGGAGAAGACACCATTCTGATTTGCAGTGGAGATGATGAGTCTGGAAGCCTGAGAAGTAATAGGTAGTTTGGCTTAATCCTTTACTCTGTGCAAGGAAATATTGCACCTATTCCCCAGGCATCTGGACATCTTCATGTTGTGGGAAAATCAGTGCAAGTCCAATGATTCAGTGCAATAAGCTCTCTCTTAATGGGAGGCCACATTCCGTGCGGAGGTGGAGGCAGAACAGAATAGAAAGTGTATGGCACTATGCATGACTGCAATGTGATATTACTGACTGATTTTGAATCTTCCACTTTCAGACATTTTAGGAGTCAATAGAGAAATGTTTGGGTGGAGAAACTTGTGTGGAAGGTCCTGCCATCACACCTCTCTAAAGAGACAGGATCCTTAAGGGACGACTTGTTACAGGTCTACAAACTAAATAAAAGTTTGATAAACACAGGGGATGCAGCAGGTAACTAGGACTGATATGTCATTAGCAGGTAATCAGTAATTTAAAATAATCATAAATGCTGAGCCAGATCCCTGCTAGTGTGTCTTAGTAAAGTCATATTCATTTCCTTATCCTAAATATGCAATCCCAGCTCATCCCTGCTAATGTGCTGACCAGCCTTTCTCAAATATCCCATTAGGGTAGTTGATGACTCCTGCAGCAGAGAGTACCATAGGCTGGACACTGGCAGCAAACATGCCAGGGCAGCCTGAAGTTCAGAATTCAAGCTGGATCATGCCAGAGCAAATGACTCCTGTGCAGAAGCACTTCTGCATCATCCGGACTGTTATGTTATGACATACCTTGGTGAAGACAGTTTTGAGAAGGTTAGGTACACAGGAAGAACAGGATGTTCCTTACCTTAATGTCCTCCAAAAGCTCCTGTCTGTGCTGCCTGATTATCTCTATTTCAGCTTCCTCAGCCTCACTCAAGTCAGTTGACCCTGGAAGAACAAAGATACCTGTGAGAATAGTACTGGGACCAACATATCACAGGAAAAGCTGCCTCAGCCTTTCAGTGCCTATCCTTTCATAGGGTCATGCCACAGCAACTCTGATTTCTGTGTTTCAGCATCTATGTTCCCTGCTGTTGGAGCCACTGCACCTCAGCTTTGCCCTGCAAATGGTTCTCAGTCCAGAGCAAGCAGCACAGACCCATATATCCCTTCTAGCAGCCAGACGCTGCACTGGTAGCCCTCCGATCTAACCCTGCAGCCACCTACCCCACCCACTCAACCAATTTTGCTCACTGCAAGCACAATGAAGAGGTCTTACCAAATGGTCTTTGTTGGTTTTTATGTCAGTCATCTTTATGGTACTGAAAAACTGTGACCTAAATACTTCACCTACATCCAAACCTCCCATGAAGAGCCATGGGCTTCATGGATTGATCCACCTTAGCTAGTCAGAAATGACTTAAGAGAGAGAATCGAGGTTTTTCAAGTCTGAGGGCAGGATCTGGGGGGATGAAAGCCTTGCTGAAGAAGGAGCATCTGTGGGAGGCTGTTGTTCTGTGGACCACAGACAATGCAGAAATACAAGTAGGCTTCCTTGTAATGTACAGGAAGTTAAACAGATAACAGCAGAGTCAAGGCAACCACAAAATGATTCATAAAAGACCTAGAAGAATTGGGGTGACAGCACTGCTGCTAAATATAATTCAGGTGAAACACAGTCTCTTCAGCAAGGAGAAAGAGGAGGCTGCAGCCCTAGAGAAGCAAAGAAGATTGTGAGCCATAAGAAAAAAAACAAGGCTGGGAGCACTGGAGCTCCTGGGAGGTCACTGCAGAACTTGTGGACAGGATTCTTGCTGCAACTAAACACTGGGAGACAAAGCTTCCCCAGGAAGCCAGGTCAGGTCACTGGATGCCTTACTCCACTGTTTCATAAGCCAAAATCCCCTGGGCTCCAGTCTTCCTGGAAAAAGAGGAAGTGGCACCAGTTGCCTTGGAAATTCTTAGCGTGGATCTCACATGCAAAACAACAGCTATAAATATGACTGGGGAAAAAGGGGAAGGAACTAGTCAAGACAGACAGAAGGGGGACAAGGGTAGTCATCTTAGAGCCCATATGCTTCTTTGCTGTCATTGCCACAACAGCTCAGAGAGACATGCCTTCCCTGAGCCTAATCTTTCCCCCATCCTCCCAGCTGGATGAGTTTCCATGTGTTAAGTCTGTCCTATTACTTTTCTCAGGCTGCAGCCTCTCTCCTGTCACTCCTCCCGCTGTTGTCAATCATTGCATTCCCTGGGGAGAGGCGCTGATCCTCTGGGAGGAAAGCACTAGGCAAGGAGCCAGCATGAAGCCCTGGCCCATGTCCCCTCCCACCTCTGCAAGCAGCCCTCATGAAGAGCTGAAAGAAGCTGACTGATTGCTGAAGTCGGTCAAGAGGGGAGGAAAACCTGTGGCATCCAGCAGCTTGCAACAACCAAGTCTGCATGTGAGGGGAAAACAAACAAACAAACAGACAGAAACAACAACAAAAACCCATGCAGTTGCTTTGCTGCTTGTTAGGCAGGTTGCTGACTTCCCCTTGAATGTCAGCCCTGCGCCTGTGAGTGGTGCCTGGGTCTTTCAGCTTACTTTATGTCTCCTGCCGTTTTGGCATCTGCAGGAGATGAGTCCAGCCTCTCAGTATCCCCAGAGTTATCTCTCTCACCCCTATGGGGGCTGTTATATGTGGAAACACTGGGGTGATTCCTTGACAAATTACCACAAAGAGCCTTTTATCTGTATTTCATGCCACAAAAGCACCTTAGCAGGACATACCTGAGGAACTTCTTTTTCCCCCACCCCATCAGCAAAGTTTGTGGTGTGGCTGGTTGCTTTGCTTCAGTTGTTATCTATCTACTGAAGCAGCCTAAAGCATCTCAAAGAGACGTGAGGGTCCCAGAGGACACCATCTCTCCCACACAACCCCCACCGAGCCTGTAAATAACTCAGTCCCCCTTCCTCTTGAACATCTGAAAACCCCAACTCCCAAGTAATTTGCCTGTCCATTTTGTCAGAATGAGAAAAGTGTGGGAAGGACTGTGTGTGTGTGGTGAAGGCAGGGGAGAAAAAGCATAAAAGTCGTGGAGAAGTGGAGGGTATTGAGGGATAAAATCAGGAAAGGGTGACATAATAAGAAAAAAATGTATGGGTGAAACTTTCAGAGAAATTTAGATTGAGGTGCAGAGGGGGTCCTTGTAAGGTTTCATAAGTTTCTTAAACATCTTAAGTCCCCGATTGTCTTGGAAAATAATTCTGAGGTCCATGCCTGCATGTTAGGCCGTTTCCCTAACAGAAAGCCTAATGCTCTGCTCAAGTCTGTTTTGAGGCTGTTCATCAATGTTACTGCACACACTTCCCCTAACTGTAGACGTGAACACAGAAGGCTTGTTTGGGCAACCATCCACAGAAAGGCAGCAAAGACAGCAGAGGCAGGTGGGCAAGAAGCAGATGAGATAATGAGAGGAGGCTGCTTTGCCTTTCCTTCCCTCTCTGCATTGAGAACAAGCTGAGCTGGCAGGAGAGGGACACTCTGAGTGAAGCACCGCCTGGCTTGCTCCAGATGCTTTCAATGGCAGAGGGAATTCATCCCTGAACTGGGGGACTGAGGAACAGCTTCAGCCTCATCAAAGTCCTCTGTATCACCAAGTTCCACTTCCCCCTAGGGCTAAGTCAGGTCACAGATGAAACATAGCCCTGGTCAGGGTTCTCTGCACAGGGGGAAATTTCACCCCGCAAAAACACCCGCAGGTTTCAGGGGAGCAGTGTCAGCCAAACCAACGCTGAAGTCTTCCAGTTCAGTCACAAGACATAAAAAACTGGCTAGCATCTTCTCCAGAGAGGACATGAAGTTGCGGCTTGGAATTTATTTTCAGAGAGCAAATGTTGAAAGGAAAGCACATCAGTATCACATTTGTGGGGCTTACACCTGCTCCTGAGGTTGTTTCCCCCCTCTCAGGGCAGACCCAGATAGAAAGACCTGCTAGTTCTTCATTAATTGCCCAGGCTTGTATTTTTAGTGCTGTGACTCAGAAGAGACTTCAATTCCAGTTGTTGTAACTTATGCCCTCAGCCTCCCCATCTGAAGGGCAGGTTGGACTTACCCAAAAGTCTGGGTACTCATGGGGCCTGCAAAGAGTACTGTTTGGTGGTCTCATTTCCCATTGCAAAGGGCTGTGCAGAGCTGTCCAGGTGCTAAGTGAGGCTTTCACTCCCAAGCAAAAGTATATAAATAAAAAGATAGTGTTTGAAGCACAGAAATAAGTGGGAAGTGACTACCCAGAAGAGCGGGAAGGATGGACTGCAGAAACTGTAGGGGAAGGTTATGAGGAATGACTGCATCTGTAGCACTGTTACAGACCATTTGCATGCTACCTACCTACCCACAGTGTAACAGCAGAGGTTCAGCTGTCCCATTTGCAAGGTAAGGTAGAGCTCTGAGTGTGTCTGCTAAAGGCTTTGGGCACCTCCACCCATGGCAACACACAAACAAAACAGCTTGATGGGCACATTTGGCCTGGATGAGGCTGTCTGGTGGAAGAATTTCACCTGAAATTCCTTTTCTTTTTTGACATGGCTGCTGTGTCACCTCCAGCACAGACCACCAACTCCTCAGCCAAATACCAGGGTGGTACCAGGCAGATAACAGGAAGCTTTCCAGCTCCTAAATTCCCTCCAGCTCAACCTGTCTCTCTCCTGCAGCCACTCCACAGTTCTCTTACAACTTGTGTCAGAAGAAATTCAACATGGACCTCACACAGGTTTAATTTGCACATTCCAGCTATGGGGGGAAAGGTGTGAAGAAGAATTTATGTTGTCTCCTGGTTTCCTTATCCCACATGACAACTTAGAGCAATCAGGATAGCTTCCAGCCACCTTCGCCTATGGCTCTCACCCCACACATCCCAGCATGTGGTACCATGGCACCAGTCTGCTCTCCCAGTTCCGCACACCCAGCTCAAGGATTTGGTATACTGGCTCTGTGGCCTCACCCAGACAGTTGCTAAAGGGTCCTGAAGGAAGCTGAAAGAGGACATCCACTGCAGGGGGAGCAGCCTCCCCACAGACATAGGTCTCATCTCCACGCAGCTGTGGTGGGCAGGTACCTAACAGGACCATTGTGTCCTCAGGTAGGAGTGACTCCAGGGAAAGGTGTATGTGGACCTCCGACCTTCAGGAAAATGATGCCACAACTGAGCAACTTTAAACACATACAGTACTCTAAAGCTCACTGGAAAACTGCATCTGGCAGCAGTCTTGGCTCCCAAGGTAGAGCAGCAACAAACCAACCCACTTTCCCACCCAGCTGTGAAGTGATAGGCTGGGACTGAGAAAAGACGTCAGTCAGAAACAGCACATCTCTTCAGGCATTGCCTGTCTCCAGGCTTTGCCTCTAGCCAGAGCTGAGCAAACCTGCATTGTCCCTGAGCAGGATCTCATTGTGCTATTGCAGTGTGTAACTTTCAAGACAGTAACACATAACTTGAGTTAATGACTGTGTCAGACCATCAGTTCTGAGAGCCTCAGTTTCTGTGGAAAGCACACCCCAAAATAAGTAGCAAAACATGATGTTACCCCCCTCCTCCTGCCCAGCTTGTCCGCTTTGTCCACAGTTGCTTTCATGTGGTGAGGGCTGGGTGATCTGAAGATACCTACCTTCACCAACATTCATAGCCAGATGCTGGCAAAAGCTCAGCTCCCATAGGTCCCACCAATTTCCCTGGCAAGCAAGGCTGGTATGTGGTTTGAGCATGCCCTTTGTTTGGCTACCCACCTAGGAGCTAAAAAGTGCAGAACAATTGTTGGAACTGGGTGTTGCTTTTTCCTTTCACTCTGTGCTCTATATCCTATATGCAGAAGCCTGTGAGGAGAGTCAGACACAGCAGGGCCATTGCAAGATGATCCCTTTACTTCCTGGCCCTTGTTCACCCTATTCCCTTTCGGCTCTCCCTATCTGCTGCCTTTGCACAGGCACACATTCAGAGCTTCCTCAGCCAGAGGCAAGAAATGTTCAGTCTGGCAGTATGCCTTTCCCTGCTGAATCCCAACCACTTTATCCACCTCCTGCCAAAGTAGGAAATAAAACCTGAGATCTGTCTCGGTTCCTCAGATGCAGCTTATCTCCCCTAACCCACATCTGCCTTTTGAGATTATTTCTGGACCAGGCAGGCCCACCTGCAGGTCACTTGGAGTTCGTAGAACCCTAATTCAGTCATTTACCTTTAACATGGACATAAACAAGAGAGGTCCCATTACCAAAAGCCTTGCAAGCAAGTTGCACTGGGATACCCAACTGCATGAGAGACTCTACAAAGGCAAACTAGCTTCTAAGGCCTGTAGGGAAACACCACTGAGGAACTTGCAAGCCATGTGAGAGTTGCATGAAGAGAAGCCAAAGTTTATAGGTGCCATCCCAAGTGACACATATACCCTTGATACCCCTGAGCCAGTTTCCAGCTCAGCTCAGAATCACCAGCACAAGGATCACAGCAGTGGACACTCTCATCACAAAGGCCATTCAAATCAGTGGGAAAATTTCTCCTGAAAGGAGTTTGCTTACAGGACAGCAAGTAAAACAAGAAACAAGCGTAATGCTGAAGACTGACAAGCAGTTAATGGCACCACCAGGGATCTTCCACCATCTCATTCCTCAGCCACCAGCCACAGGATCCACTCTAGCTGCTGGGATTTTATGGTGCGCTCTGCCCTGTCAAACTGAGTGCACAGCCCTCACAGAAAACAAGACAAAAGATGGTCAAGGCTTACCATCAGGACAGAAGTCCATCCTGAAGAGCACAAGATATTTTCAACAAAAGTGTTGTTCCTCCTTGCCTTCTGCTTGTTCAGATGCTTCACAGAACTGAAACAACTTGGAGCCAGTGACCAAGATTGTAGCAGCATTAGGGGGGGCGGGTTGCCCTGTGACTCCGCCCTTCCTTTCTTCGTCCCTCCGACCACATCTCATGAGCTTGCATCAGTGAAGGAAACTGTATGTGCATATCGCTATGAGCTAACAGGGACTGCTTGGCTACTTCTGAAATGCAAATCCACCAATGCATTTCCATCCCAGCAGCTTTTTGGGGAATCTCTGAGCCTGCATCTCTGTCTGAAGGGACTGAAATGAGCAGCAAGAGGCTGATAGTACTTTGGGCTTTTGTCTGAGATACTCCAAGGAGAGAGGGGGGGGAAAAAAGGAAGTTCTTGATTCAGAAAACCCATCTGATTCAGGAAGTGGTTTCATTTTAAAGGAAAGATTCTTCCTGTGTTAATTATGCAGCAGGTGGTGGGGGGATGGACACTCCAAAATTGGAGGATGGTTGATGGAGGGGAGAAGAGAATCTTTTTCTTCTTTTCCCTCCCCCACTGCTCACTAAGTGACTTGTACTCAGAGTCCTGGTCTTTTTTTTTTTTTTTTTTTTCCCAGTAGCAAACTGTTTTTCTTGGGAAGCCTTTTAAGTAAGGATGGAGTGAACTGAGGAGGAATTAATTACTCTCTCAGGTTTAGCGATATTCCTGCTGGTGTGAGAGCTGGCATTAGCAGGACAGTTTTGAAGGCACTTATGCTGCTCTGTTCACCTGCAAGTCAGAGAGGTGCTCTTTTCCTCCATCCCCTCCACACAGCCCCAGAAGGCTGTACACTTCCCCTTGAGTTCAGTTTGGTTGCCAGTGATTTATGTTGTAGATCTCTGATGTAGGCAATGTGGGAAAAAAGAAGCATGCAGGAGAGCACTATGTCAGAGCCAGAAGAACTGGTCAAGGCAAAATTCAAACCAGGTGTGATACCCAAACTGGGCTCTTGTCTTCTCTAGCAGGACTGAAGATGTAGAGGGATGACTCTTCTCCATGCATTTACCTCTGAAGCACTCTACATCCTTAGCTCCCTGACCTGTTGCTGTAGTCACAGCAGGCCTTGAGCAGAACAGCAAAACAGGTCCAGACCTCTACCTAATGTGCTGGGTTTGTGTGTATGGTGGGGGGTTTTGGTAGTGGGGGAGGGGACTACAGCAGTGGACCCCTGTGAGAAGCTTCTCAAAGCTCTCCAGACTCCAAGTTGGACCGACCTCTGTGCCAAGGCTGAGCCAATTAGTGACGGTGGCCACACCTCTGTGATAACATATTTAAGAAGGGGAACCTGGGAGAGGGAGTTGGAGTTGTGAGGAGGAGTTGTGAGAAGGACACCTATGCAAACACTGAGGTCAGTGGAAGAAAGAAGGAGAAAGCGGGGGGAGGTACACCGGTGCAGAGACCTCTTTGCAGTCTGTGGTGAGAGAGCAGGCTGTCCTCCTGCAGCCCATGGAGGACTACGGTGGAGCAGATGCCCACCTGCAGTCCATGGAGGACCCCACACCAGAGCAGGTGACTGTGCTCAAAGAAGGCTGGGACTCTGTGGGAAGAAGAACCCTCTGCTGTTGTAGTTCATTGCTGGGAGGACTGCAACACACAGGAAGGATCCATGCTGGAGCAGCTCATGAAGGGCTGTGGCCCATGGAAGGACTCATGTCAGAGAAAGTTTGTGGAAGACTCTCCCGTGAGAGGGACACTACACTGGAGTAGGGGAAGAATGCGAGAAGTCCTCCCCCTGAGGAGGAAGGAGCGGCAGGACTGATGACATACCCCCATTCCCTTCACCCTGTGCTGCTGGGGGGGGGTAGGTAGAGAAATTGGGAGCAAAGCTGAGCCTGGGAAGAAGGGAAGGGTGTGGGGAAGGTCTTTTTAAGATGTGGTAATGCTTCTCACTGTCCTACTCTGTCTGTTAAGTGTTGTTGTTAATGTTTGAATTAAATTGATGTTCCTTTTCTTCCTCTAACAAGTCTGTCTTTTGCCCGTGACAGTAATGGGTGAGTCATCCCTCTCTGTCCTCATCTCAGTTCCTGAGCCTTTTGCTTTATTTTTCTCCTTCCTGTTCCTGAGGGGGAAGGGATGAGTGAGTGGTTGTGTGGTGCTTAGTTTCCCTCTGGGCTCAAACCACGACACTACCACATCAGAGGAGAATTCACTGCCCCACAGTCCAGCTCAGTGTCCCAATTGTTGCACTGGGACTGGGTCCAGCATATCACCTCCAGTCCTTCCATCATTGTTTTCCACAAAAAAATTGTTTCAGCAGTATTGCAGCTGACATCAAGCAGACATGACAACCTAAATCACTTTCTTGAAAGACCTGATCTTGTCTGCCTCAAAGGTAGGTGACATATATAAGCAGCTTGATCAGGGCTGTTCTTATACATGGGTCTGTGGGCAGGTCAAACCACAAGCACCCTGCAAACACCAATGGATGCCTCTGTGCACTGCAGAAGTACGCTCAGCCACTCCAACAGAGAGCAATGCAAAACCTGTACCTGTGTCTCTACTTGCTTCATCTCTTAACTCCTTGATGTTTCTTTCTTCTCACAGCTTTTCCTGAATGTCTGTTGGAATCCCTGAATTCCCTGTTTTGTGATCTTACCTACTAATTCAGCTCAATGATCACCTCCACTACTTGCATTCTCCTGGTTCTGGTAGCCTTGTTATGTACTGTTAAAAAACTCCATAAGTCTTTTTCATGTAAAAATGAAACACCTGTGAGATGCCTTCTCATAAGGGTACACAAGAAGTGAGATAGGACTGTATAATTAAACTAAGCCTAGAGCATCTCCCATTCTTTCCAAAGCGCAGGGTAAGTATGTCTCCCTCTCCAGGTCCTTAGTCTCCTACTCATTCACATGGTGCGCAAACTAGTTTGGTTCCAGGCTTATCCTGGAGCAAAACAACCAGTTCCTCTCTTGAGGAAATCTAGACCCAGATGATAGGTCAGTTTGCTTGAGCATCCCATACAGGCAATACAGATCTGTACTGAACTCAGGTAGATACCAACACTATCCCAGCCAGAAATGCATCCAGAAATGCCTTTAAGATAAATAAGACATGTTCTGTGGTCATGGCATGAAAATACCATAAAAGGGCTACAACCCAACCCTCTCATTATTTCAAGTAAAAAAGGCAGAAGGGAACCAAAGGAAAAAGCAAAGACAGAGAGAATGAGGGAGAACAAGAGGAAGGAAGGAGAGGAAGGAAGGAGGAAAGATAGTAAGCACAAAAGCAAGCAAGCAAGAAAGAAGGTAAAAATTAATTATGCCCCAGGGGCATAGAAGCATCAAATTGATCCTAGGAGAGATGAGATTTAAATGCTATACAGTGTGGTCAGAGCTAGCCCACAGCCAGTGGCTTAGAGCACATGGGTTCTCCCACTGATAGGCCAGCATAGATACAACCTAGGTCAAATACAGACTAAGCAAGGACAATTTGACATGCAGCAAAAATCAGCTTATGCTGAAAGATACTCACATCCAGGGGACTGACTCTTATATTGGGCAGTGATTCTGGCATCTTCCTCCTCTAGAGAAACCTGTGGCCTACACATTTAAAAAACCCACTATGATGACTGCAGCAACATCTGAGAAAAGAGCAACCCAGATGAGATCAAGGTCATATCTCATATCTCATCAAGAAATGCACTCCTTGGAGAAGCAGGAGACTGGAGGAAAAACCAAAGAACATTTCTCAGGTGATAGAGATCATTTCAACAAGGTAAAGAGTAGAGCTGGAAATGGCCGGTCCTGGCTCCAAGACATACCTGTCTCAGAGGTGCAAAGTTCTCTTAGCTGTGCAAGAGGTGTCAATAAGGGAAGAAGAAGACTGGGTCGGAGAGGATGTTGAGGGACCTACATAATATCAGGGTAAGTGAAGGGGACTGTGAGAGGTCAGACATGTCTTGGGTTGGATTGGGGTGGGATTTGGCCCTTTTTGTCCCCTCTTTTCACTCCTCTTCACATCCACCATTCCACAGGTAAAACAGTGCTTCTCCTGTGCCTCAGCGTTGTTGGGAACAGGGACAGAAAGAAGCATATCCCTGGAAATCAGCGCTTTTGGTACAGGACTGGTGTTAGATCCAGTAACTGCTTGTGCCACCTGCACATCCTTCCCATCTGTGGTTATCTCAGGCTGGGGCTGTGCAGGCAAGAGGTGGGAGTGTGTGCAGTGGGGGGATCCAGGTTGGTCCAGCAGTTCTCACCTCACCAAGCATGGGCAGATTAGGCAGGTTGCTGCAGATCAATACTCCAGGCTGCTTCCTGTGCCTCCTGTGCCATGAACCATTCTTTCTCCCATGATGCTCCCTGACTGTACACAGAGACTTGTATTGGAGTTGTGAATATCTGTTGTTCTGGGGTCACAAAAGAAAAAAGCATGGGTGCACTTTTCTACTACTTGGTATAGGCTTAAAATAATTGTGTAAATAAAAAAGAAATATAAATATTTCCTACTACTTTCAAGGGGATAAAGACAATGACAAAGTGGCATATATTTTTCTGTGCTGAACATGTTGACTGTATTCCCACAACTCTCCACAGAGAGACAAAGTACAGGTCTGTACAAATTCAATAGCCCCTTCAGGAGGTTTAGGCTTCCATCCAGGTTGGGTTTAGGGATTGTAGTATGTCAGGAGAGAGTTTAGCACTTCTTACACAGTATTTTGGGGATTATGAGCTGCACAGATGGTATTCTGATGCAAGGTAAAACAGCACCAAGCAAAGACAATAACAGGATTTTTCGTATAACAATTGGAATAAAATAATTCTTGTCCAGTGTGAGGAGAAACACAGACTGTGACAGCCAGAGCAGTAGCTCAGGATGCAAATGTGCAGGCAGTAAGTAAAGCTACCAGTGCAGAGTTCCTGGATTAGCCTATTCTCAACTGCTTTTACTAGTTCAAGGAACTGAAGTCTATTTTAAAGGTAGAAGGCCACAGGAAAAATAAAACCTCTTATAAAGATTACAGGAGGGTCACTTAGAGTCTGATAAACTTGAATGAAGTGCCAGAGGAATTTTTTTGTTTGACTTGGAAGTGCATCAAGACTGAAGCTTTATGCCTTTGAAAAAAAATTGTAGAAGTCAAGCAAAAGATTTTACTTCAGTAGTTCAGGAAGTATTAGTCTTGTAAAAGAGAGTAGCTATAGATTTCCTTAGTACTCTAAACAGATCTTTTCAGTTCCCTGATGCAGCCTTCCTAGAAGATACCATAGCTTACAAGTGAAGATATGTATTAGATCTGGTTTTACAAAGCGTAGTATATCTAACATCTGATAACATATAAAGAGTGCTAGCATTCAGGGGAGTCAAGACAAGCAGCTGACATTCAAGTTAGAATTTATGTATTCTCCAGTCTCTGTTACCTCCCTCTACACCAGGAAGGTGAAGAATATTGTTGAACCATCTGAGCACCTCATGGGAAATGATGTGCAGTCAGATCTTGATCTGTATTTATCACCATTAAGTAACAGAGTAGTATCAGCAAGATGGGGGTTGTTACTGGCTGAGAACAAAATGTCTGTAACATTGGAAACCCATATCAGAATCACTGGGGACTTGAAGAAATATGGAGAACCAGATAAGGCCAAGCCATAAAAAATTTGTATGATTTAGAGCCTGCGAACAACTTCTCAGCTGAGGGAAGTGCAAGTGTGAATCACCCATCATGAAGAACTTGGTGTCCAAAGGTCTGTGCCATGGTCTTCTGCTTACCCAGGAATATAGTGGAGAAGAGGTGGAGGGAGTGATCCTCTTTCAATGCTCCAGATAGGAGGATGGCAGTGGACCTGCTATTTTGCCCCAGACTGGAAAGGTTGAGATCCTCTAGTTTAGAGGAGCCTCCATGACACAAAGTATCAGTAATGAACCACCTTCATCTGATGGCAGCGGGGCTGGTCTCCTGAAAAGCCCATGAGTAAGACAGGTCCAAAACTCAGTAAGCACCATTTGCAAGTTGAGTTGGTTATGAGTTACATTGTAAATGTAGGTAGTTTGTGTTCAGCAAGGCTGAATTGGAAACTTCATTTTTTTCCAACGCTTTTGCTTGTCAGGGTAAATTTAAGCTAGAGAAGTACTTGGCGTGGCTGTGTTAGAAAACAGACCCTGTATGAAGCAACTCCACAACCTCACTAACAGGGACTGCAGAACATCATGGACTGAGGTACATTGCCGCACTTCAGTTATGATCTGAGCTTTGAATTCAGGGCAGGCTTTTCAAACAAGTGTAGCAGTCAGTGGGAAAACTCAGTAGTGAGGGGAGAGGGGGGCAGCAACAGGGAGAGGTGGGAGTTTTGGAGAAGAGAAGCAGCAAAGCAAGAACTAAAAGCAGGAGGCAGGTGGTGCAAAACTGTGTGAATGGGGAAGTGGGAAGACGCAAAAGGGGAATATAGCAAGCAGAGACAGTTTGCAGCCCAGCCAGAATGATGCAGATTACTCTCTTCTCTGGTGGAGGCCCAGCACACACAGAAAAGGTCTCAGGGCCACTCAGGATTGCCTGAGCAATAGCTCACAGAAAATAGATCCTATCAGGGCCCAGGGTAATGAGAATACCTGCTGTGGCCATGCCCTGTGTGTGCAAAGAAATGGGCCTCCTGTTCCCCCCAGGAAAGGATTCCTCCTGTTACTCTGTGCTGAAGGACAAGCCTCCTGCTCAGCTCCTGCCCTCCTATGCAGGGCTGTGAAATGCAAACACCATTTCTGGAAGAGCCCCCTGACCCTTTTCCCATCCTCTCCGAGGGAGCAGAAACCTACAGAAAGAAGGAGAGAGATGGAGCAGTCTTCACTGCTTTGGATCCTTGTGAGGGGAAAAAAGGTATCATGCATTTCCTCCCTTCCCTGCCATCCCACATGGGTACCGTGCAAACCCAGCATGGATGGGTCACTCGGAGGTGACCCCCAGCAGTCTCTCAGAGCAAAACTCCTCACTGAGCAATTCTTTCCCATTAACATCTTTTTTAAACTCAGAAAAGGGAACAAGAAACCCCAGATGGGTTCCTGCCTTCCCTCAGTCCCACTGCACATGCAGAAGGAAACTTATGTCAAGAGCACCTCTTGGTGGTGTGAGAGGACATCAAAGCAGCAACAGATCTGTATGTGCTCAGTTAGGGGTTATGGGCCCATTTCCTGCGGTTTCCTTCCTTGCCTGCAGCAAGTATAACCAAGAGGTTTTAATGTAGCAGGTGCCAGTTGTTCTCAGAGTGATTACAATATGTGTTATTTTAATGTAATATCCCATTTTTATTAATTTAAATATGATGGAAAGAAACACCCTAAAAGCCTTTATGGAGATCCCTATCATACCTCTACAGAGGCACTAGTGGAGAAGAGATGTTCATAGATTCACAGCACAGACCTCTGACTTGGATGAGAACTGACTATCCATAGCAGTAGCAGGCAATTACCCTCCAAAAAGTAATTTGCCCAGAAGTGGGCTGGAAATATACCTTCTTGCCAGGACTTCCACAGCTCATTGTTGGCCATACAGTACTACAGTGTCTTTGACATGGGGCTCACCTGGACATCGAGTCTCAACAACAGTTCCTCCACTCCGACCAATTTTAACTTGTCTTCTTCTTCCCCAGTCCCTTTCATGCTGCCAGTCCCACAAGCCCATATGCCAGACTACAAGGACAAAAGCACACACTGACATTCAGCAGGTCAATGGTCCTTGTCCATCCCTGCCACTAGGTTCTACTGTGCCACTGGTCAGTTTTCCATCCAGTCTCCTTTAGCCTGAATCCCATTCCTAGCCCCAGTATCCTCACATGACTGTTACTCTGTCCCAGGTAAGACTCAATATATTCTCCAGCTCTCCCCAGCTCTTTTCCCCTCAGTTCCCATCCTTCCTACCCCAGGGTGTTCACTCTCTGTTCTCCCCATCCTGATACTCCCCAGGCACATAAGGGTTATTGGAAACCTTCAGAGAAAAGATCTGGTGACAATGGAACTTTTCCTTTGGAGAAGCTGATTCCAAATGCGGTTTCAACAATGCCCAGAAAGGAGTTAGTTTCCTGATTGCCTGTCCCAGGTTGCATGCCCAACCTAGAGCTCCCTGAATCCCTAGGAACTCTACCAGCTCCAGCTCCCTGGGCCCTCACTTGTCACCCAAATGCCTCCCACAGAGCTCTCAATGTGTCCAATTGTCCAGGGAGCTGTAATAGTTTTTCTCCACCCACCGGTCATATTCTCTAGGGCCAGATATACCTGCCTTCTCTTCTGACTGAGTCCCTATATTCTGCGCCTGCCTGCCCTTCCCATTTCCTGCTGCTTCTCTCCCTGTAACAGCCTTTGTCACTCTCCCTTCTGTTCTTCTCTGACCTGTATTCCTATGGCCTGTTCCTGCTCTCACTTGCAGAGGAGTCAGTGGGTTTCCTTCCTCCCCCTTCCCTACCACCCACAGAGGGAACACCTAGTACAGATGGTCACTTTGTGCTTCTGAAATAGCTGCAAGACTTGAAAATGTTCCACAGTTGAAGGTTTCTGGGTTGCAGCCAGTTCTGAGTGATGGATGGGAGAGCTCTCCTCCTGAGCAGGTCAGTTGCAACAGACTCCTATGGCTGCAGCAGCACAAAGGTCACCAACCTTTGGAGAAACAATTTCCATCAGAGTTCCTTCCTTCAGGAACATCCCAGCTGAAAACCCACTGTTCTTGGTCTAACTGACCTCCTGACAAAGGCTGGAAATTCTCATTAATTCTGTGTCACCACACCCCTTTTTCTATAAAATGCATCTCCTGCACATCCACTCATCAGTTCAGACTGGAGCACACAGATGTGCACACATACACCCTTTTCCAGGCTTAGTGTTACATGGAAGGAGAGGGAAGGAAGAGGAGGCAAACCCTCATTTTGAGAAGGGAAAGGAAGGAATAGAGCATCCTGGGATCTTTCTGCTCCTTGTCTCTTCTTTCTTAGGGTGATTGCTTCCTTCTTCTCCTTGCTGCTTAGCTCTAAAATTCTTTTATCTATCTTCTGAGTACAATGAGGATAGGCTGAGAGAGTTGGGGTTGTTTAGCCTGGAGAAGGATGCGGGGAAGCCTTACTGGGACCTTTCCATACATAAAGGGGACTTATAAGAAAAATAAGGACAGACTTTTTAGTAGGGTCTGTAGCAATAGGATGTGGGTTATGGTTTTAAACTAGAAGACTAGATATAAGGAAGCAATTTTTTACAATGAGGTTGGTGAAACCCTGGGTCATGTTGCCCAGAGAGGTGGTAGATGCCCTACCCATGGAAACATTCAAGGTCAGGTTGGACAGGGCTCTGAGCAACCTGATCTAGTTGCAGATGTTCCTGATCATTGCAGGGGGGTTGGACTTCATGACCTTTAAGGGTTCCTTCCAATTCAAACTATTCTATGATTCTATGGTTCTGTGACAAGATGGAAGATGTCTGGCAGCATCTCCCACTGGCTGCTTTTGCACAAAAGTAAGGGAGAGGGTTGATAGGGAGAAGCTGGTTTGCAGGGGCTCCTCTCACCCACCAGTCTTGGCTCTCATTGTACTGGCATGGGAGACAAAACAGTTCATTGCATTCCTTGATGCATTTGCTTCACTTCATGGTCAACACACAGGTTCACAAAATACTTCTTCGTATTAGTAATCTGGGCAGGTGGGGAAGTGGCGCAGGACCTTATCACCACAGGAGAGAAGGGATAGAGCAGCCACGGAGTGGCTGTTGCTTCCTAGAGGCTGCTTAACTTACTTGTTCAGCCTTCACAGAAAACACTGTTCCTTGTGATGTTTCATATTCATTGCCCCACATCACCCCACTACTCCCATTTCAGATTCCCTTCCCTGCTTAAACCTCCTCCCAAGTTTGGATGATAAAGTAGGGAGGAAGAAATCCACTTTCTCACCCCACTTCTAACCCTTGTTCACCTCGCCTGTAAAAGCAGTTGGATGCCCCCAGCCATTCGCTGGGATGGGGTGGGAAGGGAGTGGGTGAGACACGCAGGGAGAAAAAAAAAATTACAGCAGTCATCATCCCAACCATGAAGTCATGTAGGCCCCGCCTTCAGCTAACGGCCTCAACCGCAGAGCTGCTGCTGAGATGGGAGTGGAGGAGGGACCTGAGGGTGATAGTAAAGTTCCCTCTTCCACTTCCTCCCTCCCTGCAACCTGCTGCTCACTGCAGCACAAGGGTTGATACCCAAATTTGCTTGTCTCTCCCTGCTGTTTGCCTTGGCCTGACTTTCCTTTGCCCTGGGCGCTGTCCTCCACCACGGGTCCAGAGACATGCAAGCCATCAAGTGTGTCGTGGTGGGAGACGGGTAGGTACCCTGCTGGTTTGCTGCGGATATGGGGAGGGAGGGGCAGTGACAAGGGGCAAGAAAGAAGGCTGCTTGGTGAAACTTCCCCAGCTTTGCTTCTGACCTCCTGCAGACTGCGTTCCCTCTCTCACTCACTCTTCCCTCCCCAGGGCAAGGGACCTTCTTCTGGGAAGGGTGTGGAAGAGGGCATTTTGAAGGGCATCTGCAAAAGGGGCTTGAAAAGTGGAGCAGGTCTGTCCACACACAGGAGGTGGTTGTGTTGCTGCCAGATTCAACCTGTAGGCAGAGTCAGATTTAAAACCTGAGAGGCACAAGCACTCTTCTGCAGGTGAATGGCTCCTTGAAAGCCATCTGCTTGCTGGGACTGACTGGGAGAGGGCACAGCACTATGGTCCTGATGAGATGTCTGCCAGTATCTCTGTGTTCAGCTTTTCTCAGTACATCATCTCCGTATCGGGGTGCGGGAGAGAGTCTTTGGCAAGGGGTTTCTCTGGACACAAGGAGAAGGAGCTCTTTCCACTGAGATAGGCACAAGTATATGCCACTTTGGGAGTGGGAGGTAACACAACCATGCCTCCACAGCATGATGGCGGCACTGCCCATGTCCCCCATTCTCTGGAAATGGTCTGATCTAAGCCACCAATAAGTGAAGCAGTCACTACTGCTGGAGGTGGGAGGGGTGGGGTGGACAGGGCCTCTTCTTGCCCTGTGGGATGAGTAGATGCAAGGGAGGGAGGGGAGGAGAGTCCACATTTAGCTTGGAGTAGGTTAATTCATTTCCCAGCTAGGAGACTGTTATCTGGGGCAGCTATCAGGTAGCAGATGAAGAGACATATGCAGCAGCCCTGCTTCTCAGTCACTTCCTCCTTCAAAACTTGCCTGGGGAAGAAGACATCTGCACACGTAACAGTACATGTTAGACATTCTCAGGGGATGGGGCAAGGGGACAGGGAGAAACACAAAGAAAGACAGAGCCCCACATAAACACCTCTACCTCTAAGAAAAGTCCCCTGAAGGCTGCAAGCTAGAGTTGGATGAACAACTCCACTGGGCATTTTTCTGTTGCCCTGTTAATCCCCCAGTTTCCCCCTCACACATTGCACCAACTCTGTAGCCATCCCTCAAGGCAGCATTCCCCTTATATCATGGCTAACCCCACAACACATCCTGCTCTCAACCCCTCTGACCACAACTCCTCTTAAATGTCTTCTGTGCCGTTATTTTCCTTCTCTGTACGCTGCATGGCCTCTCTCACCATCTTGCAACACAGCGCTCCAATAGTCTTCCCATCGCTCTGAGCTCTTAGTTCACCACCCTTCACCTCCCTCCCAGCCACACCAGCCATGTCACCCTCGCTTGTGCAACCTTACTGACCACAGGACCTTTTGCTGTCACTCAGCTAAGCCCCTCATGTTTCCCCATAGCTCTTCTGGCCCCACAGCCTCCTCTATCACACATCACTGACCTCTTAACACTCCCTGAGTTCAGTCCCAGGAACCTGCAAGTGCCACTAACCTCACCTCTTCTCTCAATAACTTTGTTGTAACTTTCACTCTTTTGCCGACCCTTTGTGCTCCTCTCTATTCAACCACACTAATTCAAAACTATCCCCACTTCCATGACTGACACACCCACAGTCCCATAGATCCCCATAGCCATTATCGGTAGAGCTTCAGGAAGCCTCCATGACCCTCCCTATCTCTATGATAAGAGGGAAACAAAGGAGCTGGGAAAAGAGAAGGGACTGAGAGGAGGATCTAAGAAAGGGAGGTGGCAGAAGGAAGAAACCAGTGTCAGAGCATGCAGAAGAGCTCAGTTTCCTCCTCGGCTGCCCCACAGTGCAGTGACCAAGGCAGGTGCCTCGTGATCAGGGTGAAGATGCCAGCTCTGCTTGTCAAGGGCACACAAAAAGGCAGGTATACAGTGATGCATCAGGGCGCTTAGCAGGTACAGCTGAGATGGTTGGAGTTCCCCAGCAATGGGACTCCAGTATTTCCCCTAGAAAAGACATCTTCCTCACCCTGTGGCTGTGCTTGCAGGCTGAGGAGGCAGGTTGCTCTCATCATCTCCATTATTACACATGCTGTAACTGAAACGTGGCCAGACTTTCCCAAGCCACACAGACCTCAGCAATAACAGTCCAGCAGGAGAAGGATTCTTCTTCCCACACCTGTTATGGCTACTGTATTTTCTTCCAGTTTCTTTCCACTTCTTTCCCTCACCACAGGCTTCACCTTCTCCTCCCCTTGATGGCCTTACTGCCCCCTTTCTTACCTCCCTCACACCAATGCCCTCACTCAGTCTGGGCTGTGCTCCTGTGTTGGCTTATTTGCACTCCACCCTGCTGCAGCGTGGGTGTGGGGGAAGCTGAGGAGAGACAAAGCACCAGCTTCTAGCTCAGAAACACCACCAGCAGCCTCCAGCAGCCACAGGGAGAGGCACCTTGCTGGATGCTTACAGCTCTCTCTGTGGGTGATGCTGCAGCTTACCACAGACCGGTAAGACTGAAAGGTGTTGTGGCTAAGTCAAGAAGAGGTGCCATCAGGCCCTACCCACAGCAGCTGTAGAAGCAGGCAGGAGTGCCTGTGTTCAGGGTCTGTAGCTGGCTGGGCAGCTTTGTCATGGCACTCCCGCACCAAATCAGTCCACCCTGGCTGTGAGCATACAGCACTGTGCACGTGCTGTAAAATGGGCTCTCGTCTCCATCTCAGAGTGGATGCATTTTAGCTGAGTGATCTCTGTACCAGACCATAAAAACAAGCCTTCATGCTCAAAGACAACAAACATTTCTGGGTGACATCCTGTCTTTCTTCCTGCCAGTTGTCTAACCTATGGTTATGCGCTGTCTGGTTCTGTGAATGTGTTTCTGCTTCCAGGGGTCTCCTGAAAGGGCTAGCTTAGAGGTGTGGAAGGATTGCCCCATCTCCATCTCACCCTAGCAAGACTGCCTGCAGTACTATGACTTTGTGCTATTTTTTCTTTCTCTTCCAGAGCCGTGGGGAAAACCTGTCTCCTTATCAGCTACACCACCAATGCCTTCCCAGGAGAATACATCCCCACTGTGTGAGTAATGCATAAACAGGTCCTGGGGTGGGTGGGAGGCATGGAAAGCAGGATGCAAAGTGGTGCAGAAACCCCTCATTCTGCACTCTGAAGGCAGGGTCGCAATCTCCATGCCAGCAGAGGAAGGGCTGCCAAACCAGCGAAGGTGCCTCTATGCTTCAGATCTGTCACTTTTCACCAGAACCGCAAGTGGCCTTATAAAACCCTTGTATAAATGAGATATTTGGGAGACACAAACCAACTCGCGGTTCTATCTGCCAGCTAAGTTTACAAGTAGCAGATGAGGTCCTGATAGGCAAAACAACCAGACTAGAAAAACTGGGCCAGATCCAAGAGAAGGCAGTTGGATGGACAGGGGTCCCCACTTTCCTCCTTGCCCAAGGCACCCACTGTCACTGGAGCAGGCACTGATAACCCTGATGGTAAGAGTGCAGAATTCAGCTCAATGCCGGAGTAGAAGCACTATGCAATCCAGCAGACGTATGCATGAGGCTGGGACAGACCTGCAAGCTGTTGGAATAAGGAGCAAGCTTAGGGTTGCTTTAGTTTGAGCGGTCAATGCATTTGTCTCCCCACAGTGCACGGAGATATGCTTGGGGATGCACACCACATGTACTCATACCACACCACTGGGATTATACTGTCCCTGAGGTGAGAAAAGGAGCTAGGCACAGTGTGTCAGACTGCCAGCTGAGGTTCGGATTCGTTGGGAAGGATGGGTGCAGGAAAACCTCAGAGACTCACTTTTTTCTCAGGACCAATGTGCAACAGACATTGCAAATAATGGCTGTGCCAGCAAGAACCCATCTTTTCTCAGATGCTGGTTTGTGGAAGGGCACCACCTCTTCCTAGTGTGTAGCCATGAAGTGGCTATGCATTTTGTGTGTCACACACCATTTCTCCTCCTGTCTGAGGCCTGTGTCTGGAAACGTGAAAGGGATGCCATTTTGTGCTACTGAACTGCATGACTTATCTTACAATGGTGGCATATGCTGTGAACACATTCACAAGGTCTTTGTGTTGGTTCCTTCCTATCACTGATTTCCCTCACCTTAGCTTGAAAAAAAAATGTACCAAAAGGAACATAAATTCTCCCCCTCATCCTAGAAATAAAATTCTCTAGGATGAGGGGGAGAACATCTCTATTGATTTAATATCCTTTTTTCCATTAAGTCTTTACTCCCAAGCATGCAATCCTGACAGCTGTTCTCAAATATTTCATGCTGGGTTGTCAAAGAGTAAGGGGACACACCTTGACATATTGGCCTCAGTTCCAGCACAGGTGTTGAGGAATGCAGGGCTCTGGGGGACCTACAGAGACATGGGTTCTTCTTCTTCACTTTTAAGAAGAAAGATGGGTTTTAGAGCACAAAAGACAGACAAGAGCTTGGCTAGAGCAGACACAGTTGTAGGAAGGATGCTGGGGAAAGAAGGGTTTATGGATCTGCATGCAAGGTTACAAAGGTGGAGCTGCAGCCAAGGCACCTATCCAGCACAGATGGGTGATGGGGAGGAGGTTGATGCTGAATGGGAAGTCCATAAGGTTGAAGTTCACAGGAAACCAGAATCACCCAAGTGAGCTGAGAAGAGGAATCACTACCCTTTGTTCCTGGGTGCACCTAGTAAATCCCATGTACGCTATTGGAAGAGGTGTCTCTTCTCCTGTTTGAGCCATGGCCTGTGTCTCTGAATTTCAGGTTTGATAACTATTCCGCCAATGTGATGGTTGACAGCAAACCTGTAAATCTGGGGTTATGGGATACTGCTGGACAAGAGGATTATGACAGGCTGAGGCCACTCTCTTACCCTCAGACGGTGGGTCACACTCCATGCCCCTCCTCCCTTGTTCCTCCCTCAGATATGCCTCTGTCCCCTGCTGCAAAAATCAACATTTGCCATAAAACAGTGACAGGACTGTTCCTGTCTCTCTGTGCCCTTTTCTGAGAATACCTGATATACAAGTGCCTTGAAAAGCTAAAGGTAAAAGACATCTAAGGGTATTTTGGAGCCTTTATCTAAACTTCATTACTGGTATAACTTAGCAAGAAAACTGAGATCTTCAATGCTACTTATGAGCCCAGCTGAAGATACTTATAAGACCAGCTGGCACTGATTTCAGTGTGGGGCGGATGCCTTACACAGCTCTGGTAAAAACCCCTCCTTTTGCAAAATTAAAGTGGCTCAGGGAATTTAGGAGCTGAGGCAGGAGCTTCTTACATTTCTGTGAACCCCACTATTCTGGCTTCTGCCTTTTAAAAGAGATCTGATAGGTGGACACATGTATTTGATCTGCTGATGCCTCAACTAAGCCCAAGCCTCTAGCAGAACAAATGGATGCGTCAGATACTGCATTCACCAGTTTTTTTACTATGTTGACAGAGTAATTTCAGGGTTTAAAGATTACCTTCCCTGGAGGATGTTGATCCAAGCAGTCTCTTGGCAAGCTCAGAAAGACTCTGATGCCTCAGGCTTTGGTCTGAAGATTGCCATTGCAGCCAAAAGGACTAGGAATTGAGGGCACTATTTGTTTCAGCTAGATTCAGCCACTTGAAAGTCAGACACCTGGTACAAGCTGTTTGCCCTAGGCTCCTTCTACAGTCAGTGCAAGCAACAACATGCTTTCACCCACCCTGGGACACATCCCAAGGATATGTGGGGGAACTGTTCTCCAAGGTTTTTGCCTCTGATAGTTGTAGAAGTATGGAAATGGATAGGCTGGGCCTGACACCCTTGTTTTAGCTAGGTGAAATTGGATGAAATAATTTTAACCCTGAAGAGCTGGTTTTATTTAGTTTTGTTTTGTTTTTAATGGAAGTCTAAATTCTGCCATGCCCAGGAGAAGTGTTTAGGTGAATAAGCGAAACTCATTTGCATCCTGCCTGTGCACTTTTTGGACTGAGCCCAGCTCTGTCTCAACAGCAGGCAGGCAAAATTATTCTGGCCTGAAAGCTCTCTGGTGTTCTGTGAGAAATGAGCAGGATGCTGTCAAGCCGTTTCCCATGAGGATGAGTGTGTACCGCAAAAACCCCATCCTCATAGTTAAACGTGTGGCTCTTCTGATAATGGTGGCTATGGTTACCGTGAGTCGGGGAGGAAATATCCTTCTCTCCTCTAGAGGCAATTAGCAGCAGTCAGGACTGTGTTACGTTGTGAGAGACAGCTTTCCCTAACATGACCCTCTGCTGCAGAGGGAGGATCCTGCCCACCCAGCTCTTCTCTTCCCTCCTTGCCTCCTGTCATGAAATCCCATGCTCTCATCCTAACTATGCACCATGGTTGTATGCCTACAGGATGTCTTCCTGATCTGCTTCTCCCTTGTCAGCCCAGCATCCTACGAAAATGTCCGTGCTAAGGTGAGACAAAGTATCCTGGTCCATCAGGGGTTGAGGAGGGTGAGATTGATGGTGGTCTTGCAAAAAGACTGACTTCAGGTGGAGACTGCTAATAGCACATCTAGATTCAGAGAGGTAATATCTTTTTTGTGTCAGTCAGAAGGAATGAAATATCAGCCTCCTTCAGATGTCTTTTCTGGGTCATCTCAAAGAAGGTGGCCAGCCCTATTGAAGGGCTAGTATTCATCTTGCTGGCCTATTGAGCTGTGACACCACAGGCTTATATTCTGATGGCATCTTTCAGCCAAGACTATTGCAGCAGAGGCACACAGGACCAGTCCATAGGGTATGAGAAGCAGGTACCCACAGCCTTTGAATGGGAACTGAGGGAAGAAGGGAGAGATTGATGGAGAGGAGAACAGCATAGTATTTCCTTCCTATCACTTCCAGGATTTTGCCTGAGGACCCAGCAGCAAGAGCTGGCCTGGACTAGGCTATAGTGCCCAACACTGGATGGAAGGGCTGTAAGGAAGGACAGGGCATTAGCTGTCTTGCTGACGTTTTTTCAGGGGTCCCTCTGTTTCCCTTGTGCATGCCCATATGTGTGACTTCTTCTCACATCTTTGCCATTTTGCTCCTTTGCTAGTGGTACCCTGAGGTGCGGCATCACTGCCCTAGCACTCCCATCATCCTTGTGGGCACAAAGCTGGATCTTCGTGATGACAAGGACACCCTTGAGAAGCTGAAGGAGAAGAAGCTATCCCCAATTACATATCCTCAGGGCCTTGCTCTGGCCAAGGAAATTGGTATGTGCTTGGGGCAGCATCTTGGACCTACTGAAAGGAGAGAGGCAGAGATAAGGGCTTCCCCTCAACCTAATGAGGCTTTCATGGAGGTATCTCACAGTGGTATCTCTGAGGGACACAGGGAGACACATCAAGGATCATGGGACAAAATGCACTTCAGGAGACTCAGGAAGGAGATCTGCTCCTTGAGGAAGCCTCAACCCCTCAGCCCTCTGTTTTCTGCCTCTCTCTGGCTGCCATCCTACACACAAATATACACTTGCACATTCCCCTCCCCTTTTACTCTGCTATTTCTATCTGGGCCAATATTTTTTGTGAAAGCTGCAGCTGCTGTGTGGGCAGAGGCCTCTACTCCACATCCGGAAAGAGGCGGAAGAGTGAGTTTTCTAACATCTCTCAGGAAGAGTTGCAACTGCAGCTTCCTGTCCCTGCCTCTGACTACTGGCGCTTATACATGCAACCCTGAGTATGCATGTCTTACCCCACCATTCATCTCAGGGGCATCAGCTCTCTCCTGTATTTCAGGACATGCACAAATAACTGTTCCAGATAACCTCTCTTCTCAGATGCAGCATGCAGAGATAGCAGAAAGGGTGGGAAACACAGCTTGAGGGAGAAGTTTTCAAGTGGGACCTTGGAGGAGAGGGTGTCTGGCCAGGATAACATAGCCAGCCTCATGCGATGGCTCTGCTCTGCCTACAGGGATGGAGAATAGGCAAACCCTGGTCTTGTACAGCTGGCAAGCTTTGCCCTGAAGTCAAGACTGCCTGAGTGAGTGAGTGAAGTGTGTCCTGACAATGCTTAATGGCTTTGATCACTTGAGCCGTGTTTATTCAATTCAGGCAAGAGCCAGATGCCTTGCTTTCCAGAAAAAGGTCTCTCAGAATTTGGGGGTACAGAGTCCTAAAAGGGAGATGCCATGTGATTTGAGATGCAACCAGAGGTGCTTGAGGCCAGGCATTCTGAATGACACTGGAGAATGAGCCTGAGTAGACTCGAGACCTCATCTCAAGACGAGACTCAGGGGGTGTTTAGGTGGTCTGTATGTGCCTCAGGACACTGTAAAATGGGCATTGAGGGAGGAGGGTGTTGTGGCTGTGAAGTGATGTGAGCCAGAAATGTGTTGATGACACAGGCACAGGCATTTCTTTCTGCTTGATGGGATCTGTGGTATTCCTCCTGCATGTTTCTTTTCTGACCACCCCTGGCAGCAGACTCCTGGGTACCCCCACTGTATATGCCAGTTCCCTTCCACCCCATTGCAGCACCTGCTTTCCTTCCAACAGACTCCGTGAAATACCTTGAATGCTCGGCTTTGACACAGCGCGGCCTCAAGACGGTGTTTGATGAGGCCATCCGAGCAGTCCTCTGTCCGCAACCCACCCGGACAAAGAAACGTGCATGCAGCCTTCTCTAAGAGAGTAAGTCTGAAAGGGATCCCTGGGAGTGACACCAGTGGCACTTTCCTGCTCCTGAACCCAGATAATCAGGGCCACTGGGTTCCTACAACCTGCTGTGCCTGGTGGGATGGGTCACCCTCAAAGATAGAGAGGGAGACAACAGACCTGCTTGAGGAAAGGACAGGGCATTGTATGATGGACCACACAGACCCCTGAGCCACTTCCCTCTCCTTGCTGCTTGCCCATGGGCAGGTTTGACCCCATCTCCTGGTGCTGGGTGGCCCATGATTTTCCACCTCTGTCCTCACAGAGAAGAACTGTCTGTCACCTTCTGCCACAGAGGGAACTGCATCCAGGCTGCCCTAGGGATGACCTGCTGTGAGAGGTGTGAACCTGCAGCCTTTGCCTATAGAACACACACAAAAAAAGCTGTTCCTTATTCATGTCAGTTGCCCAATGGCCCTTCCTCTGACCAGGCCCTGCTCACCTCAAGGAGGGGTTTGTGTTGCTGTTCATTGGCAGGCAGCAGCTTCTCCCCCAGGACTCCTCTACTCCTCATGTTGTCCCCACCTGCCCTTCCCCATCAACGCAAGGCAGCAGAGGGAGGAGAGAAGCTTTAGGATGAGAGGTAAATCTGGCCAGAGCCTGAGGAGAGAGAAGAGTGAGAGCTTTCTAGCTGGGACCCTGCCCCTTTGTTCTCCCATCACCACCAGGGCAGAGGGAGGGGGAGCAGGAAAATAGCCAAGTTGGTTTCACAAAGTCTGTCGTGTTTTTGGCTACAGATCCCGGCCCCGTCCTGATGCCAGGCTCTGCCCAGCACACAGGAGAGCGCGATGGCTCCAGTACCCTGGAGCTCAGTACCTTGTGGCAGTCACTGCGCTTTTTACTTCTGCTGGCTTGAAAGACTGTTGTGGGTCTGCAGCACTGGCTTGTCCATTTGCACAACTTCCCCACACTCACCCCACCCCAGCTGCCCCTTCCCTTCCTCACTGACCCCCAAGGTTACAACGTAGTAAATAAGACCCAATAAACAGACCATAAATTCTTGCCATGTCCATGATGTGTTGCACCTCAGTGGGACAAAGCCCTGAAGCAGTGAGCAATGGGATGGCCAGGGTGGAGGCACCTGCCAGCTGTGACTCTCTTTTGGCAGTGACAACCCAGGCAGCACCACACTGAGCTTGGTGCTGGGGAGCCCCAGTCACTATAGGATGACGAAACAAGGCCTGATTCATGCACCGAGTTGCTAAATTCTCAGCTGAGCCCCACCCTCATTCCTCAGTAAAGTGCAAATATCGTGTGCCAGCCAAAGGCAGCGGGGTGATTACACCTCGGCTTTTGCCCTTTCTCTTATCAGCCTCCATGTGTTCAAAAGAAAAGTTGCCTCCCCTCCAAGACACACAGAGGATGAGATGCAGACTTTGGGAGAGGACACCCTGGCCCAGACTCCTCTCCGTGAGGACTGCCTCTACAGGTTGCTGGGGACACCCTTCCACCAAAACATTTCTGCATTAACTCTCCTAAGCTCACATCACACGCAGTTGTGTTGGTACCATCACTCACTCACGCTGCCAGGCACAGACAGACAGAGAACACGAAGGGGGAGGGCAGGGGAAAAAAAAAAAAAAAGAGCAAGGAATGAGTCACCAGTCCAGACAAATTGCCTCCAAGTCACTAAAATTAAGCTGAAGAGAGTGGTCCCTGTGGTACTATGGATCTGGCAGCTGTGAGCACCTGCCTTCCTGATGCATTGCAGAGACTTGAGAGTAAGAAGTGTTACAGGGCAGCTGCTATTGTCACTGCTTGTGGGAGGGAGAAGGGCTCAGGGTGCAATGACTGGTACTGCAAAATCCTGCAGTCCTAGGAGGGCACTGTGGAATTGAGCCGGTTTACCACTCCCCGATGCAGCACCACTTCTGAGTTTCAAAGGCTGCTTCCTGAACATGTGTTTCCTGCACATGAGTAGTGTCAGCAACAACCTGCCACACTGATGTCCTTGATGTACCCTGCTGTGAGGGAAATTTCTGCAAATTCAATTCATGGTCAGATCTGAGTAAGGCAGTTAGTTCAGTGATGTGACATGTTATCCACTGATAATGTCCAGAGCAAACCCAGAGGACATCCTGTGGCACCAAGTTCCACAAATGTCTGCATTGCACATGGGCTGCCAGATGGATTGCCCAAGTCTCATCCAAAGGTAATGTAAATTGTGTCAACATAAGTCCAGAAGAGCAGAAATGAAATCTCTGGTGTGGACATATACCTGTGGGAGCAAGGGACACAAAGCCCTTGAGACTGGGATCTAGCCTTCTTTAAACATCCTAAACATTACCCAAACCAATGATTTCCCAGTGGATTATTACTTCCTCCCCAGTTTTCAAGCCTTGGCTTTTACCTTCTCAGTCTGCCCTGTCCCCTGTACTTACAGCAATGCAGAGAGGAGAGGCTTACCATGGGAACGAAACAAAATTGATGTATTTGCCTGTTCTGTTAAAGGGTAAAGTAATTTGGCAGAAAATAAACCCCCTTGCATTCCAGCTTATCCTCAGATGGCAGAGGGGCTGGGGCTGCTAGGTTTAGATTCTGAGTGATATCCAGTTTGTCACTATTGGTCTGGTCACGTTCAACTTATTGAACTATCATGATTACGGATGCACTAACAGCACACTGCACTTTCAGCTTAGTCGTGCTCCATGAACTCACACAGCCAGATTTAGAGAGTCTGGTGGCGCCCGATGAGAAACTTTTGTGGCTAGCTTAATGAGTAGTGCAGTTTATTAAAGCAACAGAAGTACCGGTTCTTATGGATTGCTGGTAATAAATATACTGTCTGCAAAAGCACATGCAAATATTGAGATTATAAATAATACAGCGTGCAAAATTAAAAAGCAACTCTATATAGAGAGATTTCCAAGTTTTCCGAGCAAGCACTCGGGATAGTCTGGATCTTACCCAAAGTTATCCCTATGGAGGGACAAAGAGAGGTTCAGCCTGTCGACTGATCCCAGGAGTCAGAGGCAGTATCTTCCCTGACTTGTTCATGATGATATCTTCCCCCAACATTCTCCCTTTCTCAGGCCATTTTTATGCAATTTTTTATCTTCAAGGTGGAGCTTGAGTGATTCTAGTCATACATACTTTTAGTATGATTGGTGTAAGATTCTCTTGCTTTGCTTTTAAAGGTATAGATTAACAAAAATTCAGGGCGCAAGCTCAGTGAGGGGTGGTCGCACTTCGGAAGAGGGTAGCCTTTGGGATGGAGGTGTATTTTGGTATTATAATACGATTATAATGAGCAAAGTTTGCACAAAGGACAGCATTTTGTCAAAATATGACAGACTACTGACCCAGGGTGGTAAATATGCAGCTTATCAGTACCATAGTACCATGAAGTTCCCATCTCTGCCGTGATTCACAGAGTCTGGCCATAGAACCTTCACACCACCCTACCCTCCATGCTATTTTGCAGGCAGTGTCATCCAGGGAACTACTGTGGAATAGATTCCTTACATACCAGTTGTGCTCCACCCTGGAAGCTTCTTTGATGTTATGTCTTTCCTTAATGTGTGAACAATGCCGTGCCTTTAATATAGGTTTGATTTCTAAGTCACCTTCAGTAATTATTCCACACTGCCTTCCTGTGGAGGTGCACAGGCTGAGCTCTCCTTCCAACACAATTTGAACAGTGTGCACAACCCTGTTGGAGCTGAGGCAGAGAATGGGGCAGGACTCTGAGCATTGAGGAAGCAAGCTGGAGACCTGGAAGTTGTGATCCCATGACTGTGCTTATGCTAACAAATCCTGCAGGGAGTAGCTGGCCTGGGTAGAGCTCTGCTGTTGCATGGCTCTGTGTTTTCTAAGACACTAGCCTGGGGGCTCCCTGCATGGTGCTGCAGATACCTGCTCTGCCATGACAAAGACAGCCACTGGGTGCTGCCCCCGTGCCATTCCTCCCCCAGTGAAGCCTCATCTCTCCTATGTGTCTCCAGACAGCATTGTGGCCAAGATCAAGGCTAAGGTGTCCTGACAGCTTTGAAGCCCTATACTGCCTTCACCTGTTCACCTTTGAGCAGCACTGGCTGGACATAAAATTGCTCGAGCAAGTTTGGAAGGCCAGGTTTTAGACCCTGGCTATGTTCTTCTCGCAGAGATACTCCCTACTTCTGTTAAGGCTGGAATTGGCCCTAGGAGCTCAAATGATCATAACAGCAGTGCCAAATGTCAACAGCTGGGTGACAACACAGCACAAGGAGTCACTGATGTTGGCTGCAGGGCAGGGAAAGGGCTGAGGACTACAGGGAAGCACTTTGAGCAGGGCATGGGATGGGAAAATCCTAATTTCCTTCCTGGGAGAACTGCTCACACAAAGGAGCTTAATTTCTTGCCCTGCCCCATTTCTTCTGGGTCCACTCCTTGCAGCAGAGATGAAATCTGGTAGGAGAGTTTGGAGCTGTTGAACTGGACCTTTTTCCCAAAGAGGATGTAAAAGACATGAGATCGTGCATGGAGCCAGGGGAGGGAGATAGTTGAGACAGACAGCCCCCCAGTTAGCCCATCTGCCCTCAGCTCCATCCATCTGGAGGTGCTCGTAGGGCAGAACAGAAGGGAGAAGGGTCTGTGTGCTCAGCATCCACCCCGGTTTCTCAGCATCTTGCCAGCCAGAAGGCTTTGCCGTGTCCCTGCAGCTCTGAGCAGCACCAATCCCGCCTGCAAGATCTTCGGAACAGGGAGACCCTCTCCTGTGCGCCCATGGGCATTCACAGGGCGCTTTGCACTGCCACAACTCCCCCCGACTAGGGGAGCCGAGCCGAGTCCCCCCTCCCTCACCACGCCTCTCTCCCACCACAGAGCTGCTCTCTGTATCCCTCTCTTCTTTCTCTCCCGCTCCCCTCCACTGTCCCCAGCTTCTTTCACCGCACTCCCCATTCCTCCATCCTCCCCTCCTCTGTGCTGCCCCTCTCCTGCACCTCTTTCTCCCCCTTTTATTCTCCATCCCGCTCTCTCCCCCCGCTCCTCTCCGTTCTCCTGCCCTATCGTCCATCCCCTCCTTCTTCTTCTCCTTCTCCTGCCGGTGTTTTCGTGCGTGGCGCCCATTGGCTGTCGGCATCCGTGTCCCGGTAGCCGCCACTCCACTCCGTCTGCCCGAGCCCGGCAGACGAGCCCCCTCTCCCGCTGATGGCGAGGGGACGGTGGGGGAGACACTCGCCGACGTGAGGGCGAGGGCCGGCGCATCCCCGGCCGGCCGCCAGCCCCGCCGGCCACCAGCGGGCACGGCAGTGGGCCCCGCTCCCACGGTCACGGAGGGGGCGATGGGCAGGGCCAGGAAGAAGGACTTGCGTCTCCGGTAGTGCGTGGTGGGACTCGCTCCCTCCTGGGACCGCTTTGCTCATTTGCTTTTAAGAAAGGGGAAGGGGAAAAACATGACACGGATTCTCCCAGTGGAACAGAGGAAAATGTACATCCCGACGACACGTAAGTACCAGGCGGCTCTGCCCGCTCTTCCCAGATGTCTCCCGCGGGCATGAGTCCATGCAGAAGTTAACTCTGCAGTCCCAGAGAAGGAAATCTGCCGACCCCCCCGCCCCCAACCCCGACCCCTCAACTGTGCCAGCCCAGCCTGGTCCCCATCAGAGAGCTCAGTCCCGAGGTGAGGCAGATGGAATCCTGAGCTGGAGCAGGGCCATGGGAAACAAGGTGGATGGGAGGAGAGGGTGGCAAGAGGGGTTGCAGGTTATTGGACTCTGTGGCCCCTCCCAGCTTCTATTTCTGTTTTGTAACCAGGTCTAGGTTTAGCTTTTAGCATCCACCTCCTCTCATTCAGTGCAGAAATATATCTTCTTTTTTTTTTTTTCTTTTTTTTTTTTTTTTTATATAGCACCAATTTTACCATCTCTTCCTACCTCTCTGACTTTCTCTTGCTCTCCAGATGTATGGAATAGGCATATTCTGGCAGCACCTGTTAGGGGATCCCAAGCCTCTTGCAACAGGTGCTATCCACATCAGGGACGGACCCCAAGCAGATGCCAACACACTATCAGTCTGAGGCCAAGGTTCCTCAATCAATTCCTACCTATGCAGGTGCTGCCAAAGCAGCCAGCAGAGTGGATCCAACCCAGATGAGGCACTGGTGTTCAGTGGTTGAGCTGCCAAACCAGCCAGAATGTGTGATACGACATTTTGAGATGGTAGGTGGTACATGACAAAGTTAGAATGCTTAAAGACAAAGTTTCTCCACTGCAGCTGTCTGAGCAGCAAAATGAGTTTATAGTGAATCAGTGCTTTGTGTTGTATGCCTTAGCATTTGAGATAGGGCTTTTGGAGCCCTGAAGCTGGGTTTACTGTATTGCTAAACCAGAACCTGAGCAATCAGCTTTGACGTCTGGGCCCCAGGCACTTTCCCAAATGCTCTTCAGCCCTAGCATGAGTGTCCCCATCCATATTTGATATTTGTAGGTCTCTGTCTCCAAATGATTTTTTTTTGGAAATTCCTTTGCATGCAGGAGAAACATCCAAAGGGATTCCTAACTATGTCCCCACCTTTAAGAGGATCATCTTTTTATGAACATAATGTTCTGGTTTCTACCACCCTTTGCAAGGATCTTTGTCCCCACAGCAGCCACTGCCCTCTTCTTTCCTCCAGCAAGTGACTTGTGTCACTGGAACAGCACTGGAAAAAAATATGAGAAGAAAAATCCTTGAGCTTAGAAACAGAATTTCAAATCACTTCCTACTCTGCCCATTCATTGCAGTCACTCGTGATGTGTGGGACAACCCAGTACTGCAGGACCCCAAGAGACAGGCTTCTATCAGGACAGCGTGTCACGGCCTGAGGCACCTGCAAAAAAAGTTTAAACAATTCCAGTTCTTCAAAGCTCATTTAAGTATAGCAGAGAACATTTATGCAACAGCCTGCAGAAATGGCCTTAAGACATAGTTGTCCAATTGTGTTTTTATGGGGCCTGTCAGATGAGGTTCTTTCAGCACAAGATTTGATACATCTGTGGAGTCTGTTAGGTTTGCCTATCTGATATCCAAGGAATACATCTAAAGCTCAGGTCTCCCCTAAGGTTTCCAGAAGTTGGAATGACATCTACAAAAAAGAATAAAATCTGTAATATTAAGACATTTGTGAAGAAAGTTGTGATGCTACAGAGGAACCCACCTGGGAGAAAAGTCTCTGGAGTGTTTCTGGCCTCCGGAAAGTAGCTAATATTAGGAGTCCTTTCCTTTGAGATCCCCAGTTTTATTTTCAGTAACAAAGGAGCTTCAGATCCCTAAGAGATTTGTTGGGATGGGTAAAGGTGAGCCTCAGGGTCCCTGTTCTCTTCCATCAGGCCATCCTCCCTTCCAAGAAGATGACCCTGCCAGTCCACACCTCCAGAAAATTTTGCTAAAGCCTGAGTGATCCTGAAAGCATCACAGAACTCCCCTGCATAAGGTTTTCCAGGGTGTCTCTGGTCTGGAGTACGTGCTGGACTCTGTATCTCACATATCTGGAGCCCTGAAAAAAGACAAAATGTACATCCTTCCCTTATCTCTCTTCTCTCCCTGCAGCTTCTCACCCAGTGTCAGCAGATATCTAGTGGTGAATGGAGAGCTTGTTTGTTCAAGGCTCTCTCTGAGTGAGCTGAGTGCTGTTTCCATGCCAAACCCTGATGTGATGGGCAATTGGGCACCTCAGATGAGGAAGGCTGGGACACTGCTTTGGTGTTGCAAACAGCTGGGGCAGGCAGAGCCTCTTCCATTAGCAGTGTGTTGCAGGGTATGGAAGCAGAGAGAGCGAAAACAAGAGAGAAAGAGATGAGAGAGATATGGACTGATCCCTCTTGGTGTACCCAGAATAATCTGGCTCTTCCTTTACTCTCAAACTGGCATTACACAAACCAACTACCCTCCAGCTCAGGTGCTGAGCTCAGCCTCTCGGCTTGGATTGAGAGTGGTGGTGCTTTCATTCCTGCTGGTGGGGCTAACAACCCCATGATAATCTGGCCAGTCCAAATAAGAGCTTCAGCAAGCAGAAAGATACTCAGTAAATGGGGGGGCCAGAGTTGGAATGGCACTTTGTCATTGGATGCTCTTCCCCCTTTTGTTCGTAAGGCACCTGCCACTCATAAATGAGAATCAGGCCCCTGGTGACTGTCCTCAGTACTGGAGCCGTTAGCAGAAAATGAGGAATTTCCCTGTCTGCATCCTAGTCTGTGATTCTTTCCCTAGGGGAGAGGATCCATTGACCCACACTAAGCCATGTCCCTGTTTGTCCTTCCACACCCACTATGCCTCCCAGGACTAGATGGGGTCAGTATTGTCCTGCATCTTCCAGCAGCTGCCAGCATCCACAAACTCACCTCGACTTCCCATGTCTGTCCATACCTACACACAGTTAATGTGGTAATTTTATCTGTAGCTTGTTCAGCTGTCATGTCCCCAGTATCAATGGCTTTTTTCTCCTCCTCTCACCTCCAGATTGCTAGCTGATCCTTCAAGGACACTGCCCCCCACCCTCTTCCCTGCCTCTGCTATGGACACTTCCGCTTTCAGCCTCCCCACACCGGCAGTGCTGGAGGAGGGGAATGCCTCTGGCAGCTGGGCAGGCTTCACCACCCCCAACGGCTCCACCACCGCCAGCCCTGGTGTGGTTGTCAGCAGTGTCCTCATACCCCTGGTCTACCTCATTGTCTGCGTGGTGGGGCTGGCTGGGAATTCTCTGGTCATTTACGTGGTCCTGCGGCACTCTGTGAGCGAGTCGGTGACCAATGTCTACATCTTGAACCTGGCCCTAGCTGATGAGCTCTTCATGCTGGGCCTGCCATTCCTGGCTGCACAAAATGCCCTGTCTTACTGGCCATTTGGGTCTTTCATGTGCCGCCTGGTGATGGCTGTGGATGCGATCAACCAGTTCACCAGCATCTTCTGCCTGACGGTGATGAGCGTTGATCGCTACCTGGCCGTGGTCCATCCAGGGAAGTCCTCCAAATGGCGGACAGCACGGGTGGCCAAGGCTGTAAGTGCGACTGTGTGGGTTCTGTCTTCTGTAGTGGTGCTGCCTGTGGTTGTCTTCTCAGACGTCCCTTTAGGGATGAGTACATGCCACATCCAGTGGCCAGAGCCTGCCTCGGTGTGGAGAGCTGGCTTCATCGTCTACACTGCCACCCTGGGCTTCTTTGGGCCACTGCTGGTGATATGTCTCTGCTATCTTCTTATCGTTGTGAAGGTTCGTTCCTCTGGCAGGCGGGTGAGGGCTCTGTCCTCCAAGCACAAGCTTTCAGAGCGCAGAGTGACTCGCATGGTGGTGGCTGTTGTGGCTGTCTTCGTCCTTTGCTGGCTCCCCTTCTATGTCCTCAACATAATCAATGTCGTCTGCCCACTGCCAGAGGAGCCATCCCTCTTTGGTGTCTACTTCCTCGTGGTGGTGCTGCCATATGCCAACAGCTGTGCCAATCCTATCATCTATGGCTTTCTCTCCTACCGCTTCAAGCAGGGCTTCCGGAGGGCCATCTTCAGGCCATCCCGCCGAGTCCAGAGCCAGGAGGTGCCAGCATGCCCCCCAGAGAAGACTGATGATGAAGGGGAAGAGGGTGAGATCAGCAAGATCACCCAGAATGGTAATGACAGGCAGGAGCATCCTCTAAGCAGTGGGGAAGGAGAAAGCAATGAGCAAAAACCGCTCCCTGAGGAGCCTGTGGGATGCGAAAAGAGCAACAAGTTGCACATCAGTTATTTATGATGAAAGGGATGGTACAGGGGAAAGAGACATTGAGGCATGGGATCCCCTTCACCCTCTGTGTTTTTCTGCCTCAAAGGTGATGGGAGGCAATGATAAAAGGGAATATTAAGGTCCAAGACTCTTCTTGAAGATGAAGAGGGCTCCATGAACTTGTGGAAAAAGCAAGGCATTGTTCTTGGCTTTGGAAGGGACACCTGAGGTTTGTGTGGTACCAGGTAAAGGAATGACTGCATCCAGGGAGGGCTGAAGAGGTGATGGGCACTAACAGTGTGGAGAGAGCAAGATCAGCCCTAGATTGCATGATCCATCCTTAAATGACCCAACTGTGAAGGGCATCAGCTGCCATCTGACTGTGGCACCTCAAGGAAATCCTCAAATGGCATATACAACAAATAGGCATCCCAGTGCCTTGATTATCTTCCTTATAAACATGAGAAGCAGTTTACCCTAAAAGAAAAACACGAAGGAAAAAGTGTCTGCAGTGAAGACATACCAGCCAGTTGTATGAATGGCTGACCCTTCTCTAGCTCTCCAATAAGTCTTGGGGACAACTTTCCTACCCATGCTGGTCGTGGCTAGAGACCACTTTGACTGCTTAAAGCCTCCTCTTTCTTTCCAGGGGCCTCATGGACTCTGGGCAGGCTGATGAGACTTACCTGGGAGAGCAAATGGGACATTTCTTTCCTGCACCTTGCATTCTTCAGAGTTTTCCTGGTGCCTCTGTGCCTTGGTGGAAGATGTAACAAGTATACAGAAGAAGACAGAGGCATGGGTTGGAGGCAGGGTTTCTTACAAGCTGAAATGCCCTTTCCCTTTTCCTCTCCCTAAGCCTTATTGTAAATAAACAAAAAGCCTTTGGACTTAAAAGGCCAAATGAACAGAACCATTCTGTGTGTTTAGGGGAGGGGGGTGCTATAGATTTGGCTCTCCTGAGATTACACAATGTCTTTGAGATGAGTTGATCTCTGTATGGAGTAATGTTTGGCTGGTACAGGAGATATAAAGCATGTATCAGTACAGGATGGGGGTAGGGAGCAGAGGGAGGTCAAGGAATCTCCAGCGTGTGAGAACTATGGTTGCAGGGGACTGGGCAATACTAGGAACTAATTTGTGCTGTGGGAAATGGTAGAGAAGAAATGATGAATCACAGAATCACAGAATTGTCTAGGTTGGAAAAGACCTTGAAGATCATCCAGTCCAACCATTAACCTAACACTGACCGTTCTCAACTACACCATATCCCTCAGCGCTATGTCGACCTGACTCTTAAACACCTCCAGGGATGGGGACTCCACCACCTCCCTGGGCAGCCCATTCCAACACCTAACAACCCGTTCTGTAAAGAAATACTTCCTAATATCCAGTCTAAACTATATATATAGATAGATAGATATAAATATATATCTCTATATATAAAAATATATATATAGATAAATAGATATATAAACTAATCTAAATGATGTGTCTGCATGTGTACAAAGGTATGCAAAAGTTTGATCACTGGACTGTATGTGTATGAGAATGGCTGAACAGGATCAGAGATCGAGAAGTCAGGGCTGATGGGAGATGTGCGTGGGTTGGGCACTGATGCTAACCTGTGCGTGGCTGTGGGGTGTGTATAAATGCGTACAAATGTACTCTAAGGGGGTATGCATGTGTGTAAGTGTACATAAACACAGATGAGGAAGTGTGTTTATGTAATTGTGGGATGTTTATGTTCTGTAGGCATGCGAGTATGGAAGTGTGTGCACACATGTGAATGCTTGGATAGGAGTGTGAGAGTATGTGTGTTACTGTGAGTGTTGGATGAGTGCTTGCTTCTGTACATCGGTTGTTGGAGGGAAGTTGTGGGTGGGCCCGTCTGAGTGTGCAGACTAGAGGAACAGCAATGTATGACGGTGGGTGGGGTGAAGGTCTCTCTCCCCACTTTGGCTTCACTCCTGCAGGTTCTGCTAAATGTCTGTCCCCACACCTTGAACTTCTCCATGAATGCTGTTGCTAAGCTACAGCCACCAAGAAGACTCTCATACCAGAGCCCTTAGTTATATCTGGGCAGTTTTCTCCGCAAATAATTTTAAGAAATGGGAAGGAGGGACCCATCAAAAGGACACATGCCTCCCTAATATTAGGAGATGTTGGAGAAGGCAGTCTGTGGAAGGTCAGTGGCAAGAGATGGCTGGGTGATGGAAAGATGTCTCACAGGTCACTTGAGAGAAGGCATGAGATGTGAAGGGATGGCATGGGGTCAGATGTGCTGGAACAGAAGACAAAAGCCCTGGACTGGGAAGCAGAACAAGCTGCAGAAGCAGAGGATGATAGGAACAGAACCACTTCATGAGGAAGCAAGAGACAAGGTCATCCAAAGGCAATGTGAGAAGAAGTGAAGGCCTGGCAGGCATAAGGGGAACTGCAATGCAGGGCACTAGAGTTTGGGAAAGGACCATCACAGGGTGTCAGGTGAGGAGACATGTCCTAGCCAGGCCAGAGAGCAGAGGAAGTGTGGGAAGGGACTGCAGACATCACCAGGTAAAAGACATTCAGCTGTGCTCTCAGCCACCTCCCTGGCAGAGAAAGATTGTCCCTATGAATCCTCCAACCTCTTTTTTCCTCTTTGAACCTGTGACGCTAGTGCCAAAGCTGTCCATGCCTGTAGGGTCAGTCCGGGAAGCTGAGCTACCAGCAATACCACACAACTATTCCTTAGCTCCTCTTACAAAGTGCACTGGCTCAGTCAGACACTGCAGAGTGCAGGCTCAACTCATGGGGAAAAGAAAGTGCTTGATAGCCAGTTTCTATCCTCTGCTATTTCTTCACATCTCCTCCTCCTCCTATCCATGCATCAGCTGCCCATACTGTGGGCCCCAGTGAGAAAACCAGTCAAATTATTCATGGGCATGGGATACACAGTCTGTTGGACTAAAAAAGCCTCTGTGGTTTTTTTTGCTTGGGGAGCTCCTGCAGCATCCACTGGACGAAGCACAATCAAGAAATCCTAGTACAATGAAGATGAACTGCCAAAGCTCCTGCCTCTATACGGGGCAACAAACAGTGAGAAGTTTAAAAGGTCTGGCTACCAAGTGGTCAGATAGATGGACAACACAGCACTTTAAACGGGGGTCTGTGTTGCTCCTCTTGCAGTGAGGAGCAGGGCAAGGTGAATGCTGGGCACCACTGGCACAGCAATCACTGTAGGACAGAGGAGAGATGGTATTAGCTGAGGAACATGTAGCATTGTTCACAGTTGATGACCAGGCACTGAAGAAGGCAGGTGACAGTGAATGAGGACCTTGCAGGAGGCAGCTCAGGTGGGTGGAGGGCAGGTACAGGAAGGGTTTCTTTCTCCACAGAGTGGCTACCCAGCTGCTGTGGAGAGATGGTTGAGTTCCCTGGTTGCCAACACACTTAACAGAGACACTCTCCTTCACCACTGAATCAAGCTGAGACTTCATTTCACACGCCTTTGCAGCTCCATCTGCTGCAAGTCACCACTCAAGAAACTCCACCAACTGGTTGGCTTCTTAAAATACCTACACCTCTGAAGAGCCCAAACACTACAATCCAGTATTAAGCAAGTGCGCCAAGGAGACATCATTTTGATACATGCAGTCTGAGCTCACTAGTGAGGCAGCTCTGCAGGGAAGCCTGCTGGGGAAAACAAAATGTGTTCCAGTGAGACCTGCAAAAAACTGGGGGTCTTTAGTTTAAACAGAAGTTTAAAAGAAAAGGGTCACAAGCATCATATTTTTCTGTCTTGTGTTTTCTTCTCCCCCCTATGCTGCATCCAGTGTCATTTCAGTGACAAGTTGGGAAAAAAAAAATGGAGATGAATAGAAAATAAGATTGGGGGAGGAAAAAGAGAAGGTATTTTTTGTCCAAAATTCATGAGGAGAAAATGAATGCTACAAAATTCTGCAAACCATCACCATTGATTTTAAGGCTGTTTTTCATAGGAAAACATTTTCATTTCATTTTCATTTGGCGTAACAAAAAGTATCTCGCTGCCTCCTGACCCCTGCCCTCTCTCCACAGCTCTGTCTCCCTCCTGGTGAATCCCCAGCTTTTTCTGTGGTAATAGCATTAATCTGACTGACCTTCTGATCCCTCTCCCTCTCCTAACGATGGTGCGATTGACTCTGGGCAACCCGGAGGCCACGGGAACTGTGTGCAGTGGCTAAGCGAAATTCTGGCTGTGTTCAGGGGGATTTGTTCCAATCAGATGTGGAAATGGATTTTTCTATTCTGGGTGCAGAGGCACGGAGATAAAGCTCCATCAAGCCCTGTTGCTGCACAAAAGGTTTTATTCTCGTCACGTAGAGATTGGAGCTGCAAGACTAGAAAGGGCCACAATGATTTCAGCAGCATTGTGCAGTTCCTCTTCCCAGCAAATGCTTGATCATAGATGGGGTGTCAGAGACGTGGAGAGCCCATTCTGCCAGCTGCTCAGAGAGTTCATATGCACATGTCAGAGTGCACAAGAGCAGATATAGAGAGGCATATGTATGTGATGTGTATACATGCACAGAAATGAGTATTGATGTGATTGCATGCGTGTATGTGTGGGCACATGTGACTGTGTGAATGTGTATAAATATATATACATATTCATGTCTGTGGGTGCTTTGATTCAAGTATCTCTACGTGTGCATGAGACCATATGTGGCCACCCACACAGATGCACATGTACCCAGATATACACCTAAGCATGAACGCAAGAACACAACACACGTACACCTTCATACACACAGCCCGGGCATGGGCTAAAACTGGGAGATGACAACTGGACCTTGCAAATGATCCTCCCTGCACAGGGACCCACCATACATGCACACCCAAGCACATTTCTGTCAGCCCAACAGTGGCCAGGGCCAGCTTCAGACCCAGTCCATGTGACCTTTTTGCTCTGCAGTGGATCTTCAGGAGAGAAACTGGAAGGGCAGTGAATGGTAACCGGGGAGGGGTTCCAGCATGGAGAGGCGAGGGTGCATTTCCAGGCTGTTACTAACACAGCCCACACTTAAATGTTATTTGAAACTGTGTTTGTCGTCAGCAGGGCAACACAGCAGCTCAGTTCAGGCAACAGCAAAACTGTCCAGGCCACATTCTGCTTCAGGTATTGTATGGGACGGTGGAACAAGAGGGTGTGGGGAGAGGGCAGGAAGCAGTTAATCAGTTGTTGAAATAGGGTAGCCGATAGACAGGGAGATACAAAAATGGGAAACAGGCCCTTGTAAAGATGTTCCTGGCTCTCCCGAGGATTGAACAGAGAATTGAAATGCTTTATCTGCGTGAACGAGTGGAAAATATGCAAATATTTGCTCATGAAAACTTGGTGTTCTTTGCCTTCCCAAGCATAAAATATGCAAACGCCATGCACAATGCAGCCGGCTCGCTCAGATCTCACACTGCATCATGCACAAACACACACACAGAGATACGCGGCACGTCAATGCAGCCAGCTAAAGACACGTGCCTGGGCTGCAGGATGTCCTTCGATACGTGACAAACAGGACCGTGTGTGAAGGAAGTATAGACGCCTTGACTCACAGACCCTGCGCGCACGGGCTGTGCCCCATCACTATTTCCTTCAGCGGTCTTTCACCGGAGCGGCTGCGGACCGGCGGGGGGGGGGAGTTTGCAGAGGACGGAGGGCCGTGACCCCCCCGTCCCTGCCTGCCCTCGGCCTTAGGTGGCACCCGTGGGCAGGACAAGGGAGTTGCCCTGCCCTGCCCTGCCCTGCCCTGCCCGGCGCTGCCCCGGGCCCCTCCGGGGCGGGCAGGAGGCGGCGCGGGGCGCGGCGCGAACGGCAGGGGGCGGGCGGCAACCGGGGACCGGGCCGGGGGGAACGGGGGGAGCCCTGCCCGCGTGTCTCACCTCTGTTCTTTTCTCACCTGGAAACGTCCCCGGTTTGAGGCAGGGCTGTGCTCGGCGGGAGCCTGCAGAATGGCTGGTCCCTGCACACCGCGCGGTGTGCTGCTGAGCGCAGACATAAGGGATTGTCGTCGGGATTCTCGTCGGGACGCCTCTCGGACACCACTGCTTTCCTGGAAATCCCACGTATTCAGCATGCAGGTTGTGGGCCTGGAAATCCACGCAGAGCCCTCTGTTACACCCTCAGAGGCATTGTAGCAGCTGCAAGGCATCATACAGTCGCAACAAAGATCTGTTGCTGTGACAAGCATCGAGCTTTGCTGCATAGGCATCGAACAACACCTGTGCCCCATGCCTTGGAGAGGGAGGGATCAACATGCTCATGCTGGATCAGAGGGCCAGAAAACGTGGCAGGACTCTTGTCCTGTTTACTGGTTTTAGGACCAGACACAAGACAGTGCTACCAAGTGATGGTGGAACCTCTCTGTTTCAAACCCCACCAGTGTCAGGCTGTTTCCCTTAGTGGGAAGTACCCATCACAGATCCAAGAGTTTCTGTGAGCTCTTAAACACCAGCTTGCCCCCTCTTGCCACAAAGAGCTTGTTTCTTTAGTGAGAAAGCTCATGGGTACCTCTGGAGAAAATTTTCTTGCCCTAATCACTGTCTACCTCTCTTAGCATGCCTTGTGAGAGTTGAGATGCCCCTCAGTAGTGATCTACTGTTGATAACTGCTCAGGACAGGAGAGTGTGTGTAGGAGAGGACAGCACTGGGGTAAAAACTCCTGGGTCTACATAGGAGTGGATGGGAGGAGGAGATGTTCAGATGCATTCACATGCAGAGAAGCAGAAGGCAGCAGGCTCAGCTGAAGGTTATTTTTAAGAACTGATTCAGACAGGCTACGGTGTCACCTGGTATCTCCCACCCAGCCAAGCTTTTGGGCCTAGATGCTCACAAGGCAGCCAAGTCTTGCTGGTTGCAGCAGGGTTAGCACTTGTAGTCACATGCCAGAGTTTGGGGTAGATACTGGCCCAGTTTCTTGTCTCAGTGGTCTCATAAGCAGGGTCACAAGGTGGAGGTAAGAGATGGGACACTGAAGCTGGAAAAGTTGCCTATGGGGAGAAGGGCAGCCTGGGTGATGTGCCCTTAGCTGCAAGGCATCTCCAACTGATGCAGCTTGTCAGCCAGTCTCTGATACACCATTCAGCTGTGTCTGGCAGACGTGGTTGTCTCGGACTAGCTGTGGGGGCAGTGGGAAGTGGGAGAGAAGCTCATGCTTTCATGCCTAGTGCTGGAGACTGCTAGATCTACCAACATCTTTGCTCTAGCGATGAGTACAGGTGAACAGCTTTTCCAGCTGCTCCTCAGCCACGTGGCATTTCAGCAATGCACAGCAAAAAATCTAGCAGCTTTGCCAGGCCTTGATCTCCGTGTGAGACAGTCCAGGCCACGGAGCAGCCCACAGCAGAAATCCCTGCTGGCAGAAGCGCCTTCAAACTCAGCAGCAGCCTGTGTAAAGCCAGGGAACGTGTCATTCCTGGTTGGTCCAGGCCCCACACGGGCAGAAGTTATGAGAGAAATGTAGCCATGCAGCTGACATCCAACAGCCCTGCCCATCCTCAGCAACGTACAAGATATTCTAAGCCAGTAATTTTATACCGTGTTGGTGCTCTTGGGTAACAAGGCCTGGCTGTTACACAAGCCTCGTGCACAGCCGTGGAGTCCACAGACTGGAAAAGATTTGTCTTATCATAGAATCATAGAATAATTTGGGTTGGAAAGGACCTTTAAAGGTCATCTAGTCTTCCAAATCCCCTCTGCAGCCTGGCTAGATGATCAGCAATCCTGATACAGCAGAGGGTCAGCTGCTGTTACAGCGTAACCCAAGGGCACCCCAAAGTGTTGAAGCATAAAAACACACTGCCACCTTTCCATATCTCAAGTGTACCCCTCCCCATTTTCAGGCACTACAGAAGAGTGAGGCAAAGGTACCCAGCAGCGGTCGGGCAGTGATGGAGAGGAGGCGAGTGCAGAGCAGTGCTTCCCAGCTCTTGAAACACGTGAGCTCTCATTCCAAGGGTAGCAACAGCAGTAGCCAAAAGCCTGAACTTTGCTTCCAGAAGGAATCAGCTGTTGAGCTGAGCAAATCGTGATGTGGTGCGGGGTGGGTGGAAGAAGGGAGGGAGGGAGGGAGGGAGGGAGGGAGGGAGGGAGAGCCAAGACTGACACGGGCCAGCGCAGGGCGGGGGAGGCACTCACAAAGGCCTTGGAGGCAGGATGGAAAAGACAGTAATTACATAAGAGCACTTGGCGAGCATCTGGCTGGAGTCAGCTGGGCCCCACCAGCCCTCTCTCCCTTCACTGCTAACCAGGAGCAGCTGAGGATACAGACAATCCAACGCAGGACCCCCTCCGGAGGGGAGCGGAGGTAAGAGGTCCTCCGCTTCCCCTCCCAGTTTTCGATGCTCTTTGAGGGGGGGGGCAGAGGGGTGGGGAAAATGGGAAAGGGAAAGCAGCTGTGGTGGAGGAGAAGCAGCCAGGAAGGGGAAGAGAAGGAGCTGTTTCTCTGCTTCTTGGTGTTGATGATACCTTTGCTCCAGATGTTTTGGTGAGGGAGGAGCCATGAAGGATGAGTGTGTGGGTGTTTGTGTGTGGATGCAAGTATGTGTAGCAGGGCAGGGGATCCACACGTGCAGCAGGGCAACTGAGCTGTACACAGGGGCTGGAAAGGGGAGAAAACATCAAAGTCATTTGCTTCCTTCTGTACCTGTGGTAGAGAAGGTTAATAGGATGGAAGCAGTCACTGGGAAGAGCCAGGATTTACCCCCTGCTTTGCCCATGTTGGGGGGGTTGCAGGAGAAGGGAGGAAATGTAGAAGGAGGAGGAAGCAGCTGCTTTTGAGCAGGGATTGTTGCAGTCCAATGTGGCCAGAGCTTCCCTGGGCTGCCTCCAAGGCAGAGTGTGTGATGAGGCAGAGGGAAGATTGTTGAGCACACAAGGTGCCTTCAGGCTTGGGTTACACTTAAAAGAGTGGCTGGCACAGAGTTATTGGATAGTGTTCTCAAAACTCGTATCTTGGCCATACAAGCCAAAGCCTTCTGCAAATGTGGCTGCCCTGGCAAAATGTTGCTGGTACAGCCAGTTCCCTTCAGGAAGCAGGGTGATATTACCCTGGCAAAAGTGTCTCTACTGGCATAAACTGCTGCCCAGCTGGGCAATGCCACCAGTGCATGTCTTTGCTGGCTCCCTGTGGGTCCCTTTTCAGCTCAGACAAGACATTAAACACAAAGTCCTGCTCAGTGCCCACTGTGAGCTGTTCTTGCAGTCAGATGAGACAAAGGCAAAGGCCCCAGCTGATGAGGTCCTCCATGAAGAACGTTTGCTTGGTTGGGAGCAACTTGGGAGTGCAGATGGAAATGTGGGACAGAAATGAGGACCATGGCCTCTCTGCTACGTGGAAAGGTAGAGGAGGCCAGACATAAGGCTGAGAGCTGCAGAAGGGGGTAATGTCATGTTTGAAAATAAGTCAGGCAGGAAAACCTGAGGGAGTGAGGCACTGCAACGTTTTTGATGGGACAGAGGAACTTTGTCTTCAGTGTCAATCTCTAAGTTTTCATGCATCCCAGAAAATTTATTTGCTTTCAATAGTACTGTCAGCTGCCAAAATCCCCACCAGCAGCAGACAAGAGTAGACCACGCAACTGATGACAAAAACCTGCTTCTGTCTGCTGATAAGGCTCCATTAGCGAGACGTGTTGCCCAACCTTTCCCCCTCTCATTTTCCAGCAGGAGAAACTGAGGCACAGGCAGATGTGGGGGAGACTTGCAATGGGTCTCATTGCATGGCAGTGCTGGAGCCTGGCTAGAGGAACTCATGAACACAGCAGTAAATTTCTTGGTCTTCTTTCTGCCACAGCTGGGAGACATGTTCGGTCCATGTTCATTGAGCTCCAGGCTGACAGACAGCCTGAGAATATCTCCAGGCCTCACAGCCCCCCTTCCTCCCTTCCCCCCAGCTTGCAGCACATATTTTCCCAGAGTTTTCCGCTTGCTTCTCCAGTGGTGCTGGGGTCCTGCCAAACGCCAGCCACTCTGGGAAGCGGGGCCTCCCATTCCAAAACCAAACAAATGGGAGAGGAAAACAGAAAAAAAAAAAGTCCAAGCACACATAGACACACACAAAACCCTTTCACCCTCAGAAACCTTGGAGCCTTCTCCAGCTTCTCTTGGAAATTGCAGGACTGCTGACTTGGCACTTCTGGTGCCCGCAGAAGAGAGCTATTGTTCATCCTTACTTCTGCCTCCCAAAGATACATATGTGCACCCCCTGGGGTATAAGTTCCCAAATCCAGTTTTGCTGCAGGGTAGGATCCCCAAAATGCTCTTCCCAAGATTCTGCAGTGTAAGAAAAGTCTCCTGCCTGTCCCCCTCTGCAGTCTTCCCCCCCCCCCCAAAATACCCTTCATTCCCAGGTTCTGGTGCAACCACGGAGTGCTCACCCCAACAGCACAAGCACATCAGCTGGGTGCCAGGCTGGGGGCAAAGATCATGGCCAGGGTTTGCTCCAAGTCCTCAGCTTTGCTGGCAGGCAGCTTCCCACTTCAGGCCAGACACACCCGTTCAGCCTGGGACCTAACTGTGGGATGTGACTGGGGATGATGATGTGTACTAGAGTGCAAGGCCTGGGGCCCTGCCCAGGAGGAGGGGATGACCGGTGAGGGAAAAAAACTGATGCCTCTCCCAGTTGGCAGATGAGCCTGCTAGAAATATCATGCCTGGAGCGAGAAGCCACAGTTACGTGCAGAAGAAACAATGCAGGGCAGAATGAAAGATGTAGTTTGGGGACTATGAGTGGGAGAGGCACAGCTGGGGAGAGAGCATGGCCAGCCAAGTGAAGGGTTAATGCACGGGACAAGGGACTAACGAAAAGGAGTGAGGGCAGAGTTCTGTACCATCCCACCTGAAGGAAAGTCTGTCTCTTGCACCGATGCACCTCACCTTGTCCATTCTGAGACGCTCAGGGAGGGACACTGCTCTGCTGCCTGCCCACCCTTTGCACGGGGTGCAATCTGTGCTACCTGCATTTTGCTGACCAGGGCTAGGCTGTTTGGAAGTGAAAAGGCAGAAAAAACAACAAACAAAAACCATAGATAAGGAAAAGGCACTACCTAGGAAAGAGTTAAAAGGCACTGAAATGCAAGCCTCAAGCCAGTTTGCAGTGGAGAGCGCCCAAAGCCAGGGAGGGAAAGGGAGGGAGAGGAGAGGGGAGGGAGCAGGTCCAAGCCCGGCTTGTGCACCCAGCCAGCACTGAGCAGTGCCTGTGCCAAGAGCCAGCTTTATTAAAGCCATGGGCCCGGAGGCTGTCTTTGCAGGCGGAGGGGAGCCCAGGAGCAGGGGCTGGGAAGCAAAGAGGGGAGCCCTCAGCCTCTGGGGTGAGCTGCCATGCTGCGCTGGGGTGCAGGCAGAGGGAAGGGGGGCAGAGGCTGGGAAAGGGGCTTTCTCAGCTTGTTTGCGTGTCTATGTTTCGTAAGCATACTTCTCTGCAGGCTGCCTGCTCCGAGCTTTGCTTCCTTCGCCCTCTGCAGCGGAGCAGCTCCCCTCTGGTCTGTCTGCAAAGGCCTGCAGTGCCTGGTCCTCTCAGAGGAGCCAAGCAGCCCTTTGGAAAGGTGCTGGGGTCTGGCTGAGAACACAACTGAGCATTGGTGGGAGGGGGCTGAGGCACAGAGAGGAATGGGATTTGGTGGGGGGAAGGAGGGGGGCTGAAGTTAAGTTCCCAGCCCACAGGAGAAGGAACCTCTCTGCAGAGAGATGTGGGTCAGACTCCTGTTGGGACAGGGGGATCATTGGATTAGACTCCTGCAAAGAGTTGATACCTAGTGACTGGAGGACTGGAGAAGGTTTTTACAGCCCTCCCCACAGAGTCAGCAGCCTACCAGAGCATGCTTTTGCTAAAGGGGCCGTGTGGTTTGCCATGTTTCCTTCCTCTATCCCAGCCTGGGGACTGAACCTTCTAGTGGCTCCAGTGGTTTGCCTAGTGAGGGCCAAGCCTTCTTCTAGGGTTAGCACCTAGTCTCCATTGGTCTGGGCAGAAGGGCATGGGGCATGCTCTTAGGCCATGCGGTTGCTACTCAGATTGCAGCCTTGAACCTGCAGGGACTGCAAGCATGTGAACTCCCTCCACAGGACAATGCCATTTCATCCCACTGCTGGCTCCAGCCACAGAAAGATGTTTTGTGGTGATCTGTGCTCCATCCCCCATGTCCTCCCCTTCTTATACCTCACTCTGGCACTTCCTTGATTCTTCCCAGGTCACCATGGACATAATTTACCTGCGCACACCCCTGGCCTTCCTTCTTCTCCCTCTTATTGTACTTGGGGCACCCACTGATGAACCCAACCTCACAGAACCAGCCCCTGGTGCTTGCAAGCGCTGTTGTGACCCACTGGACTCTTCCACAGAAGCCCCACCGCTCCCTCTCAGCCACCACCACTTGCCCTACCCAATGCCGGAGGTCCGTCCCTATATCAACATCACCATACTGAAGGGTAAGTGCCCGTCTTGGCCCCAGGATGCCAAGGCCTGCTCAGGGACTGGTGTCACTGTAGTGGAGGTGACAGCTGGGTTGCTGGCATGCTGGTCATGTTAACAGACTGCCAGATGCCATCCTGAAGCGTATGTGCCCACACACACTGTGCCCAGGGTTTAGATATTTTGTGCTGTGATCAAGAGTAGCCTGTGGGGAGGGAAGTCAGTGCATATCTGTGCTGTGAACTCTGTGTCTCACGATGCTGCCTGCCACCAGCTCTTCCTCCCTGCTAGCACAGGAGTGGCAGTGGCAGCCGTTTGCCAAGCTGGGAGGACACCTTCCTTGCCTCAGACTTCCAGAGTCCTGTAGTGCCTGAGGGAAGGCGCAGTCTCTATCCAGCTGCAAAATAAGCATGTTTGGAGGGTAGGCGTTGGCACCCAGGAAGTCTGTGGGAAAACCTTCTCCAACTCCACGGGTCACATGCATTTTGGAGATGGTGGAGGGCAAGGGGAGGCAGCAGCTATTTGCAAGCACCTCCAGGCTAACTGGCAGTAACCTCCAGCTCATTCCACACTGCTGTGGCTGGCTTGGCTAACGGGAAAAGGCTCCCTGTTTTAGATCAGCTCCTGCCTTCAGGCCTCTCCTTTTAGTCTTTGCTGTGGGCAAAAGCCCGTTCCCAGCTGGATTCTGCTCCGCTCATTTATCATTGCTTTGTGGTTCCTCTGGGCTAGCTGGGCAGATGCTCCCCCTTCCCTGCCCAGCCTGGAAATAGCTGCAATCCATCAAAGTTCAGAAGTGTGTCTGGGGCAGATAGAGGCCTGGTCTGGAGTCGGGTGTTGCAGGGGTACCTGCAATACCACGCCAGGGATGGAGAGGAGGGAAAGAACAAGGTACAAATTTGGGATGCTGTCACTTGTGCTGAAGGCTCCTCTGACCCCCATCTCTTCTTTCTATACACAAAGTACGTTCTGGTGCTGCTCTTTCTCTGTATTGATGCCTGCCCAAGCGTGTGACAGGCAGCGCACAAACCCCAGGGTAGAACTGCAGTATTAATGATAAAGGATGCCCAAAGGATGCTGGTATTGTCAAAGTACCAGTCCTCTAGCTTGCACCACACCATCTGCCAAGTCTGACTTGGATATTTTGCCTCTGACCCACCTCACTCTCTCTCTCTAGTCATATTCTCCCACAGGCATTAGCACTTCTTCCCCTTCTCCAGCCTACAGCAAGAACGGTGTGCACACTGCATGGATAATTGGGTCATAGGGGTGTAGGAGGGCAGGGGCTGTGATGGAGGTAAAGGAGTGTGGAGGAGGAAGAAGAGGTAAAAAGCCCCAGTGGTACTTTGCACTCTCATCCCTCTCAGGCTGAAGTCTCCTCAGGACAGGTCCTACTGCCTCCAGCAAGGCCGTATCATGTGATGAGCAAGGAGTTCATAAGAGAAGAGACCCCGGTTGTACTCAGCTCCGCTAGCTCCTTTCCCATGAAGCACAATGATATTGTGACCCTCATGAGCATTCCTTCTTCTGACATTGCCCCATCCTTGAGCATTCCTCTGTCTCCTCATTAGGTTTTCTCACCACCACTTTTACGTCTGGTATCACACAGGAGTTGTGTCCTCTGCTTCCTCTTGCAGGAGAGAAAGGAGACCGGGGAGAGCCTGGTATGCCAGGGAAATGGGGCAAAGAAGGACCACGAGGTGAGAGAGGTGCCCAGGGCCAGAAAGGCAGTAAAGGACAGATGGGCACAGCGGGAGACCCCTGCAAACATCAGTATGCTGCATTCTCCGTCGGTCGCAAAAAAGCACTGCACAGCAGTGAGGGCTTCCAGGTCTTGATCTTTGACACCGTCTTCGTCAACCTCTACAGCCACTTTGACATGTTCAATGGCAAATTTTACTGCTATGTAGGTGGACTTTACTATTTCAGCCTCAATGTCCACACCTGGAACTTTAAGGAGACCTACATGCACATCATGCACAACGAAGAAGAGGCAGTCATCTTGTATGCCCAACCCAGTGACCGCAGCATCATGCAGAGCCAGACCCTCATGCTGGAGCTTCAGGAAAATGATGAGATCTGGGTGAGGCTCTACAAGCGGGAGCGGGAGAATGCCATTTACAGTGATGATGTTGATGTGTACATCACCTTCAGTGGGTACCTGGTCAAGCCCAGCCTTGACTAACTGCCACTCCTCCTCCTTGGAGCCTCTTTGGCCTTTTCCTTCCTTCCTCTCTCTCTCTCTTTACTGCCCACAACCACTGCAAATCACTTGGAAATGGGCCTGTCAAGTCTCAGGCAGAGTGTGAAACTTGCCGCACTGGCTCCCACCTCACGCTCTCTTGTTGCCAGGCCTTTATCTGTCCACTTACAGCATGACACTACCATCTTTTTCCCCCTCACCTCATGAGCCCAATTTAGGCTATTGGCTTATTCTCAATCTGCCAGTGAGCTGTGTCTGGCATTTAGGGTCCTAGAGCAGGAGGAAAGTTAAAATGGTGCTCCTGGGGATGTGTCCATCCTTGGGGCTTCATACACAAAGGACTCCTGTAGAAAGGGCTAGAAAGTCCCCACCGCCCAGGTGCATCCTGGCTCCTCTCTGTCCCAACTAGACATGTCGGGTTTGCAGCCTGCAACGTGGCCTTAATGTCACCTCTCACACCTGTAGTCTGGAGAGCTGACTGGGGTCCAATGGCCTCCTGTAACGCAAGGAAGATATAGGAGCAGTGAGAGATGGTACTGTCTTTCCAGAAAGGGAACTGTTGGCCTTCTGAAGTATGTCATTGGCTTTCCTTAGACACTCTTCTGGGTCACAGAGTCCAGGCTGACTGTAAAATCTAGGCCTAGTGGGATTATTCTCTGTGTTAGCTCTAAATCTTTGAGGAGATGAAGAGCCAGACACTCAGCCAGACCCTTCAGAGGCATCTGCCATTGAATCAGTAAAGTCCACCACTCTATTCCCATTAGGGATCATAAGTACAGAATGAGAGAGAGAGACAACCCTGTAAGTGGTAACAATCCTACCAAACCTCTCTCCCAAACTTCCTCTGGCATGCTACTCAGTCTTGGTTCTCCAACTGTGGGAAGCTAGTCCAGACGGTGAACCCGAATCTGCTCTTTTCTTTGGCAGAGGTGCACCCATGCCCTTCCATTGGTATCGGCAGTCATCTCTAACACAGGGGAGAGTCAGGCCCTGGCTCCTGCATGCCATTACATTGTCCTTCTGAAGGTGGTTCTCCCACACTGGTATTGAGGGACCTGAGCTGGAGGCTGTAAGGGCAATTGCACTTAAATCAGTTCCAAACTTGGTCAGGTTGGCACCTCTTTACCTCTGTGATGGAAAAGAGGTAGAGGTGAGACTACAACACCTCACTCCAGGGTTAAAAGCTTCCCTGCCACATGCTCTGTGCCCTTTTCTGGCAATCATCTCATGAGAGCATGTGGCTAAACCAAACTCACACTACTCTTGTCAGGTTGGAGATGTTGCAATGGGAAAGGAGTGCCAGCAGTAGTTTTCTAGTACCGTTTGTACTGGTCTGACACTGCTGTCACTCACATCCCTCTGGGATTGCTATGGGCCAGGGAGACCATGTGACACTGGCTCAGCACTTTGGGAAACCTACTTCTGCATGTTGTGATGCTCCTGTAAACAGCAGTGCCAAGACTTGTCTGGTTTTTGTCTCAGGACAGGAAAAGCAGGAGAAACTGTATTTCTCCTCTGCCCATCACTGATAATGAAGTCTTCTGACTTACCTAGCTTCTGCGGTCTCATGATTAGCCATGGTCTATAGCACCTGGGACTACCAGAGCTCTCCCATAGGAGATATGCATCATTATACAGGACTAGGTCTGGTACACTCAGCCCAGGATGGCAAAGGCACAGGGACTCAGGCTAAATATTAAAAATGAACTTGAGAGAATTGCAGGATATTTTCTCTCTTGCCCTGTTTACTTACCCTCCCTGCTTTGCTAAGGAAGCAGTACAGACTGGAACGAGTTTCAGACACTTTTTGTCCTGGATCCTCCCCACCACTGTCACTGAGGCAATGGGTATAAAAAAAAAGTTTCACTGAGGCAAATCTGGGTTTTTCCCAGGAAAATGTGATGATGATAACATGGGAACTAAAGGACACTGTGAGTTTCTTCCACTCCCTTAGCAGGTCAAGCATGTGGCATTGCTCAGAGACAGGATTTCAGGCATTAGAGAGGAAGCAACATTCTGGAGGTAGGTGATGCTCAGGAGTGAATCCCTTTCTCTCTTCCTCAGCAGGCTGCAAACCCAGATATTGTCTATTTACAGTGTATAGTGCCCCTGCATCTCCCTGAAGAGAAGCAAGCCTCTCTAACACTGAATATCTCCAGAAACAAATTTTCTTCTTCCTCCTTTTCTATTTGGTGTTTGAATGCCAGTGATAGGTCTCATGTGCTACCCATGAGCAGCCGGATGGTGCCTGATGCACATGAGAGAGGAGGGCAGGGGGACCAAAGGATGTGTTTAACAGGCTTCTTGGTGCTAAACAAGATGGCAATCCCTTGGTGCTAAATCAGATTTCAGGGGTATTGGGTGCTTTCTGGAAGGTGTAGTAGGCTGAGTTGTAACGTACTGTGGAATTAATGGTGCTTTATGTTACAAAACCAAACTCCAAGAACTTTTGTATATATATTTTTTTTTTCAGTGGTATTAAACTTTTTTCCCTGGTTGTTTTGCACTTAGATCTGCTTTTCCCTCCCAGACTATTCCTTCTAACTCTGGTTATCACTGAGTAGTGTGATAGAAAGGACACTGACCTGAAAGAGACAGGTACAAAGTCTAACTCAGCTCTGAAACTTCCCTGAGCAACCCTTGGCAATCTTCTGTTTGTTTCCTTTGTGGAGACTTAAAGATGTTTATTGCTTGAACCCTTCCAATTATGACAACCCTCTCCTCTTTGCTGGGAAAGCTTTGAGCAAATTCAAGGAAAGATTCTTTGGAAATTACCAAAAAAATCCCAGGACAATACAATGGGTTGTAAGATTCAAGTACTTAATTATATTGAGGAAGCTTGGGCTAATGCTGGGGTTCTTTCAGGGTGGATCAGACCCTTTATCTTGTGAAATTTTTAGCACATCCTTCTATCAAATACTTAGTAAGCATGTGTGTTTTCTATTTTCCCTGTGGTGTTTCTCTTTTCTCTGCCAAGAGGTGAAAGCCAGGAAGTACAGATGTAAGAGGAACATCTAACTGTTGACTAGACACTTGTGCTTGCTAACAATGGCGTGAGTGGCAGTTCCAGAGTTAAGCTGGACACACATTTTTGGAGGACCTGTGTGTGATGAGAAAGGATTGACGTTCAGGGCAGAGGTGGAAAGACAAGTTGTGATTGCCCATAAAGTTGGCAGAAATGGGGAACCATGAGGGGGGAGTGGAGACTTGGAGGCTTGAGTGGAAGATCTAGGAGAATTAGAGTCCTAAAGACAAGGGGATGCCTTTTGGAGGTCTCAGTGCAAGTTGAAGAGGTAAGTGGGGTTTTGTTTAGCATCTTTGGGGTTTGGACTGAGAGGACTCCTGATGAAATGGAGGAATGGACAAGAAAACAAGAGGAGATGCCCATATAGGACCTTCTGGTTTGAGTTTAATTCATCTTCGCATAGTTTCTCCTGTGGTTTGACATATACCAGACGCTTTGTTTGGCAAGGGGTGGAAAACATAATCATACACATCCTTACAGGCCTCTTTGGCCCTGTGTCAGGTACAGAACTAGGGAGATATATATTCTAGCAAATACAATACTCTGTCAGGTCAGAGCCCAGATTTCTTTGCATTTTTTATTTACTTCTGAGGAAGCAGATAGAAACGTGTCCTCAGGAAGTGCAGTGGTTGCACTTGTGCATGTTCCTGGCCCCTTGAGGTGAGATGCTGGTAGATTGGAGGTGACTTTGTCACACTTACAAATGGAGAGGGGTGAGGGAGGAGGGAGAAGTGAAAATGTGTAGCCAAAAGTTCTAGAAAAGTTTTCTATGATTTAATCCTTCAGCCTTCCCACTTGGAGAGGAAATTGCCACCTGAAGAGTCTCCTCAGCAAAATCCCTTGGGGCTAAAATGCATGGTGAGAGATGGGGTCTGTAGCCAGTGTCACCCATCACACCATGGATGCCTGACTGGGGAGCTGCTGTAGGTGAGGCTCAGCTCAGGCAAGGTGGACCCTGCAATGCTGCTGAAGGAATGAGGGCTAGACTGAGTCAGACCAGCCTTGCTGCCCTGCCTGTGGGTGCAGCCATGCCCTGAAGGCCACGAGACCTCCATTCACTTCATTCACCCCACGACTGGGTCCTTTTCATGCAATGGAGCTGCCCTGTGTTATGTGAGCCTGGGGATGGTAACAGCCTCTCTCCTGGGTGAAGCAAGAAGCATGCCCTGGGGTGGACAGCTACAGCATTACCCCTGGGGCCATGACTCTCTTTTCTGCTGAAAGACAGGTCCAAGCTCTGTTACAAAGGGCTCTGTGGCCATGTCTCGAGATTGTTCAAGGTATCTTCCAAGGGGTTGTCTCTTTAAACTGGCTTCCTGTGGGTTTGTGGTCTTACAGGTAAGAAAGTGGGGGGTGGGGGGTGGGGGAGAACAGGTAGAGAGGAGGTAAAGGGCAGGATATGATGCTGTCTCTGGGGAAGAAAGTGCATGTCAGGACCAGCTCAGGAGAAGTTGAAGGTCCTGTTCCTTGCCCTGTGATAGCTGTGGGAAAGGGGAAGGGAGAAGCAAGGCAAGAAAAGGAATATAAAAGAAGACCTTTGACCCTACTGGGGGCACTGAAATGGGCACAGGTGGACATGCCTGCACCCAAAGCACCTGGGAAAACGGGCACAGGATAGTAGGACCTGGCTCTGCATCTCCCCTGATCATTTGTCACAGGTGGGGCAGCCATGGGAAAGGTCTCTGGCAGCCCCTCAAGCCTTGCCCCAACTTCCAGCCATGGTGCAGGGCCTGCCCCACATCAGGGATTTGTGAACCATTCAGAGGGCTGCCACACTGTTTCCCCTCTGCTCCAGCCTGCTCCTCCCAAACCACCCAGACAACCTGCTTCACCCACGCCTCAGCCATGTTTATCTCCCAGAGTCCAGGGAGGGAGAGGGGGTGATGCAACACCCCAGCCAACACCACCCAGTGCTGCAAGCAGAGCCCCTGCCTCCAATCCAGTCCATAACAGCCACATGCCAGCAACGGGCTGAACCTGCCCCAGATCTCCTTTTTCTCACCTTCCCTTTCCCATTGCTGGCTGGGGGATGCTGTTGGGCCCAAAGGGCTAGATGTGGACCCTGCCCGTGGCTGTGTGGATTGTGGGGCACAGCTGCATTGCCAAGGGCGATTGTTCCACCACCTTGCATGGGTGGCATAGCCCTCCTCTGATCACAGTGGGAAAATGGGCATTTGCTGAACCATGTCGGGCTTCAGAGGCCAGCTCGATGTGCACTCTGCTATGACACCCACACATGTATACACACGCATGTACCAGCCCCATATGGACATCTCTCACTTTCCTGCAACGGAAACTGTTGCCCTTTGTGAACCTGGCTCACTCTGAAGATGCTATCAGGAGGTGGGTAGAGGAGGGCTGAGGCTCCAAGCCTCTTCAGTACAAGCACAGCTCCCTCACCTCTTTTTCCACAAGACCTCTGTGATCTCTCTCCCTGCAGTTATACCACTGTGAGTGCCAGGGCAGAAGGTTTAAATCTGAGGCTTCTGACAGTTTCTCAACCCACAGACTGTCCCATCTCTTGAGTTTGTGTCACAACTCACAGATGACTGGGGAATTATTGCAAAATCTCCCACCTTTCCCAGATTCTGCTTGCAATGGCTAAAATGGAAGGGAGCAGGATAGAGAGCTCTTGGGTTGGAGAAGCTAAGAAGTAGGGGGTTCCCCATCCACCTGGGAAGGCTGGGAATGCAGGCCTGGGTGAGCGGGAGGCAAGGGGCTGGGTTGTTTCTTGATTCACATGAACATACTTGCATCCATGTCTTCGAGCAGTGAGGCTGACCTGCATCAGCCTTAAAGCTGATGAAGTGCCTCAACTGCCAGGGAGCCCAGACAATGAAAACTGCAGTGCACCTCTGAGGTGGCAGATGCGTCCAAGCCTCACTGGTTGCTACTGAGGACAGTTAAAATGCTTCAAAGTAGCCAGGGGAAGAAAATGCCCAGGGATAAAAAGGAGGACAACAGGTCTCCTGTTTAACTGACACACATCCTGCAGGCATCATTTTCACTGTTCTGGTCCCCTGCTCTGAAGTCCAGACTACCCTCCAGGTGTTTGACACAACAATGTCCTAGAGCAAGACTTGAGCAAAGCATCTTCCATGGGGTGCCTGAGGCTCGCTGCATTCTCCTGTTTGCTCCATGCATGGTTTTCTGGGCTTACGCCATCCTCCCATTCCCTCCTACAGACACTTTTTTTTTTTTTCCCATGTGTCCTCAATTCTTCTCTTGAAGTAGTGGAATGGGGCAGATCACTAGAAAGGACTTCCCAGGTAACCAAGCCCTGTCCCCTGCAGTCACAGGCAGCAATTCAGCAGATCTTCTGGGCCAAGGGCCCACAGAATTACCATTCCATGCACAGTGCAAAACACCTCCCAAGCCCTTGCTTTGCCGTGATTCCTGCTGCTCTCCATGTGGTATGCTGGTGGCACTGTCTGACTCTTTAGAAGACTTATGCAGGCTTTTACAGTGGTACCACATTTCAAGCTTGGTCCCACGAGGCTTTGAAATGTTTTTTGAAATTCCATTTGTTCATGATATACCAGAGGCTGAAGCACTCCTCTGACCCTAGGACAGGCTTGCTTCTCCTCCCTTATCCCCAACCTTGCCAGCTGTGGAGGCAGAACAGCTGTGCCTTCATTGCAGTGGCTAGACCAGTCAGGGACAGTGGTGTGTTGTCTCAGCCTGTGACTCTCTTGTCCTGAAGGGTGGCAACCTGAGCTCTGGAGAAATGGAGAGAGGATCAATGCATTGCCTTCTCTTTGCTGCAGGGCTGCTTTTTTTCCACTTCCCCCCTCCTTTACACTCCTGTGTCAGCCCTCCTCACCATTGCGAAGCACTGTGCAGAGAGCTCTCTGAGTGCAAAGTGCAGGGGAAGCGGTGGGAGGGTCAGGTGAGGACTGAGAAGGGCGAGAGGAAAAGGTCAGTGACGCAAGCCCAAAGCGATGGCTCTCAGCTGAGCTGTTTTGCTGTTTGTCCGTGGTGTGCTATTTCTACCCAGCAACAATTCACACATCTGGGGACCACAACTCCTTCCACAGCCCACGCTCTTCTTCCCCCCTCGCAGGGGCTGAGGCAGCAGAGGGGGAAAGGAGGGAGAGATACTGCACCAAGCTGCCAGCATAATTTCCAAGACCAAAGGGAAAAAAACCCCAAGCAGTCCTTTTCAATAGCCACCTTCCCTCCGGACACTGAGCATCTCTGATGAAGGAACCTACTGCCTGCAAAGGGGGTAGGGAGAGTAGGAAGAAAGGAGGGATGCTTTCTCTTGGGGTGCAGGGAAGGTCAGCACTGGGGAAATGTACTGACACCCTTGTCCTTGAAACATAAAAGCAACAGTGCAAATTTGCCCTTAGAATTAAGGTCTCACCTGGATAGACCATGGCTAAGGGAAGAGACCCTGGTGCCTGTAGACATGTGTTGTCCTTGGCCTGTTTCCAGGGTAAGCATTTGCGTGGAGCCAAGTGCTTGATCTCCCCGGTGTGTCCCCACGCAGCGGCAGCTGTGTGTGCGTGTGTGTGTGTGTTTGTGTTTGTGTGCGTGAATGTGTGCACAGGTGCAGGCAGAGGTCATGCCCCCCCAGACCTTCTCCACAGCCTGCTCCCAACTGTGGGGCACGGCACCCTGCCTAAAAAAGCCCTCCTAGCCCAGTGCTGGCTGCAAGGGCTGCAATTGTTCTTTTGAGCTGCGGGGAGAGGGAGGATGAAATTATGTACTGCTTCAATGCTCTGTGCTCTTTCCTGCTCCTTATGCGGGAGGTACTGCAGCAACAGGGAATGGTGATATTCAAAGGGGCATTCCCCTCCTGTCCATGCATGCCACTCTCAGGAACAGAAGAGGAAAGTGACACCGTGGTCTTGTCTTTCTCTCAAGAAACCAAGTCCCATTTCCCCTGAGACATCCATATCCTGTTTCCAAAATACAGGCACGATCAATGGGGCAGATGTGAGATGTGGCTTGGGCTTTGTGTTATAGCAAGGAACCTGAAATATATCAAATGTAAATGGGCTCTGTGTCGTATCTCTCAAGGAGCACCTTCAGGCTCCTCAGAGACCATTGTGAGGAAAATAGTAATTTCCACACTGCTTGTTTTTTCTCCAAGTGGTGGTCTGGCAGTGTTCACCAGGATCTGATTAGTAATCTCCAGTAACAAGCAGCCTTTCCTACTACAGCCCCCACAGTCAGAAAATGGGCTCTTCAATTGTGTGCAGCCATACCCAAAAGCCTCCTCAAGCTGCAGGTAGTTCACCTAGAGGAGGGCTCCCTAGGAGGAAAAGTGTTCAGAGGAGCAAGCCCACAGCTGAAACCCTGACAGAGGTGGGCTCTCAAGAGGGATGAGGAGCCCTTGGGGCTGACCTGTTTCACAAGGCAGTACATCACTTGGGGGAGTAAAGTGCCCTCAAGTCCTTGGGTCAGGTTGTGGACCTGGACTTCACCCTTCCCTTCCATTCCTTCCATCCTGGCACATTGGTTGTGGCCATTGCCTTTCACACCATATCTTCTGCCTCCCGAGGTGGGGAAGAAAGAGTAAAGTGCTCACGAGCACAGAATCACAGAATCATCAAGGTTGGAAAAGACCTTGAAGATCATCTAGTCCAACCATTATCCTAACACTGACAGATCCCAACTACACCATATCCCTCAGCGCTCTGTCAACCCGACTCTTAAACACCTCCAGGGATGGGGACTCCACCACCTCCCTGGGCAGCCCATTCCAACACCTAACAACCTGTTCTGGAAAGAAATGCTTCCTAATATCCAGTCTAAACCTTCCCTGGTGCAATTTGAGGCCATTCCCTCTTGTCCTATCGCTTATTACTTGGTTAAAGAGGCTCATCCCCAGCTTTCTGCAACCTCCTTTCAGGTAGCTGTAGAGGGCGATGAGGTCTCCCCTCAGCCTCCTCTTCTCCAGACTAAACAACCCCAGTTCCCTCAGCCGCTCCTCGTACGACATGTGCTCCAGACCCTTCACCAGCTTTGTTGCCCTTCTCTGGACACGCTCGAGTAATTCAATGTCCTTTTTGTAGTGAGGGGCCCAAAACTGAACACAGTAATCGAGGTGTGGCCTCACCAGTTCTGAGTACAGGGGTAAGATCACTTCCCTGTCCCTGCTGGCCACGCTATTTCTGAGCAGTGACATTAGAGGGGCAAATGGAGGGTGCTGAACCTGGGAAACCACAGAGCAGGGGAAAAAATGGGTCTCCTGACTGAGCCCAGGGGAGAGACAGGAACGCAATTCCTGAGCACCAAGCTGTGGGGAGACAGGCAGCTGCCTCCAAACAAGTAATTCCTGTTCAGGCATTTTAATGACATGAAAAGTAATAGTTGCCATAGTCACAATTCAGTAACCCCTGGAAGAGCTTAAGGGGGAGCAGGGGGTTGGCCTATGGATAAGCATGACATCATCAAGCATGTTTTGAAACAAAATCTACAATCTAATTAACTTCTTTTCTAGAAACTGCTCAGGCACAGAGGTAAGAAAACAGAGAAAGAGCAAGAAGAGCTCTGAGCAGAATGGGGGTGGTTGTTGTAATGATTTTTTCCTCTAGAGAAGAAAGGGAAATGTGATTAAACTGGGAGCAAGCCTCGCTAATCAAAGTACTTGAGGGTTTATTCTCAAGAATCTCCTTGCAGTATCATGTCTTGCCTTCAAGCAATTTTGAATGTACAACAAATCTCTGAATTCTCCTCAATTTATCAAGTCCAGAAGCCATCTTTCCTTCATATTAGGCTTGTCAATTATTTGCACACAAGCCCCTCTAACTTTAGAGAGAGATATAACACATTAGCAGGCTGCAAAACAGAGCAGGGCTTTATCTTTCCAAGACCACCCAGGTAACAGGTAATAATTTCCCTCAAGGACAAGAGCAGTTGCTGTCACTGAATAGCAAATTGACCAGCATTCAGCTCATTATCTTGCTCAGGCACAGATTTGGTGTAAGGCTGGTCTCTGAATCCAGTGCTGCCCTCCTGTAAATTATATAACCTGCACAGGCACTCCCTCTTCGATACACGTTAGTGAGCAAGTTCAGTAGGCACTCTGGTGATGCATCTTCAGCATTCAACACCAGGGAATGCTCAGGGACTTTCATAGGCACGTTTTAATACTGGAAGTTATTAATGTCCCTACAGACTTGGGCAGTGGACACCTGCACACAATGCAGGATCTGGTACTTGGTCTGCGAATCTCAGTTCTTGAAGAAGGTGGAAAGATGTCCTTTACAGCCCTTTCTCTGCTGTGGAAATTGAGATGCAGAGAGGATGTGAGAACTGTACAAATATGTTGACAGTCCCATGGGTACACCACCTTCCTTCCAGTTCACACTGGTGAGTTTTCCATCGCAGGTGTGCCAGGCTAAGCCATCTGCATACGCAGACAGCACGATTCAGCTGACAGAGATCACTGATCTTACCACGTAAGAGATCACTTGACACATTGTGATGGCACAGATGCCTGCTGTGCCTCACACACTATGTCCACAGGCTCAGACAAGGGCATAAATATTGGCCTTTCTTCATGTTGCTGAGCCCAAGGGTACTGAGGGACACAGACTGCTAGGCCCAGGGTGACAACCCGGGCCTTCCATTAGTGTCTCTAGGGAGGGACTCCAGGTCTAAGCAGCCCTTGTGGCACCACAAGCACCCATCAGGGAGGCAGACAACTAAACCGAAGAGCTCTCTTA